>NW_027206439.1:0-405047 GCF_024711535.1 Dipodomys merriami | reverse complement strand
CTAACTCTAAACCTCACGCTCAACCGAACACTAACCCTAAACCTCACCGTAAACCTCACCCTAGCCCTCACCCTCACCCTCACCCTCACTGTAAATCTAACCCTAGCGCTAAAAATAATACTAACCTTAACCCTAACCCTAAACCTAACCCTAACTATAAACGTCACCCTCAGCCTCACCCTCACTGCAAACTTAACTGTAACCATAACACTAACAATAACCCTAACCCTAACCCTCATCCTCACCCTATACCTCACCCTAACATTAATACTCATTCTTACACGCACCCTCACCCTACCTCTAACCCTAACCCTCACCCTCACCTTAACCCTAACCCTCACATTTACCATAATCCTCACTCTCAGCCAAACCCTCAACTTTACCCTTACTGTCACCCTCACCCTAACCCTCACACTAACTCTCACCCTCATGCTAACCCTCTCCCTGACCGTAACCCTAAGCATGACCCTAAACCTAACCCTCAACCACACCCTAACTTTAACACTAACCCTCACCCTAACCTTCACCCTAACCCTAACACTAATCCTAACCCTCACACTCGCCCTCACCCTAAACCTAACCCACACCCTCAACCTAACCCTAAGGCTAACCCTTACCCTAACCTCACACTCAACCTCACCCTAACCCTAATCCTAATCCTAAACATAACCATAACCCTCACCCTAACCCTAACACTCATCCTAACCCTAACACTAACCCTAACCCTAACACTCAACCTAACGCCAACCCTCACCCTTATCTTAATTCTCACCCTCAGGCTAACACTCAATTTTACCCTAACCATCACCCTCACGCTAACCCTCACCCTATCCCTAAACTTCATGCTAACCTTCAACCTAACCGTATCCCTAAACATCACCCTAAACTTAACACTCACCCTCAATCTAACCCTCAGCGTAACCCTAAGCCTAAGCCTAACCCTAACCCTCACCCTCCCCCTAGCTTTAACCCTAACCCTAATCCTAACACTAACCCTCATCCTAACAATCACCCTAATCCTAAACCTAACAATCAACCGAACCCTAATCCTCACCCCCAACCTCATCCTCAGCCTAACCCTAAACCTAAGAATAAGCCTAACCCTAACCCTCACACTCACCCTCACCCTAACCCTATTCCTAAACTTAACCCTAACCCTAACCCTAACCCTCACCCTAGCCCTCTGCCTAAACCTAACTCTAACCCTAAACCTCACCCTCACCCTAACCCTAATCCTCACCCTAACCCTAAACCACACCCTAACCCTAACGCTAACCCTCACCCTCACCCTAACACTAACCATAAGTCTAACCCTAACCTTAACAAAAACACTAATCCTAACCCTAAACCTAGCCCTATCCCTAATCCTAACCCTAACCCTCCCACTAACCCTCACTCTAACCATAAACCTCACCCTCAACCTAATCCTAACCCTAAACGTCACCCTAAACCTCAACCTAACCCTAACCCTCACTCTCACCCTCACCCTCACCATAACTCTAACCCTAACCCTAAACCTAACACTAACACTAACAATAACCCTAACCCAAAACCTAACCCTAACCATAAACCTCACCCTCAGCCTCACCCTCACTGCAAACTTAACCCTAAACATAACACTAACAATAACCCTAACCCTAACCATAAACCTAACTCTAACCCTAACCTTAACGATATCCCTAATACTCACCCCCACTCTCACCCTCAGCCTAACCCTAAGCCCAACCCTAACACTAACCCGAACTCTAACCCTAAACATCACCCTCACCCTAACCCTATTTCCAACCCTAACTTTAAACCTCACCCTAACACTAACCCTAAACCTCACCCAGAACCTCACCCTCACCGTAACTCTAAACCTAACCCTAACAATAACACTAAACCTAACTCTAACCATCACCCTAACACTAATCCTCACCGCCACCCTCACCCTCAGCCTAACCCTAAACCTAACACTAACACTAACTCTAATCCTCACCCTCACCCTAATCCTAATCCTAAGCCTAACCCTCACCCTAACCCTAACCCTCACCCTCACCTTAATCCTAACCAAAATCCTAACCCTCACTGTAACCCTAATCCTCACCCTCACCGTAACCATAACCCTCACACCGACCTTCACACTCAACCTAAACCTAAGCCTAATCCTAAACCTAACCCTCACACTCACCCCCACGCTAACCCTAATCCTAACCCTAAGCCTATCCCTAAACCTCAACCTAACCCTCACCCTCACCCTAAGACTAACACTAACCCTAACCCTACCTCTCACCCTAACCCTCCCCATAAACCGAATTCTAACTCTAAACCTCACCCTCAACGTAACCCTAACCCTCACACTCACCCTCACTGTAAATCTAACCCTAACCCTAAAAATAATACTAACCCTGACCCTAACCTAAATCTAACCCTCACCATGAACCTCACCCTCAGCCTCACCCTCACTGCAAACTTAACTATAATCATAGCACTAACAAAAACCCTAACCCAAACCCTCATCCTTACCCTAAACCTCACCCTAACACTAATCCTCAATCTTACACTCACCCTCACCCTACCCCTACCCCTAACCCTCACCCTAACCCTAACCCAAACACTTACAGTAACTCTCACCCTCAGCCTAGCCCTAAAGTTTACCTTTACTCTCACCCCCACCCTAAACCTCACCCTAACCCTAACCCTCATGCTAACCCTCACCCTAAGCCCAACTCTAACCCTAGACCTCACCCTCACCCTAACCGTTAGCCTAACACTAAAACTCATCATACCCCTAACCCTAACCCTCACCCTAACCCTAACCCTAACCCTCACCCTAACCCTAACCCTCTCCCTCACCATCACCCTCAGCCTAAACCTAAGGCTAACCCTAACACTAACCCTAACCCTCACACTCACAATCACCCTAAACCTAACCCTCACGCTCACCCTCACCCTCAGGCTAACCCTAAGCCTAACCCTTACCCTCACCCTCACACTCACCCTAACCCTACCCTAATCCTAATCCTAACCATCACCATAACACTCACCCTAACCCTAACACTCACCCTAACCCTAACGCTAACACTAACCCTAATCCTAACCCTCAACCTAACCCGAACTCTAACACTAAACCTCACCCTCACACTAACCCTAAACCTAAACCTCACCCTAACCCTAACACTAAACCTCACACTCACCCTAGCCCTCACTCTAACCCTAATCCTAACCCTAATCTTCATCCTAACCCTCACACTAACCCTAATCCTAACCCTCACACTAACCGTAACCATCACCCTCAACCTCATCCTCAGCCTAACCCCAAGCCTACCCCTAAACGTAACCCTAAACCACACACTCAACCACACCATAACCCTAACCCTAACCCTAACATAACACTAATCCTAACCGTAACCATAACACTTACCCTCACCCTAAGATAAATCTAACCCTAAACCTCACCCTAAACCTAACCCTAAACCTCACGCTCACCCTCACCCTCAACATAAACCTAAACCTAAAATTAACAATAACCCTAACCCTAACCCTTAGCCTCACCCTAACTATAACCCTCACCCTCACCCTAACCCTCTCCCTAACACTTACCCTCACCCTAACACTAACCCTAACCCTAACACTAACCCTCACACTAACCCTAACCCTCACCCTAAGACTAAACCTCACCCTACCCCTAAACCTAACCCTCACCCTCACCCTAGTCCTCACCATAACCCTAATTCTAACACTTAACTTCACCTAACCCTAACCCTCATCCTCACCCTAAACCACACACTAACCCTGACCCTAATCCTCAATCTAACCCTCAGCCTCACCTTAATCCCTAACCCTCACCCTTACCCTAACCCTCACCCTAACCGTAACCCTCTCACTTATCCTAACCCTCACCCAAAGCCTAACCCTCAAATTTACCCTTAACATCACCCTTACCCTAACCCTCACCCTATCCCTAAACCTCATCCTAACCTTCAAGCTAACTGTAAGCCTAACCATCACTCTAACCATAACCCTAACACTAACCCTAGCCCTAACCCTGACCCTAACCCTCCCCCAAACCCTAACTCTAAACCTAAACCTAACACTAACACTCACACTAACCCTAAATCTCACCTTAACCCTAAACCTCACCCTAACCCTAAACCTAAACCTCACTCTCACCATAGTCCTCACCCTAAGCCTAATCCCAACCCTAACCCTCATCCTAACCCTCACCCTAATCCTAACCCTAACCGTCACCCGAAAACTAATCCTCACCCCCACCCTCACCCTCAGCCTAAGCCTAACCCTAACTCTAACATTCACCCTCACCTTAACCCTAACCCTAATCCCTAACCTAACCCTAACCCTAACTCTAACCCTAACCCTAAACCCAACCCTAATCCTCACCCCCACTCTCACCCTCAGCCTAACCCTAAGCCCAACCCTAACACTAACCCGAAATCTAACCCTAAACATCACCCTCAACCTAACCCTATCTCCAAACCTAACTCTAAACCTCACCCTAACCCTAACCCTAACCAGGACCTGCAACCTCACCCTCACCGTAAATCTAATCCTTAACCTAACAATAACACTAAACCTAACACTAACCCTCAACCTAACCCTAACCCTCATCCTCACCCCAAACCTCACACTGAACCTAACCCTAATCCTCAATCTAACCCTTACCCTCACCCTTACCCTAACCCTCACCCTAACCCTAACCCTCACCGTTATCTTAATTCTCACCCTCAGCCTAACCCTCAACTTTACCCTTACCATCACCCTCACTCTATCCCTCAACCTATCCCAAAACCTCATGCTAAACTTCAACCTAACTGTAACCCTAACCATCACCCTAACCTTAATCCTCACCCTCAACCTCACCCTCCGCCTAACCCTAAACTTAAGCCTAACCCTAACCCTAACCCTCACCCTCACGATAGCCCTCAGCCTAACCCTAATAATAACCCTAACCCTCATCCTAACCCTCACCCAAATCCTATCCCTAACCAACACACAAACCATAATCCTCAACCCCACCCTCATCCTCAGCATATCCCTAAGGCTAAGCTTAAGCCTAACCCTAACCCTCACACTCACCCTCACCCTAACCCTAATCCTAAACCTAACCCTAACCCTAACCCTAACCCTCACCCTAACCCTCCCCCTAACCCTCACTCTAACCCTAAACGTCACCTTCACCCTAACCCTAACCGTCACCCTCACTCTCACCCTCACCATAACTCTAACCCTAACTTTAACAAAAACACTAATACTAAGCCAAAACGTAACCCTCACTGTAATCCTAAACCTAACCCTCATCCTCAGCCTCAGCATCAATGCAAAGGTAACCTTAACCATAACACTAACAATAACCCTAATCATAATCCTAACCTTCACCCTCACCCTCACCCTAATCCTAATCCTAACCCTAACCCTCACCCTAATCCTAACCCTCACCCTCACCTTAATCCTAACCCAAATCCTAACCCTCACCCTAACCCTAATCCTCACCCTCACCGTAACCATAACCCTCTCACCTACCTTCACCCTCAACCTAATCCTAAGCCTAAGCCTAAACCTAACCCTCACACTAACCCTCACCCTAAACCTAACACTAACCCTAACCCTCACACTCACCCACACTCTAAACCTAACCCTCACCCTCAACCTAACCCTAAGCCTAAAGCTTACCCTAACCCTCACACTCTAACCCTAACCCTAATCCTAATCCTAACCATAACCATAACCTTCAACCTAACCCTAACCCTAACACTAACCCTAAACCTCACCCTACCCCTAACTCTAACACTAAACCTCATGCTCACCCTAACCCTAACCCTACACCGCACCCTAACCTTAACAGTAAAGGGCACCCTCACCCTAGCCCTCACTCTAATCCTAATACTAACCCTAACCCTCATCCTAACCCTAACACTAACCATAATCCTAACCCTCAGCCTAACCCAAACCCTCACACTCAAACTCACGCTCAGCCTAACGCTAAGCCTAAACCTAAACCTAACCCTAACCCACACACTAAACCTCACCCTAACCCAAATCCTAACCCTAACCCTAAATATAACCATAACCCTCACCCTAACCCTCACCCTAACCCAAACCTAACACTAATCCTAACCCTAACCCTAACAGTAACCCTCACCCTAAGCCTAAATCTAACCGTAAACCTCACCCTCAGCCTAACCCTATCTCTAACCCTAACCATAAACCTCACCTAACCCTAACCCTAAAAATCACCCTCACCCTCACCCTAAACAAAACCCTAACCCTAACCTTAACCCTAAGCCTAACCCTAACCCTACCCCTAACCCTCACACTCACCCTCAACCTAACCCTATCGGAACCCTAACACTCACACTATCCGTCACACCAGCGCTCAAACTAACCCTATTCCTAACCCTAACCCTCTGCCTAACATTCAATCTAAACATAACTCTAACCCTCACCATAACCCTAACCCTCACCCTCAAACTCACCCTCACCCTAACCCTAAGCCTAACACTAAACCTAACCTCACACTCACGCTCACCCTAACCCTAACGAAACACTAACCCTAAACCTAACCCTCACACTAACACTCACCCTAACCCTAACTATAACCCGAATCCTAACCCTAAATCTCACCCTAACCCTAACCCTAAACCTAACCCTTACCCTCAAACTCACCGTCAACGTAACCCTAAACCTAACAATGACAATAACCCTAACCCTAACCCTCACCCTAACTATAACCCTCACCCTAACCCAAACCCTCACCCTAACACTTACCCTCACCCTAACACTAACCCTAACCCTAACACTAACTCTCACACTAACCCTAACCCTCATCCTAACCCTAAAACTCACCCTAACCCTAACACTAACAGTAAACCTCACCCTCACCCTAGCCCTCACCTGAAGCCTAATTCTAACCCTAACCCTCACTCTAACGCTAACCCTCATCCTCACCCTAAACCTCACACGAAACCTAACCCTAATCCTCAATCTAACCCTCACAATCACCATAAACCCTAACCATCACCCTTACCCTAACCCTCACCCTAACCCTAACACTCACCCGTATCTTAATTCTCACCCTCAGCCTAACCCATAGCTTTACCCTTACCATCACCCTCACTCAAATCCTCACCCTATCCCTAAACCTCATGATAACCTTCAACTTAAGGATAACCCTAACCATCACCCTAACCTTAACACTCACCCTCAACCTCACCCTCAGCCTAAATCTAAGCCTAAGCCTAAGCCTAACACTAACTTTCACCCTCACTCTAGCCTTCACCCTAACCCTAATCCTAACCCTAACCCTCATCCTAACCATCACCATAATCCTAACCCTAACCATCACCCGAACCCTCATCCTCAACCCCACCGTCATCCTCAGCCTAACCCTAAGCCTTAGCCTAAACCTAACCCTCACACTCACCCTCACCCTAACCCTAATCCTAAAGCTAAACAAAACCCTAACCCTAACCCTAACCCTCACCCTAACCCTCGCCCTAACCCTAAACCTCACCCTCACCCTAACCCTAATCCTCACCTTAACCCTAAACCTCACCGTAACCCTAACCCTAACCCTAACCCTCACCCTCACCCTCACCCTCACCATAACTCTAACCCTAACCTTAACAAAATCACTAATCCTATCCCTAAACCTAACCCTAACCCTAATCCTAACCCTAACCCTCACCCTCAGCCTCACCATCACTGCAAAGGTAAGCTTAACCATAACACTAACAATAACCCTAACCCTAATCCTAACCCTCACCCTCACCTTAATCCTAATCCTAACTCTAACACTCACCCTAACCCTAACCCTCACCCTCACCTTAATCCTAACCCGAATTCTAACCCTCACCCTAACCCTAATCCTCACCCTCACTGTAACCATAACCCTCACACCTACCTTCACCCTCAACCTAACCGTAAGCCTAAGCCTAAACTTAACCCTCACAATCAACCTCACCCTAACCCTAATCCTAACCCTAAGACTATCCCTAAACCTCAACCTAACCCTCACCCTCACCCTAAGACTAACACTACCACTAACCCTACCTGTCACCCTAACCCTCCCCATCAACCTAATTCTAACTCTAAACCTCACCCTCAACGTAAACCTAACCCTAAACCTCACCGTAAACCTCACCCTCACCCTAACCCTCACCCTCACCCTCATTGTAAATCTAAACCTATCCCTCTAAATAATACTAACCCTATCCCTAACGCTGAATCTAAACCTAAAAATAAACCTCACCCTCAGCCTCACCCTCACTGCAAACATAACTGTAACCGTAACACTAACAATAACCCTAACCCTAACCCTCATCCTCACCCTAAACCTCACCCTAACACTAATCCTCAATCTTACCCTCACCCTCACCCTACCCCTAACCCTAACCCTCTCCCTAACCCTAACCCTAACCCTCATATTTACCGTAATCCTCACTCTCAGCCTAACCCTCAACTGTACCATTACTGTCACCCTCATCCTAACCCTCACACTAACTCTCAACGTCATGCTAACCCTCTCCCTGACAGTAACACTAAGCCTCACCCTAACCCTAACCCTCACCCACACCATAAATTTAAGACTAACCCTCACACTAACCCTCACCCTAACCCTAACACTAACCCTAACTCTCACACTCACCCTCACCCTAAACCTAACCCTCACCCTCAACCTAAACCTAAGCCTATCACTTAACCCTCACACTCACCCTCACCCTAAACCTAAACCTAATCCTAACCAAAACCATAACCCTCACACTAAAACTAACACTCACCCTATCCCTAACCTTAAGACTATCCTTAACCCTAACCCTCACCCTAACCCTAACTCTAACACTAAACCTTACCCTCACCCTCACCCTAACACTAAACATTACCCTAACCCTAACAGTAAACGTCACCCTCACCCTAGCCCTCACTCCAATCCTAATCATAACCCTAACCCTCATCCTAACCCTCACCCTAACCCTAATCCTAACCCTCACCCTAACCCCAACCCTAACACTCAACCTCACCCTCAGCCGAACGCTAAGCCTAACCCTAACCCTAAGCATAACCCTCACACTAACCCTGACCCTAACCCACACCTAACACTAACCCTAACACTAACCCTAACCCTAAGCCTAAATCTAAACCAAAACCTCACTCTCACCCTAACCCTAACTCTCACCCTAATCCTAATCCTAAACCTCACCCTAACCCTAAACCTAACCCTCATCCTCACCCTCACCCTCAAGGTAACACTAAACCTAAAACTAATACCCCTAACCCTAACCCTAACCCTCACCCTAACTATAACCCTCACCCTAACCCTAACCCTCACCCTAATACTTACCCTCTCCCTAAGAGTAACACGAACCCTAACACTAACACTTACACTAACCCTAACCCTCACCCTAAGCCTAAACCTCACCCTAAACCTAACCCTAACCCTCACCATCACCCTTACCCTAATTCTAACACTTACCCTCACCTAACCCTAACCCTCATCCTCACCCTAAACCACACACTAACCCTAACCCTAATCCTCAATCTAACCATCACCCTCACCCTAATCCCTAAACCTCACCCTTACCCTAACCCTCATCCCAACTGTAACCCTCACTCTAACCTTAACCCTCACCCTCAGCCGAACCCTCAAATTTATCCCTACCATCACCCTTACCCTAACCCTCACCCTATCCCGAAACTACATCCTATTTTTCAAGCTAACAGTAACCCTAAACATCACCCTAACACTATCCCTATCACTAACCCTAACCCTAACCCTGACCCTATCCCTTCCCCTAAACCTAACACTAAACCAAAACCTAACACTAACATTCACACTAACCCTAACCCTCACCTTAACCCTAAATATCACCCTAACCCTAACCAAAACCCTCACCCTCACCCTAGCCCTCACCCTAACCCTAATCCTAACCCTAACCCTCATCCTAACAATCACCCTAATCCTAACCCTAACCATCACCCGAAAACTAATGGTCACCCTCACCCTCACCCTCAGCCTAAGCCTAACCCTAACCCTAACACTCACCCTCACCCTCACCATAACCCTAAACCTTAAAATAACCCTAACCCGAAACCTCAAACTAACCCTAACCCTCTCCCTAACCCTAACACTAACCCTTACTCTAAACCTGACCCTAACCCTCCTCCTATCCCTAACACTAAACCTAACCCTAACACTAACATTCACACTAACCCTAATACTCACCCTAACCATAAACCTCAATCTAACCCTAACCCTAAATCTCACCCTCATCCTAATCCTAACACTAAGCCTAAGCCTAAGCCTAAACCTAACCCTAACCCTCACATTCACCAACATTGTAAGCCTAATCCTAACCCTAACCCTCACATTCACCAACATTGTAAGCCTAATCCTAACCCTAACCCTATCCCTAAACCTCAACCTAACCCTCACCCTCACCCTAAGACTAACATTAAACCTAACCCTCACCCTAACCCTCCAACTAACACTCACTCTAAACCTAAACCTCACACTCAACCTAACCCTAACCCTAAATGTCACCCCAAACCTCACCCTAACCCTAACCCTCACCCTCACGCTCACCTCACCGTAACTCTAACCCTAACAATAACACTAACACTAACACTAACACTAACCCTAACCCTAACCATATACCTCACCCTCAGCCTCACCCTCACTGCAGACTTAACCCTAAACATAACACTAACAATAACCCTAACCCTAACCCAAACCCTAACTCTAACCTTAACCCTAACCCTAATCCTCACCCCCACTCTCACACTCAGCCTAACGCAAAGCCCAACCCTAACCCTAACTCTAATTATAAACATCACCCTCACCCTAACCCTATCTCCAACCCTAACTCTAAACCTCACCCTAACCCTAACCCTCACCCTCAACCTCAGCCTCAGCCTAACCCTAAGCCTAACTCTAAACCTAACCCTAACCCACACACTCACCCTCACCCTAACCCTAATCCTAAACCTAACCCTCAATTTACCCTTCATCCTAACCCTAAACCTAACCCTCACCTAACCCTAACCCTCACCTTCAACCTCAGCCTCAGCCTAACCCTAACCCTCCCTCTAACCCTAACCCTTACACTAACCCACACCGTAACTCTAACTTAACACTAACCCTAACCCTAATCCTAACACTAACCCTCACCCTAAGCCTAACTTTAACCCTAAACCTCACCCTCACCCTAACCCTAACTCTACCCCTAATCCTAAACCTAAACTTCACCCTAACTCTAACCCTAACCCTCACACTCACCCGCAATGTAATCCTAATCCTAACAATTACAATAACCCTAACACTAACCCTCAACCTAACTATAAACCTCACCCTAACCCTAACCCTCACCCTAACCCTTACCCTCACCCTAACACTAAACCTAACCCTAACACTAACCCTCACACTAACCCTAACCCTCACCCTAACCCTAAAACTCACCCTAACCCTAACCTAACCCTGACTTTCACCCTCACCGTAGCCCTCATCCTAACCCTAATTCTGACCCTAACCCTCACCCTAACGCTAACCCTCATCCTCACCCTAAACCTCACAATAACCCTAACCCTAATCCTCAATCTAACCCTCACCCTCACCCTTACCCCTAACCCTCACACTTACCCTAACCCTCACCCTAACCCTAACCCTCACCCTTATCTGTACCCTGACCCTCAACTTTACCCTTACCATCACCCTCACCCTAAGCCTCACCCTATCCCTAAACCTCATGGTAAACTTCAACCTAACCGTAACCTTAACCATCACCTTAAACCTAAACCTCAACCTCAACCTCACCCTCAGCCTAACCATAAGCCTAAGCCTAACCCTAACCCTAACACTCACCCTCAACCTAGCCCTCACCGTAAACCTAATACTCACACTAACCCTCCCCCTAACAATAACTATAACCCTAAACCTCACCCTAACCCTCATCCTAACTCTAACTCTAACCCTAAACCTCACACTCGCCCTAAACCTCACCCTAAACCTAACCCTAAACCTCACCCTCAATGTAGCCCTGAACCTAACCCTAAACTTAACCGTAACCGTCACCCTAAACATAACCCTCACTGTAACCCAAACACTCACGCTAAACCTAACCCTCAGCCTCAACCTCAACCTAAACATAACCCTAAGCCTAACACTAAACCTAACATTAACCCACACCCTCACCCTCACCATAACGCTAATCCTAATCCTTACCATAACCATAACCCTCACCCTAAACCTATCACTCACCCTAACCCTAACCCTAACACTAACTATAACCCTAACCCTAAACGTAACCCTAACTCTAACACTCAACCTCACCCTCACCCTAACCCTAACACTAAACCTCACCCTAACCCTAACCCTAAACCTCACCCTCACCCTAGCCATCACCCTAACCCTAATCCTAACCCTAACCCTCATCCTAAGCCTCACCCTAACCCTAATCTAACACTAGCCCTAACCCTAACCTCACACTTACCCTCTCCCTAATCCTAATTCTAACCCTAACCCTCACCCTAACCCTAACCCTCACCCTCACCTTTATCCTAACCCAACCTAACCCTCACTGTAACCTTAATCCTCACGATCACCATAACTATAACCCTCAACCCTCACCTACCTTCACCCTCAACCTAACCCTAAGCCTAAGCCTAAACCTAACCCTCACACACACACACACCCTAACCCTAATCCTAACCCTAAGCCTATCCCTAAACCTCAACCTAACCCTCACCCTCACCCTAAGACTAACACTAACCCTAACCCTTCCTCTTACCATAACCCTCCCCATAAACCTAATTCTAACTCTAAACCTCACCCTCAACCTAACCCTAACCCTAAACCTCACCGTAAAACTCACCCTAACCCTAACCCTCACCCACACCCTCACTGTAAATTTAACCCTAACCCTAAAAATAATACTAACCCTAACCCTAACCCTAAACCTAACCCTCACGATAAACCTCACCCTCAGCCTCACCCTCACCGCAAACTTAACTGTAATCATAACACTAACAATAACCCTAACCCTAACCCAACCCTCATCCTCACCCTAAACCTCACCCTTACACTAATCCTCAATCTTACCCTCACCCTCACCCTACCCCTAACCCTAACCCTCACCCTAACCCTAACACTAACCCTTACAGTAACTCTCACCCTCAGCCTAACCGTAAAGTTTACCCTTACCGTCACCCCCACCCTAACCCTCACCCTAACCCTAACTCTCACCCTAAGCCCAAATCTACCCCTAGACCTCACCCTCACCCTAACCCTAACCCTAACACTAAACCTCATCATTCCCCTAACCCTAACCCTCAACCTAACCCTAAACCTCACCCTCACCCACACCCTCAGCCTAAACCTAGGGCTGACCCTATCACTCACCCTAATCCTCACACTCACCCTAACCGTAATTCTAAACCTCACTCTCACCCTAGCCCTCACCCTAACCCTAACCCTCATCCTCACCCTAAACCTCACACTAACCCTAAAATTAATCCTCAATCTAAACCACACCCACACCCTAACCCTAACCCTAAACCTCACCCTATCCCTAAACCTTACATTTAACGTAATCCTCACTCTCAGCCTAACCCTCAACTTTAAACTTACTGTCACCCTCACCCTAACCCTCACACTAAACCTAACCCACATCCTAACCCTAACCCTGACCGTAACCCTAAGCATCATCCTAAACCTAAACCTCACCCACACCCTAATTTTAACACTAACCCTAACACTCACCCTCACCCTAACCCTTACTGGAACCCTAACTCTAAAACTAAACCTCACCCTAACCCTAACCCTAACACTCACCCTAACCCTAACCCTCGCCCTCACCCTCACCCTCAGCCTAAACCTAAGGCTAACCCTAACACAAACCCTAACCCTCACACTCACCCTCACCCTAACTCTAACCTTCACCCTCACCCTCACTCTCAGGCTAACCTAAGCCTAACCCTTACCCTAACCCTCACACTCACCCTAACCCTACCCTAATCCTAATCCATACCATCACCATAACCCTCACCCTAACACTCACCCTAACCCTAACCCTAACATTAATCCTAATCCTAACTTTCAACCTAAGCCTAACTCTAACAATAAACCTCAACCTCACCCTAACCCTAATCCTAAACCTAACCCTAACCCAATCACTAAACCTCACCCTCACCCTAGCCCTCACTCTAACCCTAATCCTAACCCTAACCTTCGTCCTATCCCTCACAGTAACCCTAATCCTAACCCTCACCTTAACCCTAACCCTCACCCTAAACCTCACCCTCAGCCTAATCCCAAGCCTAACCCTAAACCTAAACCTAACCCAGACACTCAACCTCACCGTAACCCTAATCCTAACCATAACCTTAACTCTAACACTAACCCACACACTAACCCTCACCCTAACACTAACCTAACACTAACACTAACCCTAACCCTCACACTAACCCTCACCCTAAGCCTAGCTCTAAACCTAAACCAAACGCTCACTCTAACCCTAACTCTAACACTAAACCTAACCCTAAACCTCACCCTAACCCTAACCCTAAACCTCACGCTCACCCTTACCCTCAACATAAGCCGAAACCTGAAAATTAACAATAAACCTAAACCTAAACCTAACCCTCACCCTAACTATAACCCTTACCCTCACCCTCACCCTCACCCTAAAACTTACCCTCACCCTAACACTAACCCTCACACTAACCCTCAGCTTCACCCTAAGCCTAAACCTCACCCTACCGCTAACCTTAACCCTCAACCTCACCCTAGCCCTCACCCTAACCCTAAACCTAACCCTACACCTCATCCTAACACTCACCCTAAACCTAACCCTAACCCTCACCCTAACCCTAACCCTAACCCTCACCCTCACTCTCGTCCTAAGCCTAAGCCTAACCCTAAGCTTAAGCCTAACCCTAACCCTTGCACTAACCCTCACCCTAACCCTAACACTAACACTAACGCTAAATCTAACCCAAAACCTCATCCTCACCCTAAACCTAACTCTAAACTTAACCCTTAACATAAACCTCACCATAAACATAACCCTAACCCTCACACTCACAGTAACTGTAAACCTAACCCTAAACCAAACAACAACCCTAAAACTCACCCTAACCCTCATTGTAACCATAACCGTCAACCTAACCCTAACCCTCACCCTAATATTTAACCTCACCCTAACACTAACCCTAACCCTAACACTAATCCTCACACTAACCCTAAACATCACCCTAACACTAAACCTCATCCTAACCCTAAACCTCACCCTCACCGAGCCCTCACCCTAAGACTAACCCTCATCCTTAGCCTAAACCTAAAACTAACCCTAAAACTAATCCTCAATCTTAAACTCGCCCTAACCCTACCCCTAACTCTAACCCTCAACCTAACCCTAACCCTCACCCTTACCTTTATCCTCACTCTCAGCCTAAACTTCAACTTTTCCCTTACCGTTTTCCTAACCCTAACCCACACCCTAACCCTAACACTCATCCTAACCCTCACCCTGACTGTAACCCTAAGCATCACCCTAACCCTAACACTCACCCTCACCCTCAGCCTCAGCCTAGCCCGAAGCCTAAGCCTAACCCTAACCCTAAACCTCACCCTCACCCTAGCCCTCACCCTAACCCTAATCCTAAACCTAACCCTAACCCTAACCCTAAACCTCACACTCACCCTCAACCTAACCCAAATCATAAACTTAATCCTATCCCTAACACTAACCCTCAAACTAACCATCACCCCAGCACTCACCCTAAGAGTAATCCTAACCCTAACCTTCATCCTAACCCTCAACTTAAACCTAACCCTAACCCACACCCTAACCCTAACACTAACCCTCACCCTCAGCCTCAGCCTAACCCTAAGCCTAACCCTAAACCTAACCCTAACCCACACACTCACACTCACCCTAACCCTAATCCTAACCCTAACCCTCACTCTAACCCTAACCCTCACACTAACCGTAACCCTAACCCTAACCTAAAACTAACCCTAACCCTAACACTCACACTAACCCTCACCCTAATCCTAGCTCTAAACCTAAACCTCACCCTCACCCTAACTCTAATTCTAACCCTAATCCTAACCCTAAACCTCACCCTAACTCTAAACCTAACAATAACCCTCAACCTCATCGAAACGGTAACCTTAACCCTAACCCTAACAATAACCCTAAAACTAAGCCTAACCCTCATTCTAACCATAACCCTCACCCTAACCCTAACCATCATCCTAACACGTACCCTCACCCTAACACTAACCCTAACCCTAACACTAATCCTCACACTAACCCTAACCATCATCCTAACCTTAAACCTCAACCTAACCCTAATCCTCACACTCACCCTAGCCCTCACCATAACCCTAATCCTAACCCTAACCCTAATCCTAACCCTAAACTTAACCCTAACCCTAACCATCACACTAAACCTAATCCTCATCCCCACCCTCACCCTCAGCCTAACCCTAAACCTAAGCCTAATCCTAACCCTAAACCTCACAATCACCCTCACCATAAACCTAATTCTAAATCTAACCCTAACTCTAACCCTAAACCTCAACCTAACCCTCACCCTAACCCTAACCCTAACACTAACCCTAACCCTAGCCCTCACCCTAACCCTCCACATAAACCTAACTCTAACCCTAAACCTCACGCTTATCCTAAATCTAAACCTAACCCTAAACCTCACCCTCACCCTCACCCTCTAACCCTAACCCAAACCCTAACAATAACACTAACCCTAACCCTAACCCTAACCCTCACCCTCACCGTAACCCTAAACCTAACCCAAGCCCTCACCCTAACCGTAATCCTAACCCTAACCCTTACCCTCAGCCCCATCCTCACTGTAAACTTAACCTTAACCATAACACTAACAATAACCCTAATCCTAACCCTAATCCTAACCCTCACCTTCACCCTAACCCTAACCCTAACTCTCACCCGAACCCTAACCCTCAACTTCACAGTAACCCTAACCCTAAACCTCACCCTCATCCAAACCCTCAGCCTAACCCTAAGCCTAAGCTTAACCCTAACCCTAACCCTAACCCTCACACACACCCTCACCCTAACCGTAATCCTAACACTAACCCTAACCCTAACCCTCACCCTAACCCTCCCCCTAACTCTAACTCTAAACCTTAAACCGCACCCTCACCCAAACACTAACTCTAACCCTAACCCTAAACCTAAACCTCACCCTAACCCTAAACCTAAACCTCACCCTCACCCTCACCGTAACAGTAACCATAACCATAACCATAACAATAACCCTAATCCTAACATTAACCATAACCCTCACCCTAACCCTAACCATCAACTTTACCCTTGCTGTCACCTTCACCCTAACCCTCACCCTAAACCTAACCCTCATCCTAACCCTCATCCTAACCGTAACCCAAACCATCACCCTAACACTAACTCTCAACCTGACCCTCACCCTCAGACTAACACTAAGACTAACTCTAACCCTAACCCTCACCCTAACACTTACTGTCACCCTAACACTTACCCTAACCCTAACACTAACCCTCACACTAACCCTAACCATCACGCTAAACCTAACACTCACCCTAACCCTAAATCTAACCCTCACCTTCACCCTAGCCCTCACCCTATCCCTAACCCTCATCCTCAAGCTAACCCTCACACTAACCCTAAAACTAATCCTCAACAGAAACCACACCCTCACCCTAACCCTAACAATCACCTTCACCTTAACCCAATCCTCACATTTACCCTAATCCTCACTCTCAGCCTAACCCTCAACTTTACCCTTACTGCCACCCTCAACCTAAACCTCACACTAACCTTAAACCTCATCCTAACCCTCACCCTGACCGTAAACCTAAGCATCACCCTAACCCTAAACCTCACCCACACCCTAAACCTAACACTAAACCTCACACTAATGCTCACACTAACACTGAGTCTAACCCTAAACCTCACCCTGACCCTAACCCTAACCCTCACCCTCACCCTCACCGTCAGCCTAATCCTAAGGCCAACCCTAACCCTAATCCTCACACTCAACCTCACCCTAACCCTAACCCTCACCCTCACCCTCACGGTAACAGTAACCATAACCCTAAGCATAACAATTACACTAACCCTAACACTAACCATAACCCTCAACCTAACACTAACCCTCAGCCTAACACTTACCCTTACCGTAAAACTAACCCTAATCCAAACACTAACCCTCATACTAACCCTAAACATCACCTTAACCCTAACCCTCAATCTAACTCTATCCCTAACCCTCACCCTCACCCTAGCCCTCACCCTTACCCTAACCCGCATCCTTACCCTATAACTCACACTAACCCTAACACTAATCCTCACACAAACCCTCACCCTATCTCTAACCCTCAACTTTACCCTTGCTGTCACCTTAACTCTAACCCTCACCCTAAACCTAACCCTCATCCTAACCCTCATCCTAACCGTAACCCAAACCATGACCCTAACACTAACCCTCAACTTGACCCTCACCTTCAGAATAACACTAAGCCTAACCCCAACCCTAACCATCACCCTCACCCTAGCCCTCACCCTAAACCTAAACCAAACCCTAACCCTCATCCTAACCCTAACCCTAACAATAACCCTAACCCTAACCCTCACCCTAACACTTACTGTCACCCTAACACTAACCCTAACCCTAACTCTAACCCTCTCACTAACCCTAACCATCACGCTAACCCTAACACTCACCCTAACCCTAACCCTAACCCTCACCCTCACACTAGCCCTCACCCTAACCTTAACCCTCACCCTCAGCCTAAACCTCACAATAACCCCAAAACTAATCTTCCACCTAAACCACACCCTAACCCTAACCCTAACACTCACCTTCACCCTAACCCAATCCTCACATTTACCCTAATCCTCACTCTCAGCCTAACACTCAACTTTACGCTTACTGTCACCCTCACCCTAAACCTCACACTAACCCAAACCCTCATCCTAACCCTCACCCTGACTGTAAACCTAAGCATCACCCTAACCATAAACCTCACCCACACACTAAACCTAACACTAAACCTCACACTACTGCTCACACTAAGTCTAACCCTAAACCTCACCCTCAACCTAACCCTAACCCTCACCTTCACCCTCACACTCAGCCTAATCCTAAGCCTAACCCTAACCCTAATCCTCACACTCACCCTCACCCTAACCCTAATCCTAATCCTAACCATAAACATAACCCTCAAACTAAACCTAACACTCACAATAACCCTAAGCCTAACACAAACCCTAACCCTAACCCTCACCCTAACCCTAAATCTACCAGTAAACCTCACCGTCACCCTAACACACACCCTAAACCTCACCCTAACCCTAACCCTAAACCTCACCCTCACACTAGCCCTAACCCTAATCCTAACCCTAACCCTCATCCTAACTCTCACCCTAACCCTAATCCTAACCCTCAACCTAAACCTAACCTTACCCTCACCCTCAGCCTAAACATAAGCCTAACCCTAAACCTAACCCTAACCCACACACTCACCCTCAACCTAACCCTAATCCTAACCCTAACACTAACTCTAACCCTAACCCTCACACTAATCCTCACCCTAACCCTAACCTAACACTAACCCTAAACCTAACCCTCACACTAACCCTCACCCTAAGTCTAAATCTAACACTAAACCTCACCCTCACATTAACCCTAACTCTAACCCTAATCCTAACCCTAAACCTCACACTCACCCTAACCCTAAACCTAACCCTCACCCTCACCCTCAACCTCAGCCTAAACCTAAGCCTAAGCCTAACGCTAACCCTAACCCTCACACTCACCCTCACCCTAACCCTAATCCTAACACTAACCCTAACCCTAACCCTAACCCACACCCTAACCCTCCCACTAAACCTAACTCTAAACCTAAACCTCACCCTCAACCTAACCCTAACTCTAACCATAATCCTAAACCTAAACCTCAGCCTAAGCCTAACCCTGATGCTCACCCTCATCCTCACTGTACCCATAATATTAACCCTAACCCTAAAAATAACACTAATCCTAACCTTAACCATAACTCTCACCATAACACTAACCCTCACCCTAACACTTTCCTTCAACCTAAAACTAACCCTAATCCTAACACTAACCCTCACACTAACACTAACCATCACCTTAAGCCTAAACCTCAACCTAAACCTATCCCTAACCCTGACCCTAACCCTAGCCCTCACCCTAACGCTACCCTTCATCCTCACCCTAAACCTCACACTAACACTAACACTAATACTCAATCTAACCCTCACACTCACCCTAACCCTAACCCTAATCCTCAATTTTACCCTTACTGTCACCCTCACCCTAACCCTCATCCTAACCCTGACCCTCATCCTAACCCTCAGCCTAACTGTAACTTTAAACATCACGCTGACCATAACCCTCAACCTCACCCTCACCTTCAGCCTAAACCTAATCCTAAGCCTAACCCTAAAACTCACCCTCAACCTAGCCTTCACCCTAACCCTAATCCTAACCCTAAACCTCATCCTAACACTAACCCTAACCGTAACCCTAACCCTAACACTAATCCTCACACTCAACCTAACCCTAACCCTCACCCTCATGCTCGGCCTAAGCCTAAGCCTAAACCTAAGCTTAAGCCTAACCCTACCCCTCACACTAACTGTCACCCTAACCCTAACACTAACACTAATGCTAACTCTAACCCTAAACCTCACCCTCACCCTAACCCTAACTCTAACCCTAACCCTAAACATAAACCTCACCCTAAACCTAACCCTAAACCTCACCCTCACTGTAACCGTAACCCTAACCCTAACAATAACCCTAAACAAAACCCTAACTCTCATTCTAACCATAACCCTCACCCTAAACCTAAACCTCAACCTGACACTAACCCTCACCCTAACACTAAACCTAACACTAACACTAATCCTCACCATAACCCTAACCGTCACCCTAACCATAAACCTCACCCTAAACCTAGCCCTCACCCTAGCCCTCAGCCTAACCCTAACCCTCATCCTCACCCTAAACCTCAGACTAAACCTAAAACTAATCCTCAATCTTAACCTCACCCTCACCCTAACCCTAAACCTAACCCTCAACCTAACCCTAACCCTCAGCCTTAACATAATCCTCACTCTCAGCCTAACCTTCACTTTTACCCTTACCGTCACCCTGATTCTAACACTCACCCTAACCCTAACCCTCATCCTAACCCTCACCCTGACTGTAACTCTAAGCATCACCGTAACCCTAAATCTCACCCTCACACACAGCCTCAGCCTAAACCTAACCCTAAGCCTAAACCTAACCCTAACAGTCACCCTCACCCTAGCCCTCACCCAAACCCTAATCCTAACCCTAACCCTAATCCTAACCCTAAATCTAACCATAACCCTAACCATCACCTTAAACCTAATCGTCATCCCCACCCTCACTCTCAGCGTAACCCTAAGCCTAAGCCTTAACCTAACCCTAACCCTCACACTCACCCTCACCATAACCCTAATCCTCAACCTAACCTTAAACCTAACCCTAAACCTCAACCTAACCCTCACCCTAACCCTAACCATAACACTTACCCTAAACCTTACTCTAACCCTAAATATCACCCTCACCCTAAACCTAACCCTAACCCTAAACCTCATCCTCACCCTCACCCTCACCATAACTCTAACCATAACTCTAACAATAACACTAACCTTAACCCTAACCCTAACCTTAAACCTCACCCTAACCCTAAACCTAAACCTCAACCTCAGCCTCACCCTCACTGTGAACATAACCTTAACTATAACACTAACAATAACCCTAACCCTAATCCTTACCCTCACCCTCAAACTAAACCTAACTCTCACCCTAACCCTAAACCTCACCATCACAGTAACCCTAACCCTAACACTCACCCTAACCCTAAACTTAAACCTAATCTTAAACCTCGCCATAATGCTAACTCTAAACCTCACCCTCACCCTTGCCCTGATCCTAACCCTAAACCTAACTCTAAACCTCATCCTAACCCTCACCCTAACCCTAACCCTAAACTCAACCTAACCGTAACCCTCACCTTCAACCTTATCCTCAGCGTAACCGTATGCCTAAGCCTAACCCTAACCCTAACACTCACACTCACCCTCACCCTAAACCTAACACTAACCCTAACCCTAACCCTCACCCTAACCCTCCCCCTAATCCTAATTCTAAACCTAAACCTCACCCTCAACCTAACCCTAACTCTAATCATAACACAAAACCTAAACCTCACCCTAACCCTAACCCTAACCCTCCTCCTCCCACTCACGGTAACCATAAACCTATCCCTAACCCTAAAATAACCCTAACCCTAATACTAATCCTAACCCTAACTATAACTCTCACCCTAACCCTAACCCTCACCCTAACATTTACCCTCACCCTAAAACTAACCCTAATCCGAACACTAACCCTCACCCTAACCCTAACCATCACCTTTACCATAAACCTCAACCTAACCCTATCCCTAACCCTCGCCCTCACCCTAGCCCTCACCCTAACCCTACCCCTAATCCTCACCCTAAACCTCACACTAACCCTAACACTGATACTCAATCTAACCCTCACCCTCACCCTAACCCTAACCCTAATCCTCACCCTAACCCACAACTTAACTCTAGCCCTCACCTTTAACCTTACTGTCACCCTTACCCTAAACCTAACCCTAACCCTAACCCTCAGCCTAACAGTAACCCTAACCATCACCCTAAACCTAGCCCTCACCTCACCTTCAGCTTCAGCCTAACCCTAAGCCTAAGCCTAAACCAATCACTAAACCTGACACTCACCATAGCCCTCACCCTAACATTAATCCTAACCCTAACCCTCATCCTAACCCTAAACCTAACCATAAACTAAACCAGCACTCTAAACCTAATCCTCATCCCCACACTCACCCTCAGCCTAACCCTAAGCCTAAGCCTAACCTTAACCCTAAGGCTCAAACTCACCCTCACCCAAACCCTAATCCTAACACTAACCCTAAACCTAAACCTAAACCTCAACCTAACCCTCACCCTAAACCTAACACTAACCCTAACCCTCACCCTCACCTTAGTCCTCACCCTAACCCTCACACCAAACCTAACCTTCACCCTCACCCAAACCCGAACCTTAAACCTCACCCGAAACCTACGCCTAAAGTTAACCCTAAACCTCACCCTAACCCTAACACTAAAACTCACAATAACCCTAGCCCTCAACGTAACTCTAATTGTAACTCTAAACCTCATCCTAACCCTCACCCTAACCCTCATCCTAACCCTAAACCTAATTTTAACCCTCAAACTAAACCTAACCCTGACCCTCACCATAACCCTAACACTAATCCTCAAACTAACCCTAAACCTAACCCGAGCCCTAAACCTCACCCTCACGTTAGCCCTCACACTAAACCTAATCCTAAACCTAACCCTCATCCTAACCCTCAACCTCACACTCAGCTTAACCCTAAGCCTAACCCTAACACTAACCCGAACCCTAACCCTCACACTTACCCTCACCCAAACCCTAATCCTAAAACTAACCCTATCCCTAACACTAAACCTCACCCTAAAACTCACCCTATCCCTAAACCTAATATTTAGCCTAACACTAACCCTAACACTAAACCTCACCTTAACACAAACTCTAACTCTAAACCTCACCCTCACCCTAACCCTAACCCTCACCCTCTCCCTCAGTCTATCCCTAAGCTTAAACCTAACCCAAACTCTAACAATCACACTCACCCTAACCCTAACACTCAGCCTTACCCTAAGACTAAGGCTAAGCCTAAACCTAACACTAACCCTCATCCTAACCATAACCCTCACCCTAACCCTAACACGCACACTAACCCTAACCCTAACCCTCACCTTCAACCACACCCTCACCCTAACCCTAACCCTCACCCTCACCCTAAATCAAACCCTAACCCTAAGCGTCACCCAAACCCTAACCCTCACACTCACCCTCAACCTAAACCTAATCCTAAAACTAACGCTATCCCTAACCCTAGCCCTCACACTAAACCTCAACCTATTGCTCACCCTAAACCTTATCCTAACCCTAAACCTCAACCTAACCCTCACCCTAAGCCTAACACTCACCCTAAACCTAATTCTAAGACTCATCCTCATGCTAGGCCTAAGCCTAAGCCTAAGCCTAACCGTAACCCTCACCTAACCTTAACCTGAACACTAAACCTAACTCTAACACTAAATCTCACCCTAACCCTAATCCTAACTCTAAACCTCATCTTAACCCTAACCCTCACCCTCACCCCAGCCCTCACCCTAATCCTAACATTAATCCTCATCATAACCCTCATCTTAACCCTAACCCTAACCCTCACCTTAACCCTATCCCTAACCCTCAACCTAATCCTAAACTTCACTCTGACCATAACCCTGTCCCTAACCATCACCCTAACCCTAAACTTAACCCAAACCCTAACCCTCACCCTAACCCTAACCCCCACCCTTAACCTCACCCTCAGCCTAACCCTAAGCCTAACCCTAAACCTAACCCTAACACACACACTCACCCTTACCCTAACCCTAAATCTAAACATAAACCTACACCAAAACCTCAACCTAACCCTCACAATCACCATAACATTAACACTAAATGAAAGCCTAACCATAACCCTCATCCTAACCCTAACCCTGATCCTAACCCTCACAGTCACGCTAATCCTTACCCTAATCCTAATCCTAACCCTAAGCCTAACCCTCACCATCACCCAAACCCTCACCCTAACCCTAAATCTAACAATAACCCTAACCCAAACCCTCAAAATCAGCCTCACCCTAACCATAACTCTAACCCTAAAAATGACTCTCACCCTAACCCTAACCCTAACTCTAACCCTTAACCTCACCCTAACCCTAACCCTAACCCTAATCATCATCCTCACCCTAGCCCTCACCCTCAACCTAATCCTAAACCTAACCCTCATCCTAACCCTCACCCTAACCCTAAACCTCATCATCACCAAAACCCTTAACCTACCCCTCACCCTAACTCTAAATTTAACCCAAACCCTAACTCTCACCCTAATCCTAACACTAACCCTCACCCTAAGCCTAACCCTCACACTCAGCCTCAGCCTCAGCCTAAGCCTAAGCCTAAGCCTAACACTAACACTAACCCTTACACTCTCCCTAACCCAAACCCTAATCCTAATCCTAACCCTAACCCTCCCCCTCACCTTATCCCTCACCTTAACCCTAACCCTAACACTAACCCGAAACCTAACCCTCACCCTGAGCCTCACCCTAGCCCTAACTCTAACCCTAAATCTCACCCTCACCTTAACCAAAACGCTAAACATCACCCTAACCATAACCATAAACCTCACCCTCAACCTAGCTCTCCCCCTAACCTTAACCCTCATCCTAATCCTCCCCCTAACCCTAACCTTAACTCTCTCCCTAACCCTAACTCTCACCCTCAGCCTCACCCTCAGCCTAAGACTAAGCCTAACCCTAACCCTAACCATCACATTCACCCTAACCCTAACACTAATCCTAAAGCTGACACTAACCCTAACCCTCACCCTCACTCAAACCCTCACCTTAACCCTAACCTAGCATTAACCCTAACCCTAACCCACACCCACAGCCTCACCCTAACCCTAACTCTAACCATTAACGTCACCCTGACCCTAACCCAAACCTAACCCTAAACCCAACCCTAACCCTAAACCTAACCATCACCCTCACCCTAGCCCTCACCCTAGCCGTAATCCTAACCCTAAAACTCATCTTAACCCTTCCCCTATACCTAAGCATAACGCTCACCTTAACCCTAATGTTCACACCCTCAACCTCACCCTCAGCCTAACCCTGAGCCTAACCCTAAACCTACGCCTAACACACACACTAACCCTCAGCCTAAATCTAAGCCAAACCCTAAATATAACCCTAACCCACACACTCACCCTCACCCTAAACCTAATCCTAACCCTAACCCTAACCCTAACCTTCCCCCTAACTCTCACCCTAACACTAAACCTAACACTAACCCTAAACCTAACCCTCAACCTAACCCTCACCCTAACCCTGAGTCTAACCCTAAACCTCAACCTCACACTAACCCTAACTCAAACCCTAACCCAAACCCTAAAACAAACCCTAAACCTAACCCTAACCCTCACCCTCACCGTAACCGTAAATATAAACCTTACCCTAACAATAAACCTAACCCTAACCCAAACAATAACCCTAACTCTAACACTCATCCTAACCATATCCTTCACCCTAACACTCACCCACACCTTAACACTTACCCTCAACCTAACCCTAACCCTAACCCTCACACTCACCCTAAACTTTACCCTAATCCTAATGCTAACCCTAAGCCTAACCCTCACACTCACCCTCACCCTAACCCTAACCCTAACCCTAACCCTCAACCTAACCCTAAACTTCACCCTCACCATATCCCTTACCATAACCCTCAACCTAATTCTAAACTAAACCTGAATCCTAACTCTCAACCTAACCCTAAACCTAAACCTAACCCTCACCACACCCTCAACCTAACCCTACCACTAACCCTAACCCTAACCCTCAACCTAACTCTCACCCTAACCCTAACTCTAACCCTAAACCTCACCTTCACCCTAAACCTAACGCTACCCCTAACCCAAACCCTAAACCTCACCCTAACGATAACCCTAATCCTCACCCTCAACCTCACAGTAACTGTAACCCTAAACCTAAACCTAACAATAACCCTAACCCTAATCCTAACCCTCACCCTAACCATAACCCTCACCCTAACCCAAACCCTCACCCTAACACTTACCCGCACCCAAACACAAACCCTAACCCTAAAGCTAACCCTCACACTAACCCTAACCCTAACGCTAAACCTAAACCTCAACCTAGCCCTCACTCTCACCCTAAGCCTAACACTAACCCTAAGCCTAAACCTCACCCTCCCTCTTCCCATAACCCTATATCTAACCGTAAACCTCACCCTCACCCTAACCCTAACCTTAACCCTAAACACCACCCTAACCCTAACCCTAATCCTCACCCGTACTCTCAACTTCACCATATCTATAACCCTAACCCTAACAGTAACCCTAACCCTAACCCTAACCATCACCTTAAACATAATCCTCACCTCCACCCTCACCCTCAGCCTAAACCTAAGCCTAAGCCAAACCCTCACGCTAACCATCACACTCAACCTCACCCTAAACCTAAAACTAACCTTAACCATATCCCTAAAGCTCAACCTCAACCTCACCCTAAACATAACCCTAACCCTAACCCTAAATCTCAACCTAACTCTAACCCTAAACCTCAACCTCACCCTAACCCTAACCCTCACCCTAAACCTAATCCTAATCCTAACCCTAACCCTAACCCTAACCCTCCCCCTAACTCTCACCCTCACCCTAACCCTAAGATGAAGCCTAACCCTAACCCTCAACCTAACCCTCACCCTAACCCTAACTCTAACCCTAAATCTCACCATCACCCTAACCCTAACTCTATCCCTAAACCAAACCCTAAACCTCACCCTAACCCTAACCCTAACCCTAACATTCACCCTAACCCAACTATAACCTTAACCTCACCCTCACCCTATCCCTAACCCTAACCCAATGCTAAACATCACCCTAAACCTAAACATTACCCTAAACTTACCCTCACCCTAACACTAACAGTAACACTAACACTAACCCTCACACTAACGCTAACCATACCGCAAAACCTAAACCTCACCCTAACCCTAACCCTAACCCTCAACTTCACCCTGGCCCTCACCCTAACCCTAACCCTCACCCTCACACTAAACCTCACACTAACCCTAACACTAATCCTCAATCTAACCCTCACCTGCACCCTAAAATTAAACCGAACCCTCACCCTTACCATAACCCTCACCCTCGGCCTAACCCTCACCTTTTCTCTTACTGTCACTCTCATCCTAACCCTCACCTTAAACCAAACCCTCATCCTAAACCTCAACCTAACCATAACCCTAACCATCACACTAACCCTAACCCTCACCCTCACTATCCATAAATCTCACACTCACACTAGCCCTCACCCTAACCCTAATCCTAACCGTAACCTTCATCCTAACCCTCAACCTAACGATAACCTGAAGCATCACTCTAAACCTAATCCTTATCCCCACCCTCACCCTCAGCCTAACCCTAAGCCAAAGACTAACCCTAATCCTATCCCTCACAGTCACCCTCACCCTAACCCTAATCCTAACCCTCCCCCTAACTCTCACCCTCACCCTAACCCTAAGACTAAGCCTAACCTTAACCCTCAACCTAACCCTCACCCTAACCCTAATTCTAACCCTAAATCTCACCCTCACCCTAACCCTAACTCTAACCCTAAACCAAACCCTAAACCTCACCCTAACCTTAACCCTAACCTTAACGCTAACATTCATCCTAACACTAACTCTAACCCAAAACCTCACCCTCACCCTAACCCTAACACTAAGCCTAATGCTAAACGTCACCCTAAACCTAAACCTTACCCTGACACTTACCCTCACCCTACCACTAACACTAACACTAACCCTCACACTAACGCTAACCATCACCTTAAACCTAAACCTCACCCTAACACTAACGCTAACCCTCAACTTCACCCTGGCCCTCACACTGACCCTAACCCTCACTCTCACACTAAACCTCACACTAACCCTAAAACTAATCCTCAATCTAACCCGCACCCTCACCCTCAGCCTAACCCTCACCGTTACTCTTACTGTCACCCTCATCCTAACCCTCACCTTAATCCAAACCCTCATCCTAAACGTGAACCTAACCATAACCCTATCCATCACAATAACCCTAAACCTCACCCTCACCTTCAGCCTCAGCCTAACCTAAGCCTAGGCCTAAACCTATCCCTTAACCTCACACTCAGCCTAGCCCTCACCCTAACCCTAATCCTAACCCTAACCCTCATCCTAACCCTCAAACTAACGATAACCTGAATCATCACTCTAAACCTAATCCTTATCGCCACCCTCACCCTCAGCCTAAACTTAACCCAAACCCTCACCCTAGCACATACCCTAACCCTAATCCTAACCCTAACACTCACACTAACCCTCACTCTAACCCTAAACCTAACCCTCACCCTTAATTTAACACTCACCCTCACCCTCAGCCTCAGCCTAACCCTAAGGCTAACACTAACCCTAACCCTCACACTCACCTTCACCTTAACCCTAATCCTAACCCTAAACCCAACCCTAAACCTAACACTAACCCTAACCCTAACCCTCAACATATCACTAACCCTAACGCTAACACTCACCCTAGCACATACCCTAATCCTAATCCTAACCCTAACGCTCACCCTAACCCTCCCTCTAAACCTAAACCTAACCCTAACCCTCACTCAAATGCTAACCTTCAACCTAAGGCTACCCCTGACCCTCACACTAACCCTAAACCTCACCCTAACCCTCACACTAACCCTAACTCTAACCCTAAACCTCACACTTGCCCTAACCCTAACACTAACCGTAACCCTAAAATTCACCCGAACCCTAACCCTAAACCTCACACTCACCCTGAACCTCACACTCACCCTAACACTAAACCTCACCCTCACACTAACCCTCACCCTAACCCTAATCCTAACCCTAACCCTCACCATAACCATAATCCTCACCGTAACCCTAACACTCACACTAACCCTAACCCTAAACCTCACCCTCACCCTCACCCTCGCCCTAAGTCTAACCCTCCTCCTTACCCTAAACCAAAACCTAACCTTAACTCTCACCCTAACCCTAAGCCTAACCCTAACCCTAACCCTAATCCTCACACTCACCCTCAACCTAAACCTAATCCTAAAGCTAAACCTAACCCTCACAGTAACCCTCAACTTAGTGCTCACCCTAACCCTAATCCTAACCCTACACCATATCCTAACCCTAACCCTCACCGTCACCCTCACCCTCAGCCTAACACTAACATTAATCCTAATCCTAACTCTAAGCCTAACACTCTCCCTTACCCTAAACCTCACTCAAACCTTAAATCTAAAAATAACCCTAACACAAACCCTCACAATCAGCCTCACCCTAAACCTAACTCTAACCCTAAACCTCAATCTCACCCTAAACCTAACCCTAACAATAAACCTCGCCATAACCCTAACCCTAAACCTCAACCTCACCCTAGCCCTCACCCTAACGCTAATACTAACCCTAATCCTCACCCTAACACTAACCCTAACCCTAACCATCACCCTCACAAAACCCTTACCGTACCCCTCACCCTAACCCTAAACTTAACACTAACCCTAACTCTCACCCTAACCCTATCCCTAACACTCACCCTAAGCCTAACCCTCACTCTCAGCCTCAGCCTAAGCCTAAGCCTAACCCTAACACTAAACCTCACACTCACCCTAACTCTAACCCTAATCCTAATACTAACCCTAAGCCTAACCCTCACCCTCACCCTATCACTCATCTTAACCCTAACCCTAACACTAACCCTAAACCTAACCCTCACCCTCAGCCTCACCCTAACCCTAACTCTAACCCTAAATCTCACCCTCACTCTAACCCTAACCCTAAAACTCACCCTAATCATCACCATAAACCTCACCCTCACCCTAGCCCTCCCCCTAACACTAATCCTAACCCTAACCCTCATCCTAACCCTCCCTCTAATCCGAACCTTAACCCTCAACCTAACCCTAACCCTCACCCTCACCCTAACCCTAAACTTCACACTCACCCTCACCCTCAGCCTAAGCCTAAGCCTAACCCTAACCCTACCCCTCACACTCACCCTAACACTAACCCTAATCCTAATGCTGAACCTAACCCTAATCCTCACCCTCACCCTAACCCTCACCTTAAACCTAACCCTAACATTAAACCTAAACCTAACCCACACCCTCAGCCTCACAATAACCCTAACTCTAAACCTAAAGGTCACCCTGACCCTAACCTTAAACCTAACCCTAAACCTAACCCTAACCCTAAACCTAAACCTCAACATCACCCTAGCCCTCACCTTAACCCTAATCCTAACCATAAACCTCATCCTAACCCTCCCTCTAAACTTAAGCATAACCCTCAATTTAACCCTAGCGTTCTCACCCTCAACCTCACCCTCAGCATAACCCTAAACCTAACCCTAAATCTAACCCTAACACACACACTCACCCTCAGCCTAACCCTAACCCTATCCCTCCCCCTAAATCTCACCCTAACCGTAACCCTAACACTAACCCTAACCGTAACCCTCAACCTAACCCTCAACCTAACTTTGACTCTAACCCTAAACCTCACCCTAACCCTAACAATAACTCTAACCCTAACCCAAACCCTAAACCTGACCTTAACCATAAACCAAACCCTCACCCTCACCTTAACCATAAATATAAAACTTACCCTAACAATAACACTAACCGTAACCCTAACAATAACCCTAACCCTAACCCTAACGCTCATCATAACAATATCCATCACCCTGACCCTAACCCTCACCCTAACACTGACGCCCTCCTAACCCTAAGCCTAACCCTCACCCTCATTGTAACACTAACCCTAACCCTAATTCCAACACTAACCCTAACCCTAACCCTCACCCTCACCCTCACCCTAACCCTAACAATAACCCTAAGCCTAACACTAACCCTCACACTAACCCTCACCCTAACACTAACCCTAACCCTCACACTCACCCTCACCTTAACCTTAACCCTAACCATAACCCTAACCATCAACCTAACCCTAACCCTAACCCTAACTCTACCCCTAAAACTCACCCTCACACTAAACCTAACTCTAACCCTAACCCAAAGTCTAAACCTCACCCTAAACCTAAACCTAACCCTCACCCTCACCCTCAGCGTAACTGTAACCCTAAACCTAACCCTAACAATAACCCTAACCCTAATCCTAACCCTCACCCTAACCATAACACTCACCCTAACCCAAACCCTCAACCTAACACTTACAATCACCCTAACACTAACCCTAACCCAAAAGCGAACACTCACATTAACCCTAACCCTAAACCTAAACCTAAAACTCAAACTAACCCTGACCCTCACCCTAACCCTAACACTAACCCTAGCCCTAAACCTCACCCTCCCTCTCCCCCTAAACCTATATCTAACAATAAACCTCACCCTCACCCTAACCGTAACCTTAACCCTAAACACCACCCTAACCCTAAACCTAATCCTCACCCGCAACATCAACTTCAACATAATTGTAACCCTAACCCTAACAATAACACTAACCCTAAACCTAACAATCACCCTAAATCTAATCCTCAACTCTAACCTCACCATCAGCCTAACCCTAAGCCTAAGCCTAACCCTCACCCTAACCCTCACAGTCACCCTCAACCAAACCCTAATCCTAACCCTAAACCTATCTCTAAACCTCAAACTAACCCTCACCATCACCCTAACCCTAACACTAACCCTAACCCTAAACCTCACCCTAACCCTCCCCCTAACCCTAATTCTAACCCTAAACCTCACCCTCACCCTAACCCTGACCCTAACCTTAAACCTCACCCTAAACCTCACCCTAATCCTAACCCTCACCCTTACCCACCATCTCACCGTAACTCTAACCCTAACCCTAATACTAACACTAACTCTAACATTAACACTAACACTAACCCTCACCCTAAACCTTACCATAATCCTAAACCTAACCCTAACCCTCACCCTCACCGTAACACTAACCCTAACCCTCACCCTAACCCTAAACCCAACCCTAATCCAAAACCTCACCATAATGCTAACCCTAAACCTCACCCTCACCCTTGCCCTCATCCTAACCCTAATCCTAACCCTAAACCTCATCCTAACCCTAACCCTAAAAATAACCCTAACCCTCAACCTAACCCTAACTCTAACCCTCAAGCTAACCCTAACCCTCACCCTCACCCTCACCTCAGCCTAACATTAAACCTAAGCCTACACTAACCCTCACAATCACCCTCACCTTAACCCTAATCCTAACACTAACACTCACCCTAACCCTCACCCTAACCCTCCCACTAACCCTAACCCTAAACCTAAACCTCACCCTCTCCCTAACCCTAACTCTAAACCTGACCATATACCTAAACCTCACCCTAACCCTAACCCTAACCGTCACCCTCACCGTAACAGTAACCCTAACCCTAACAATAACCCTAACCCTAACCCTAACAGTAACCCTAAACATAACCCTCACCCTAATGCTAAACCTCACCCTAAAACTCACCCTAATACTAACACGAACCTTCACACTAACCCTAACCATCACCTTAACCCTAAACCTCAACCTAACCCTATACCTAAACCTCAACCTCACCCTAGCCCTCACACTAACCCTAAACCTCATCCTCACCCTAAACCTCACACTAACCCTAACACTAATACTCAATCTAACCCTCACCCACAGCCTAACCCTAACACTAATCCTCATCCTAACCCTCAACCTAAGCCTAAACCTCACCTTTATCCATAATGTCACCCTTACCCTAACCCTCACCCTAACCCTAACCCACATTCTAACCCTCACCCTAACCGTAAACCTAACCATCACACTAACCCTAACCCTCATCCTCACCCTAGCCCTCACCCTAACCCTAATCCTAACCCTAACCCTCACCCTAACCCTAATCCTAACCCTAAACCTCATCCTAACACTCACCCAAACCCTAACCCTAACCTCACCCTTATGCTCGGCCTAAGCCTAAGCCTAAGCCTAACCGTACACCTTACCCTCACCCTAACCCGAACCCTAACACTAACCCTAACTCTAAACATAAACCTCACTCTCACCCTAACCCTAACTCTAACCCTAAACCTAAACTTAAACCTCATCCTAATCCTAATCCTAACCTTTAACCTCACCCTCAATGTAACCCTCACACTAACACTTACCCTCAACTTAACCCAAACCCTAACACTAACACTGATCCTCACACTAACCTTAACCATCACCCTAACCCTAAAGCTAAACCTAACCTTAACCCTACCCCTCACCCTAGCCCTCATCCTAACCCTAACCCTCATCCTCCCCTTAAAACTCACCCTAACCTGAACACTAATCCTCAATCTAACCCTCACCATCACTCTACCAATACCCTTAAGCTCACCCTAATGCTAACCCTCACCCTTACAGTCACCCTCACGCTCAGCCTAACCCTCACGTTTACCCTTACTGTCACCCCCACCCTAACCCTCACCCTAACCCTAAACCTCATCCTCATGCTCGGCCTAAGCCTAAGCCTAATCCTAAGCCTAACTGTAAACCTGACCCTCGCCCTAACCCTAACCGTAACACTAACACTAACTCCAAACCTCAAACTCACCCTCACCCTCACCCTCAGCCTAAACCTAATGCTCAACCTAACCTTAACACTAACCCTCACACTCACCCTAACACTCATCCTAACCCTAACCCTAACACTAACCCTAACCCTAATCCACACCCTCAGCCTCAACCTAACCCTAATTCTAACCCAAAACCTCAACCTCACCCTAAACCTAATGCTAAACCTAACCCTAACCCGAAACCTAAACCTCACCCTAACCCTAACCCTCACACTCACACTCAACGTAACCGTAGCCCTAACCTTAACACTATCCATAACACTCACCCTAAACCTAACCCTCAACCTAACACTTAACCTCACCCTAACACAAACCCTAACCCTAACATTAACCCTCACACTAACCCTAACTCTCACCCTAACCCTAAGCCTCACCCTAATCCTAAACCTAACAATAAACCTCACCCGCACCCTCATCCTAACCCTCACTTGCACCCTAACTCTAACCCTAAACCTCACTACCACCCTCACCCTAACTCTAACACTAACCCTAACCCTAAACCTCATTCTAACCCTAACCCTCACCCTCACCCTCACCGTAACCCTAACTCTAAACTTAACAATCACCCTAAACCTAACCTTAACCCTCACCCTAACCATAACCCTCACCCTTACCCTAAGCCTCACCCTAACCCTTACCCTCACCCTAACATTAACTCTAACTCTAACACTAACCCTCACAGTAACCCTAACTCTCACCCTAACCCTAAACCTCACCTTAACCCTAACCCTAACCCTCAGCCTCACCCTAGCCCTCACCCTAACCCTAATTCTAACCCTAACCCTCAACCTTATCCTAACACTCATCCTCAACCAAAACCTCACACAAACCCCAACACTGATCCTCAATCTAACCCTCACCCTCACCCTAAACCTCACCCTAACCCTTACCCTAACCCTCACCCTAATCCTAACTCTCACCCTTAAGGGAACACGCACCCTCAGCCTAACCCTCACCTTTATTCTTACCGTCACACTCATCCTAACCCTCACCCTAACCCTAACACTCATCCTAACACTCATTCGAACCCTAACCCTATCCATCACCCTAACACAAGCCCTCAACTTCACCCTCAACCTAAGCCTAATCCTAAGCCTAAGCCTAAGCCTAAACCTAACACTCACCCTCACCATCGCCCTAACCCTAAACCTAATCCTAACGCTAAGCCTCATCTTAACCCTCACCCTAACCCTAACCCTCACCCTAAACCTCACCCTAACACTAACCCTAACTCCAACCCTAAACCTCACCCTCACCCTAACCCTAACTCTAAGCCTAACCCTAAACCTAAACCTCATTCTAACCCAAACCTAACCCTCAGACTTACCCTCACCGTAACCCTAACCCTAACCCTAACCCTAACAATAAACCTAACAATAACCCTGAACCTCACCCTAATCATAACCCTCACCCTAACAATAACCCTCACCCGAACACTAACCCTAACCTTACACTAACCCTCACACTAACCCTAACCATCATCCTAACCCTAAACCTCACCCTAACACTAACGCTAACCCTAACACGAACACTAAACCTCACCCTAATCCTAACCCTCACACTCAAACTCAACGTAACCGTAACCCTAACCTTAACACTATCCGTAACACTCACCCTAAACCTAACCCTCAACCGAACACTTAACCTCACCCTAACACTAACCTTAACCCTAAAACTAATCCTCACACTAACCCTAACTCTCATCCTAATCCTAAACCTCATCCTAACCCTAAACCTAACCCTAAACCTTACCCTCACTCTAGCCCTCACCCTAACCCTAATTCTAACCTACACCGTCACCCTAAACCTAATCCTCATCCTCACGCTAAACCTCACACTAACCCTAAACCTAATCCTCAATCTAACCCAACCGTAACCTTAACCCGAACCCTTACACTAAGCCTAACCCTAACCCTAAGCCTCACACTTATCTTAACCCTCACCCTTAGCCTAACCCTCACCTTTACACTTACTTTCACCCTCAACCTAACCCTCACCCTAAATCTAATGCTCATCCTAACCCTCAACCTAACCCTAACCCTAACCATCACCCTAACCCTAATCCTCACCCCCATCCTCACCCTCAGCATAAGCCTAACCCAAACCCTAACCCTCACACTCACCCTCACCCTAACCTTAATCCTAACTCTAACCTTAACCCTAACACTAAGCCTAAATCTAAACATAAACCTCACTCTCACCCTAACCCTAACTCTAAGCCTAAACCTAAACTTAAACCTCATCCTAATCCTAATCCTAACCTTCACCCTCACCCTCACCGTAACCCTCACCCTAACCCTAACCTTCACCCTAACACTTACCCTCACCCTAACACAAACCCTAACACTAACACTGACCCTCACACTAACCCTAACCATCACCCTAACCCTAAAGCTAACCCTAAACTTAAACCTAGCCCTCACCCTAGCCCTCAACCTAACCCTAACACTCATCCTCCCCCTAAACCTCACCCTAACCCTAACACTAATCTTCAATGTAACCTTCACCCTCACTCTACCCCTAACCCTAAACCTCACCCTAATGCTAACCCTCACCCTTACAGTAACCCTCACCGTCAGCCTAACCCTCACGTTTACCCTTATCGTCACCCACACCCTAACCCTCACCCTAACCCTAAACCTCACCCTCATGCTCGGCCTAAGCCTAAGCCCAATCCTAAGCCTAACCGTAAACCTGACCCTCACGCTAACCCTAACCCTAACACTAACACTAACTCTAAAACTCAAGCTCACCCTCACCCTCACCAACAGCCTAAACCTAAGGCTAAACCTAACCTTAACACTAACCTTCACACTCACCCTAACACTCACCCTAACCCTAACCCTAACACTAACCCTAACCCTAATCCTCACGCTCAGCCTCACCCTAACCCTAATTCTAACCCAAAACCTCAACCTCACCCTAACGCTAACGCTAAAGCTAACCCTAACCTGAACCCTAAACCTAACCCTAACCCTAACCCTCCCCCTAACTCTCACCTTAAACCTAACAATAACACTAACCCTAACTCTAACCCTAACCCTAACACTAAACCTCACCCTAACCCTAACCCTCACCCTAACCCTAAACCTCACCCTCACCCTCATGCTCAGCCTAACCTTAAGCCTAACACTAACCCTAACACTAACCCTCACACTAATCCTAACCCTAACCCTAATTTTAATCCTAAACCTAACCCTATCCCTCACCCTCACCCTAACTCTCACCCTAAACCTAAACCTAACCCTAACACTAACCCTAACCCAAACCCTCACCTTCAACGTCACCCTCAGCCTAACCCTAAACCTAACCCTAACACGCACAGTCAACCTTACCCTAACCCTAATCCTAACCCTAACACTAACCCTAACCCTAACCCTCCCCCTAACTCTCACCCTCACCCTAACCCTAACTCTAAGCCTAACCCTAACCCTCACCCTAACCCTAACCCTAACCCTAAATCTCACCCTCACCCTAACCCTAACTCTAACCCTAAACCAAACCCTAAACCCGACCCTAACCCTAACACTAACCCTAACCCTAACATTCACCCTAACCGTAACTCTAACCCTAAACCTCACCCACACCCTAACCCTAACCCTAAGCCTAATGCTAAACCTTACCCTAAACCTAAAACTTACCCTAACACTTACCCTCACCCTAACCCTAACCCTCACCCTAACCCTAAACCTCACCCTCACCCTCATGCTCAGCCTAACCTTAAGCCTAACACTAACCCTAACACTAACCCTCACACTAATCCTAACCCTAACCCTAATTTTAATCCTAAACCTAACCCTATCCCTCACCCTCACCCTAACTCTCACCCTAACGATAAACCTAAGCCTCACCGTAACCCTAACACTCACCCTCACACTTACCCTCTCACTAACCCTAATCCTAATCCTAACCCTAACTCTAACACACACTCACCTTCACCCTAACCCTAACCCTAACCCTAACACTAACCCTAACCCTAACCCTCACCCTAACCCTCACCCTTCCCCTATCACTAACCCTAAACCTCAAACTCACACCGACCTTAACCTTAAACCTAACCTTAAACCTCACCCTAAACCTAACACTAAACCTCAACCTCACCCTAGCCCTCAACATAACCCTAATCCTAAACCAAACACTCATCTTAACCCTAATCCTAACCCTAAACCTAACCCTAACCCTAACACTAATCCTAACTCTAACCCTAACCCTAACACTAACCCTAACTCTAAACATAAAACTCACTCTCACCCTAACCCTAACTCTAACCCTAAACATAAACCTAAACCTCATCCTAATCCTAATCCTAACCTTCACCCTCACCCTCACCGTAACCCTCAACCTAACCCTCACCCTCACCCTAACACTTACCCTCACCCTCACACAAACCCTAACACTAACACTGACCCTCACACTAACCCTAACCATCACCCTAACCCTAAAGCTAACCCTAAACTTAAACCTAGCCCTCACCCTAGCCCTCACCATAACCCTAACCCTCATCCTCCCCCTAAACCTCACCCTAACCCTAATACTAATCTTCAATGTAACCCTCACCCTCACTCTACCCCTAACCATAAACCTCACCCTAATGGTAACCCTCACCCTTACAGTAACCCTCACCGTCAGCCTAACCCTCAAGTTTACCCTTACCGACAACCCCACCCTAACCCTCACCCTAACCCTAAACCTCACCCTCATGCTTGGCCTAAGCCTCAGCCTAATCCTAAGCCTAACCATCAACCTGACCCTCACACTAACCCTAACCCTAACCCTAACACTAACTCTAAAACTCAACCTCACCCTCACCCTCACACTCAGCCTAAACCTAAGGCTAAACCTAACCTTAACACTAACCCTTTACACTCACCGTAACACTCACCTAACCCTAACCCTAACCCTAACCCTAACCCTAAACCTCACCTTCATGCTCGGCCTAAGCCTAAGCCTAATCCTAAGCCTAAATGTAATCCTGACCCTCACCCTCAGCCTCAACCTAACCCTAATTCTAACCCAAAATCTCAACCTCACCCTAACCCTAACGCTTAACCTAACCCTAACCCGAACCCTAAACCTAACCCTAACCCTAACCCTAACCCTCACCCTAACCCTCACCTTAAACCTAAACCTAACTCTAACACTAACCCTAACCCTAACCCTCACCTTCAACCACACCCTCAGCCTAACCCTAAGCCTAACCTTAACCCTAACCCTAATCATAACCCTCACCCTCAGCCTCACCATCACCGCAAACTTAACCCTAACCATAACACTAACAATAACCCTAACCCTAACCCTAACCCTAATCCTCACCGCCACCCTCCCCCTCAGCTTAACCCTAAACCTAACCCTAACCCTAACCCTAACCTTAACCCTCACTGTAACCCTAACCCTAACCCTAAACCTAACCTCACCCTATACCTAACCCTAACCCACACACTCACCCTCACCCTAACCCTAATCCTAAATGTCAACCTATACCTTACCCTAACCCTCACCCTAAGCCTCACCCTAGCCCTCACCCTAACCCTAATCCTAACCCTAAACATCATCCTTAACCTCACCCTAACCCTAAACCTAACCCTCACCCTCACCCTGACCCTGACCCTAACCCTCACCCTCAAGCTCGGCTTAAGCCTAAGCCTAAGCCTAAGCCAAGTCCTAACCCTAAACTTCACCCTAACCCTAACCCTAACACTAAGCCTAACTCTAACCCTAAACCTCACTCTCACCCTAACCCTAACTCTAACACTAAACCTAAATCTAACAGTATCCCTAACCCTAACCCTAACCCTCATCCTTACCATAAGCCTCAACCTAACATTTACCCTCAACCTAACACTCACCCTAACCCTAACACTAACCCTAACCATCACCCTAAACCTAACTCTAACCCTCATCCGAACAGTAACCCTCACCTTCAACATCACCCTCAGCCTAACCCTAAGCCTAACCCTAACCCTAAACCTAACAAAAACCATAACCCTAATCCTAACCCGCACACTAACCATAACCCTCACCCTAACACTAACCATAACCCTAACACTAACCCTCCAACTAACCATAACCCTAACCCAAAACCTCAACCTAATCCTCACCCTCACCCTAACCCTAACACTAACCCCCCCAAACCAATATCTCACCCTCACCCAAACCCTTACCCTAACCCTTACCGTAAACCCCACACTAACCCTAACCCTAACCCTCACCCACACCCTCCCCATCACCGGAACTCTAATCCTAACCCTAACAATACCACTAAGCCTAACCCGAACCATCACCCTAACCCTAATCCTCACCCCCACACTCAACCTCATCCTTACCCTAAGCCTAAGCCTATCCCTCATCCTAACCCACATACTCATCCTCACCCTAACCCTAATCCTAAACCTAACCCTATCCCTAAACCTCAACCTAACCCTCACCCTCACCCTAACCCTAACACTAACTCTAACCCTAAATCTCACCCTTATCCTCCCCCTAACCCTAAACCTCCCCTCCCCCTCAACCTCATCGGAACGCTAACCCTAACCCTAACAATATCACTAACCATAACCCTAACCCTAAACATAAACCTCACCCTCAGCTTCAACTTCACAGCAAACTTAACCCTAACCATAACACGAACAATAAACCTAACCCTAACCCTAACCCTATTCTGCACCCCCACCATCACCCTCACCCTCAGCCTAAGCCTAACCCTAACTCTAATCATCACCATAATCCTAACCCTAACCCTCAACCTAACCCTAATCCTTAGCCTCACCCTCACCCTCAATGAAACCCTAAGCTTAACCCTAACACTAAACCTCACACTCACCCTCACCCTAACCCTAATCCTAAACCTAACACTATCCATAAGGCTAACCCTCACCCTAAACCTCACCCTAACCCTCACCCTAACTCTTACCTTCACCCTAACACTAACCCTAACCCTACACTAACCATAAACTTCACCCTCACCCTATCCCTCACCCTAACCCTAAATCTACCCCTAAACCTCACCCTCACCTAACCCTAACTCTAACCCTAACCCTAACACTAAACCTCACCCTAACCCTAAACCTAACCATCACCCTCACTCTCACCGTAACCTTAAACCTAACCCTAACTCTAACAATTACATTAACCCTAACCCTAACCCTCACCCTAACCGTAACCCTCACCCTAACCGTAATCCTCACCCTAGAACTTACACTCACACTAACACTAACCCTAACCCTAACACTAAGCCTCAAACTAACCCTAACATTCACCCTACTCCTAAACCTCACCCTAACCCTAACCCTCACCCTCACCCTAGCCCTCACCCTAAACCTAATTCTAACCCTCACCCTCAACCTAAACCAGACCCTCATGCTCACCCTAAACCTCACACTAACCCTAACCCTAATACTCAATCTAACCCTCACCCTAACCCTAACCCTAACCCTTACCCTAACCCTAAACCTAATCCTAACCCTCAGCCTTATCTTAACCCTAACCCTCAGCTTAAAGTTCACTTTTACCCTTACCATCATCCTCACCCTTACGCTCACCCTAACACTAAAACTCATCCTAACCCTCACCCTAAACTTAAACCTAAACATCACCCTAACCCTAAACCTCACCCTCAATCGCACACTCAGCCTAAACCTAAGCCTAATCCTAAGCCTTACCCTAAACCTCACCATCACACTAGCCCTCATCCTAACCCTAATCCTAACCATCACACTAACCCTAATCCTCACCCCACCCTCACCCTCAGCCTAACCCTAAGCCTAAGCCCCACCCTAACCCTAACCCTCATGTCACCGTAAACCTAACTCTCATCCTAACCCTCACGCTATCCCTAACCCTAACTCTAAACCTCACCCTAACCCTAACCCTAACCCTCACCCTCACCCTAGCCCTCACCTTAACTCTAATCCTAACGCTAATCCCCATCTTAACCATCACCCTAAACCTAACCCTAACCCTCACCATAACCCTATGCCTAACCCTCAACCTAACCCTAACACTCACTCTAACCCTAACCCTAACTCTCGCCCTAACCCTAACTCTCACACTCACCCTCACCCTCAGCCTAACACAAAGCCTAACCCTAAACCTAACCCAAACCCTCAGACTTACCTGAAACCTTATCCTAATCCTAATCCTAACCCTAAGCCTTACCCTAAGCCTAACCCTAACCCTCATCCTAACCCTAAATCTAAAACTAACCCTAACCCTAATCCTCACCTTCAGCCTCACCCAAACACTAACTCTAACCCTAAACCTCACCCTCACCCTAACCCTAACCCTTACGGTAACCCTAAACCTCACCCTAACCCTGACCCTAAACCTCACACACACAATAGCCCTCACTCTAACCCTAATCCTAAAACTAACCCTCATCCTAACTCTCACGTTAACCCTAATGCTAACCCTCACCCTCACCCTCACGCTAAACATAACCTTCAACCTAACCCTAACCCTCACCCTCACCATAACCTTTACCCTAACCCTCACCCTAACCCTAAACTTAACCCGAAGCCTAACCCTCACCCTAACCCTAACCCTCATCCTCAACCTCACCCTGAGCCTAAAACTAAGCCTAACCCTAAACCTAACCCTAACACACACACTCACCTTCACCCTAACCCTAATCGAAACCTAACCCTAACCCTAAACCTCCCCCTGACTCTCAACATAAACTTAATCCTAACATTAACCATAACCCTAACCCTCAACCTACCATTCACCCTAAACCTAACTCTAACCCAAAACCTAAACCTCACCCTAACCCTAAATATAACCTTCACACTAACCCAAACCCTCACCCTAACACTTACCCTGACCCTAATACTAATCCTCACCCTAACACTAACCCTATACCTAACCCTCTCCTGAACCATATATCTAAACCTAAACCTCACCCTCAAACTAACACTAACCCTAACCCTAACCCTAAACCCCACACAAACCGTAACCCTAACCCTCACCGGCACCCTCACCCTCACAGGAACTCTAAACCTAACCCTAACAATAACACTAACACTAACCCGAACCATCACCCTTACCCTAATCCTCACCCCCACCCTCACCCTCATCCTAACCCTAAACCTAAGCCTAACCTTCAACCTAACACTTACACTCACCCTAACCCTAACCCTAACACTCACCCTAAACCTCACCCTAAACCTCACCCTTACCCTAACCCTCACCCTCACCTCAACCTCACCGTAACTCTAACCCTAAACCTAACATTACGACTAAACCTAACACTAAACCTAACCCAACCATAACCCTCACCCTCAGCCTCACCCTCACCGCAAATTAACCCTAACCATAACACTAACAATAACCCTAAACCTAACCCTAACCGAAACCTAATCCTCACCCCCACCCTCACCCTCAGCCTGACCCTAAGCTTAACCCTACCCCTAAGCCGAACCCTCACTGCAACCCTAACCCTAACCCTCACCCTCACCCTAACCCTAACCCTCACACTCACCTTCACCCTAACCCTAATCCTAAACATAACCCTATACCTTACCCTAACCCTCACCCTAAGCCTCATCCTAGCCCTCACTCTAACCCTAATCCTAACCATAAACCTCATCCTAACCCTCACCCTAACCCTAAGATTAACACTCACACTAACCCTAACCATCACCCAAACCCTAAACTTTACCCTAAACCTAACCCTAAACCTCACCCTCACCCTAGCCCTCACCCTAACCCTAACAATCATCCTCAACCTAAACCTCACACTAACATTAACACTAATCCTCAATCTAACCCTCATCCTCACCCTACCTCTAACCCTAACTCTCACCCTAACCCTAACCCTCACCCTTAGGATAACCCCCACCCTCAGCCTAACCCTCACGTTTACCCGTACCGTCACCCCCACACTAACCCTCACCCTAACACTAACCCTCACCCTAACCCTCACCCTAACCCTGACTCTACCCCTAAACTTCACCCTCACCTTAACCCTAACTCTAACCCTAACCCTAACACTAAATCTCACCATAATCCTAATGCTAACCCTCACCGCACCCTCACTGTAACTGTAACCCTAACCCTAACTGTAACAATAAACTTAACCCTAAGCCTAACCCTCACTGTAACCCTAAGCCTAACACTAACACTAACACTAACCCTAAACCTAAACCTAACCCTAATCCTCAGCCCATCCTCACCCTAACCAAACCCTAACCCTAACCTTCACCCTAACCCTAAGCCTCACCCTAACCCTAATTCTAACCTGCATATTCACTCTCACCCTAAACCTAATCCTAAACCTAACACTATCCCTAATCCTAACCCTCACCCTAACCCTCAGCCTAACCCTGATCCTAACCCTAAACCTCATCCTAATCCTCACTCTAACCCTAACCTTAACCCTCACCCTAACCCTAACCCTATCCCTCATCCACATGCTGGGCCTAACTAAACCAAAACCAAAGCCTAAGCCTAACCCTAAACCTAACTCTCACCCTAACCCTAACCCTAACACTAACCCTAACTCTAACCCCAAACCTCACCCTCACACTAACCCTAACTCTAAACCTAAACCTCATCCTAACCTTAACCCTAACAATAACCGTAACCCTAACCTTAACATAACCCTAACCCTAACACTAACACTAAAACTAACCCTAACCCTAACCCTGACCCTAACCATAACCCTCAAACTAACCCTAACCTCACCCTAACACTAACCCTAATCCTCACCCTCACCCTAGCCCTCACCCTAACCCTAACCCTCATCCTCACCCTAAACCTCACACTAACACTAACACTAATCCTCAATCTAACCCTCACCATGACACTCACCCTAACCCTAACGCCCACCCATAACCGAACCCTCACCCTACTGTAACCCTCACCCTAGGCCTAACCCTCAACTTTACCCTTACCGTCACCCCCAGCTTAACCCTCACCCTAACCCTAACCCTCAACCTAACCCTCACCCAAATCCTAACTCTACCCCTAAATCTCACCCTCACCCTTACCCTATCTCTAACCCTAAGCCTAACACTAAAAACTTCACCCTCACCCTAACCCTAACCCTAACCCTAAACCTCACCCTAACCCTAACACTAACCCTAGCCCTAAACCTCAGCCTAACCCTCCCCCTAACCCTAAGTCTAACCCTTAACCTCACCCTCACCCTAACCCTAACCCTAACCCTAAACCTCACCCTAAAACTCACTGTAACCCTATCCCTCACACTCACCCTCAACCTCACTGTAACTCTAACCCTATACCTAACAATAACCCTAACTCTAACCCAAACCCTAACCCTAACCATAATCGTCACCCTCAGCCTCACCCTCACACCAAACTTAACCCTAACCATAACACTAACAATAACCCTAACACTAACCCTAACCCTAATCCTCACCCCCACCATCACCATGAGCCTAACCCTAAGCCTCACCCTAACCCTAACCTTAACCTTAAACCTAACCATAAACCTCACCATCAGCCACATCCTCACAACAAACTTAACCCTAACCATAACACTAACAATAACACTAACCCTAAATCTAACCCGAATCCTCACCCCCACTGTCAACCTCAGCCTAACCTGAAGCCTTATCCTAACCCTAACCCTAACCCTAAACCTCACCTTAACCCTAACCATAAACCTAAACCTAACCCTAAATCTAACCCTAACCCTAAACCTAACCATAATCCTCAGCCTCACCCTCACCCTAACCAAAACCCTAAACCTAACCCTCACCCTAAACCTAATCCTAAACCTAACCTTATCCCTAACCCTAACGCCCACCATAACCCTCACCCTAGCCCTCACCCTAACCCTAATCCTAACCCTAAACATCATTGTAACCCTCACCCTAACCCTAACCCTCACCCTCATGCTCGGCCTAAGCCTAAGCCGAACCCTAACCCTAACCATCACCCTAACGCTAACCCTAACACTAACCCAAAATCTAACCCTAAACCTTACTCTCACCCTAACCCTAACTCTAAACCTAAACCTCATCCTAACCCTTACCCTAATCCTACCCTTCACCCGCACCTTAATCATAACCATAACCTGAACCCTAACCCTAACAATAACCCTAATCCTAACCCTAACCCTAACCCAAAACCTCACCCTCAACTTAACCTTAACCCTCAACCAAACCCTCACACTAAACCTAACACTAACCCTAAAGCTCACCCTAACACAAACCCTAACCCTCAACCTCAACCTAGCCCTCACCCTAACCATAATGGTAACCCTAATTCTCCTCTTAACCCTCACCCTAAACCTAACACTAACCCACCCCCTAACCCTAACACTAACCCTCACCCTCAACCTAACCCTAACCCTCATGCTCACCGTAACCCTAACCCTAACCCTCACCCTAATCTTAAACTTAACCAGAACCCTAACTCTCACCCTTACCCTAACCCTAAACCTCACCCTAACCCAAACCCTCAACCTCAACCTCACCCTCAAACTAACCCTAACCCTAACCCTAATCCTAACCTTCACACTCACCCTAACCTTTACCCTAATAATAATCATAAGGGTAAGTGTAACCCTCACCCTCACCCTAGCCCTCAACCTATCCCTAAATCTAACACTAACCCTAACCCTAACCCTCAAAATCAGCCTCACCCTAACCTTAACTCTAACCCTAACCCTAACCCTAAACCTCACCCCAACCCTAACCCTAAACCTCACCCTCACTCTAGCCCTCACCCTAACCCTACTTCTAACTCTAAACCTCACCCTAACCCTAAAATTACCCCTAACCCTCACCCTCACCTTCACCCTCTGCCTAATATTAAACCTAACCCTAACACCAACCCTATTGCTAACACTAAGACTAACCCTCACCCTTACCCTCACCCTAAACCTAACCCTCACCCTCACCATAGCCCATAACCAAACCCTAAGCCTAAGCCTAAACTTCACGCTAACCCTCACAATAACGCTAACCTCAACACTCACCTTAAACATAAACCTCACCCTCACCCTTACTCTAATCCTAACCCTAACCCTAACCCTAACCCTCCCCTGAACTCTCACCCTAACCTTAACCTTAACACGAACACTAACCCTAACCCTCAACCTAACCCTCACCCTAACCCTAACTCTAACCTAAACCTCACCCTCACCCTAAACTTAACTCTAACACTAAGCCAAACCCTAAACCTCACCCCAACCCTAACCCTAACCCTCAACCTCACCCTCACCATAACCGTAACCCTAAACCTAACCCTAAGAATAACCTTAACCCTATTCCTAACCCTCATCCTAACACTTACCCTCACCCTAACACTAACCCTAACCAACACAATAACCCTCCCCTTAACCCTATATCTAACCCTCAACCTCACACTCACCCTAACCCTAACCCTAAACCGCACACTAACCCTGACCCTAACCCTCACTCTCATGCTCAGCCTAAGCCTAAGCCTAAGCCTAAGTCTAACACTAACCCTAAAACTCACCCTAACCCCAACAATAACACTAAACCTAACTCCAACCCTAAACCTCACCCTCACCCTAACCCTTACACTAACCCTAACACTAAACCTAAACCTCATCCTAAAACTAACCCTCACTCTTACCCTCACCGTAACCGTAACCCTATCCCTAACCCTAAAAATAACCCGAACCGGAACCCTAACCCTCATCCTAACCATAACCTTTACCCTAAACTTAACCCTCACCCTAACACTTACCCTCATCCTAACACTAACCCCCCCCCTAACACTAACCCTCACACTAACCCTAAGCATAACCCTAACCCTAAACCTCACCCTAATCCTAACCCTCACCCTCAACCTAGCCCACAACCTAACCCTAACCCTCATCCTCACCCTAAAGCTCACACTAACCCTAACACTAATCCTCAATCTAACCCTCACCCTCACCCTAACCCTCACACTCACCCTCACCGTGAACCTAATCCTAAACATAAACCAAAACCTAACATTAAACCTCAAACTAACACTCACCCTAACCCTAACCCTAATACTAACCCTAAGTCTAACGCTCACCCTAACCCTCCCCCTAACCCTAACTCTATCCCTAAACCTCACCCTAAACCTAACAATAACCGTAACCCTAACTCTAACCCTTACCCTAACCATAACACTCACCCTAACCATAACCCTCACCCTATCACACTCACCCTTATCTTAACCCTCAGCCTCAGCCTAAACCTCACCTTTAGGCTTACCATCACACTCACCCGAACCCTCACCCTAACCCTCACCCTAACCCTTCCCATAAACCCCACCCTAACCCTAACCCTAACTGTGACCCGCACCCCCACCCTCACGGTAACTCTAACCCTAACACAAACCATCACCATAACCCTAACCCTAACCCTCACCCTCATGCTCGGACTAAGCCTAAGCCTAACCCTAACCCTCACCCTAGCCCTAACCCTAACACTAACCCTAACTCTATCCCTAAACCTCACTCTCACCCTAACACTAATTCTAACCCTAACCCTAACCCTAAACCTCATCCTTAACATAACCCTAACACTCACCCTCACCCTCAGCCTAAACTTAAGCCGAACATTAACCCTAACCCTAACCCTCACACTCACCCTCACCCTAAACCTAACTCTAACCCTAAACCTCACCCTGAACCTAATCCTAAACCTAACACTAAACCTCACCCTAAACCTAAACCTAACCCTCACCCTAAACCTAACCCTCACTCTCACCCTCACCCTCAGCCTAACCCTAAGCATAATCCTAACCCTAACCCTAACCCTCACAGTCACCCCCACCCTAACCCTAATCCTAACCCTACCCCTACTTCTATCCCGTAACCTCAACCTAATCCTCACCCTAACCTTAACCCTAACACTAACCCTAACCTTAATCTAAGAACTAACCCTCCCCCTAACCCTAAATTTAACCATAAACCTCACCCTCAACCTAACCCTAATCCTACCCCTAAACCTAAACCTCAACCTCAACCTAAACCTAACCCTGACCATCACCCTCACCTTAACTCTAATTCTAACCCTAACAATAACACTAATCCTAACCATAAACCTAACAATAACCACAACCCTAATCCTGATCTTAGCACACACCCTCACCCTAACCTAATACTAAACCTAACCCTCATCATCACCCTAACCCTAACACTAACCCTAACGTTCAACCGAACCCTAACCCTAAACCTCACCCTAACCCTTACCCTAACCCTCACACTAACCCTAAACTTAACCAGAACCCTAACTCACACCCTAACCCTAAACCTAACCCTCACCCTAACCCTAACGCTCACCCTCACCCTCACCCTCAGCCTAAGCTTAAGCCTAAGCCTAACCCTAAACCTAATCCTCACACTCACCCTAAACCTAATCCTAATCCTAATCCTAACCCTAACCGGAAATAGGACACTCACCCTAACCCTCACCTTAACCCTAATTCTAACACTAACCCTAAATCTCACGCTCACCCTCACCCTAACCCCAACTCTAACCCTAAACCTCCCCCTCCCCTTAACCCTCACCTAACCCTAACCCTCAACCTCAACCTCAACCTCAGCCTAACCTAAAGCCTAAACCTAAACCTAAACCAAACATACACTCTCACCCTCACTGTAACCCTAATCCTAACCCTATCCCTAACCCTAACCCTCCCCCTAAATCTCACCCTAAACATAACCCTAAAAATAATCCTAAACTTAACCCTGAACCTAACCCTCACCCTAACCGTAACTCTAACCATAAACCTCAACCTCACCTTAAACCTAACTCTAACACTAACCCAAACCCTAACGCTCACTGTAACCCAAACCCTAACCATCAACTTAACCCTAATCCTCAGCCCCACCCTCACCCTCAGCCTCACCCTAAGCCTAAGCCTAACCCTAACACTAAACCTCACACTCACCCTCACCCTAACCAATCCTAACCCTAACCTTTTACCTCAACCTAACCTTTACCTTAACACTAAACCTAACACTAACCCACGAACTAACCCTCCCCCTAACTCTAAATCTAACGCTAAACCTCACCCTCACCCTAACCCTAACCCTAAACCTCACCCTAACTCTAAACCTCACCCTGACCCTGACCCTCACCCTCACCGTCTCTAACCATAACCTTAACAATAACACTAATGGTAACCCTAAACCTAACCCTAAACCTAACCCTAACCCTAATACTAACACTCACCCTCAACCTAACCCTAATCGTAGCCCTAACCTTCACCCTCACCCTAAACCTGACCCTCATCATTACCCTAACCCTCATCCAAAACCTCACCCTAACCCTAACTCTAAACCTAAACCTCACACTACCACTAACACTAAACCTTATCCTCACCCTAGCCCTCACCCTAACCCTAATCCTAACCCTAATCCTCATCCTAAACTCACCCTAACCCTCACCCTAACCCTAACCCTCAACCTAACCCTAACCCTCACGCTGACCGAAACTGTAACCCTAACTCTCATCCTAAACCTAAACTGACCCTGAACCCAAACTCTCACCCTAACCCTAAACCTAACCCTAACCCTCACCCTTACCCTAACCCTCATCCTCACCCTCACACTCAACCTAACCCTAAGCCTAAAACTAACCCTAACCAAAACACTCACACTCACCCTATACCCTAATCCTAATCCTAACCCTAACCCTAACACTCACCCTCACCCTAACCCTCACCTTAACCCTAACCCTAACACAAACCCTAACCATAACACACCCTCAGCCTCAACCTAAAACAAAATCTAAACCTAAATCTCACCCTCACCCTAACCCTAACCCTAAACCTCACCCTCACCCTCACCATAGCCCTCAACCTAACCCTAATCCTAATCCTAACCCTCATCCTAACCCTCCCCCTAACCCTAAACCTAACCCTCATCTTAACCCTAACCCTCACCCTCAACCTCACCCTCAGCCTAACCCTAAGCCTAACCCTAAAATTAACCCTAACATACACACTCACCCTCACCCTAACACTAATCCTAACCCTATCCCTAATCCTTAACCTCCACCTAACTCTCACCCTAACCCTAACCCTAACACTCATCCTATCCCTCACCCTAACCCTAAATCTAACCCTAAACCTAAACCTCAACCTCACCTTAACCCTAATCCTAACCCTCACCCTCACCGTAACCATAACCCTAGCCCTAAACCTTACAATAACAATAATCCTAACCCTAACCCTCATCCTAACCATATCCTTCACCCTAAACCTAACCCTCACCCTAACACTTACCCTCACCCTAACCCGAACCCTAAACCTCACACTCACCCTAAACGTTACCCTAATCCTAATCCTAACCCTAAGCCTAACCCTCACCCTCACCCTAACCCTCACCCTAACCATAACTCTAACACTAACCCTAACCCTAACGCTAGCTCTCAGACTCAAACTAACCCTAACTCTAACCCTAATCCAAACACTAAATCTCACCCTAACCTTAGCCCTAACCCTCACACTCACCCTCACAGTAACCGTAACCTAAACCTAACCCTAAAAATAACCCTAAAGCTAGTGCTAACCCTCACCCTAACCATAACCCTCACCCTAACCCAAACCCTCACCCTAACACTTACCCTCACCCTAACACTAACCCTCACACTAACCCTAACCATAAACCTCAACCTAACCCTCAACCTCACCCAATCCCTAACACTAACCCTATTACTAACCCTTACCCTAACCCTCCCCTAACCCTATATCTAACCCTAAACCTCACCCTAACCCTAAACCTAACCCTCAACCTAAGCCTAAACCTAATTCTAACCCTCAACCTAACACTAACCCAGACACCAACGTAACCCTAACCCTAACACTCACCCTAAACCTAACACACATCCTAACCCTAACCCTCACCGTCACCCTAACCCTAACATTAATCCTAACCCTAAACCTCACCCTATCCCTCAACCTAACCATAACTCTAACCCTAATCCTGACCCTTACCTTAACCGTAACCCTAACCCTAAACATCACCGTCACCCTAGCCTTCAACCTAACCCTAATCCTAACCTTAACCCTCATCCTAACCCTCACCCTCACCCTAAACCTAACCCTAACCCTAACCCTAACCATCACCTTAACCTCACACTTAGTCTAACCCTAAGCCTAATCCTAAACCTAACCCTAACCAACACACTCACCCTCAATCTAACCCTAAACCTAACCCTCACCCTAACCCTAAACCTCACCATCAACCTCACCCTTAGCCTAACCCTAAGCCTAACCCTAAACCTAACCCGAACCCACACAATCACCCTCACCCTAACCCTAATCCTAACCCAAACCCTAACCCTAACCCTAACCCTCACCCTCACCCTAGCCTTCACCCTAACCCTAATCCTAACCCTAACCCAAACTCTAACCATAACCCTAGCCCTAAACCTCACCCTAAACCTAACCCTATCCCTCACCCTCATTGTAAGGGTAAACCTAACCCTAACCCTAATAATAACCATAACCCTAAATCTAACCCTCACCCTAACCATAACACTCACCCTAACCCTAACCCTCACCCTAACACTTACACTCACCCTTATCTTAACCCTCAGCCTCAGCCTAATCCTCACCTTTAGGCTTACCATCACACTCACCCGAACCCTCACCCTAACCCTCACCCTAACCCTAAACCTACCCGTAAACTTAACAGTACCCCTAAACCTAACCCTCACCGTAACCCTCACCCTAGCCTTCACCCTAACCCTAATCCTAATCCTAAACCTCACCCTAACCCTAAACCTACTCCTAAACCTCAACCTCACCCTAACCCTAACTCTAACCCTAACACTAACACTAAACCTCACCCTAAGATAACCCTAACCATCACCCTAACCCTAACCCTCAAGCTCACCCCCACCCTCAGCCTAACCTTAAGCCTAACCCTAAACCTATCCCTAACACACACTTACCCTCACCCTAAACCTAAACCTCACACTAACCCTAACCGTAAACCTCACCCTCACCCTAGCCCTCACCCTAACCCTAATCCTAACCCTAACCCTCATCCTAACCCTCACACTTACACTAACCCTAACCCTCACCCTAACCCTAACCCTCCCCCTAACTCTCACCCTAACCCTCACCCTCAACCTAACCATAACCCTAACCCTTACTCTAACCCTAAGCCAAACCCTAAACCTCACCCTTACCCTAACCTTAACCCTCATCCTCACCCTCACCTTAACCCTAACCCTAAACCTAACCCTAACAGTAACCCTAACCCTATTCCAAACCCTCACCCTAACCATAACCCTCACACTAACCCAAACCATCACACTATCACTTACCCTCACCCTAACTGTAACACTAAACCTAACACTAACCCTCACACTAATCGAAGACCTAAACCTAACCCTAACCCTAACAATAACCCTAAACAGAACCCTCACCCTAACCCTCCCCCTCAACCTATACCTAACCCTCAACCTCAACCTCACCCTCACCCTAACCCTAACCCTAAACCCCACCCTAACCCTGACCCTAACCCTCACCCTCATGCTCAGCCTAAGCCTAAGCCTAATCTTAACACTAACCCTAACCCTCACTATAACCCCAACACTAACACAAACCCTAACTCTAAACCTCACCCTCACCCTAAACCTAACTCTAACCCTAACCCTAAACCTAAGCCTCAATCTAACCCTAACCCTCACCCTCAACCACACCCTCACTGTAACCGTAACCGTCACCCTAAACCTAACAATAACCCTAACCCTAACCCTAACCCTCATCCTAACCATAAATTTCACCCTAAACCTAACCCTCACACTAACACTTACCCTCATCTTAACACAAACCCTGACCCTAACTCTAACTCTCACACTAACCCTAACCCTCAACCTAAACCTTAACCTCACCCTAACCCTAACCCTCACGCTCAAACTAGCCCTCAACCTAATGCTAACCCTTATCCTCACCCTAAACCTCACACTAACCCTAACACTAATCCTCAATCTAACCCTCACCCTCACCCTAACCCTAACCCTCACCCTTACCCTAACCCTCACCCTCAGCCTAACCCTCATCCTTTACCCTTAACTTCAGCCTCAACCTAACCCTCAGCCTAACCCTAATCCTCATCCTAACCCGCACCCAACGGTAACCCCAACCATCACCCTAATCCTAACCCTCACCGTCATCCTCACCCTCAACCTAACACTAAGCCTAAGCCTAACCCTAACCCAAACACTCACACTCACCCTAACCCTAATCCTAACCCTAACCCTCATCCGAACCCTTAACCTTACCATAACCCTAACCATCTTTCTAAACCTAATCCTCATCCCCACCCATACCCTCAGCCTAACCCTAAGCCTAAGCCGAACCCTAACCCTAACCCTCACACTCACCCTCACTGTAAACCTAATCCTAAACCTAACACTAATCCTAGCATTATACCTCAACCTGACCCTCACCCTAACCCTAACCCTAACACTAACCCTAAACCTAACCCTCACCCTAACCCACCCCCTAACCATAAATCTAACCCTAAACAACACCCTCACCCTAACCATAACCCTAACCATAACCTAACCCTTAACCTCACCCTAACCCTGATCCTAACCTTCACCCTCATCTTCACCCTCACTGTAACTCTAACCCTTTCCCTAATCCTAACCCTCACCCTCACCTTAACCCTAACCCTAACCCTAACTCTCACCCTCACCATAACCCTAACCCTAACCCTAAACCTCACCCTAACGCTAACTTAACCATCACATTCACTCTAACCCTCACCCTAACCCGAATGCTAACCCTAAACCTGACCCTCACCCTCATGCTCGGCCTAAGCCTAAGCCTAAGCCTAAGACTAACACTGACCCTCACACTCACCCTCACCCTAACCCTAACTGTAACACTTACCCTAACCCTAACCCTCACACTAACCCTCACCCTAACGCTAACTCTAACCCTAAACCTCACCCTCACCCTAACCCTAACCTCACAGTCACCTCACCCTCTACCTAATATTAAACTTAAACCTAACCCCAACCCCCACCCTAACACTAAGACAAACCCTCAACCTAAGCCTCACCCTAACCCTAACCCTAACCCTCACCCTCACCATAGCCCATGACCAAACCCTAAGCCTAAGCCTAACCCTCACCCTAACCCTCACTCTAACCCTAACCCCAATACTCACCTTAAACATAACCCTCACCCTCACACTAACTCTATTCCTAATCCTAACCCTAACTCTAACCCTCCCCTTAACTCTCACCCTAACCCTAACCTAAAAAGGAACACTAACCCTAACCCTCACCCTAACCCTTACCCTAACCCTAACTCTAACCTAAAACACACCCTCACCCTAAACCTAACTCTAACACTAACCCAAACCCTAAACCTCACCCTAACCCTAAACCTAACCCTTATCCTCACCCTCAAGGTAACCGTAACCCTAAACCTAACCCTAAGAATAACCTTAACCCTATTCCTAACCCTCACCCTAACATTTACCCTCACTCTAACACTAACCCTAACCCTCCCCCTAACCCTATATCTAACCCTCAACCTCACCCTCACCCTAACCCTAACCCTAAACCCCACCCTAACCCTAACCCTAACCCTCACCCTCATGCTCAGCCTAAGCCTAAGCCTAAGCCTAATCCTAACACTAACCCTAAACTTCACCCTAACCCCAACAATAACACTAAACCGAACTCAAACCCTAACCATCACCCTAACCCTAACTCTAACCCTAACCCTAAACCTGAACCTCATCCTAACCCAAAACCTCAAACTCACCCTCACCCTCAACTTAACCGTAACCCTAACCCTAACCCTAACAATAACCCTAACCCTAACCCTAATCCTCATCCTAAGGATAACCTTCACCCTAACACTAACCCTCACCCTAACACTTAACCTCACCCTAACACTAACACTCACCTTAACACTAACCCTCACACTAACCCTAACCATCGTGCTAACCCTAACCCTCAACCTCACCCTAACCCTAACCCACACACTTACCATAACCCTCACCCTCAGCCTAACGATAACTTTTAACCTTACCGTCACCCTCACACTAACCCTCACCCTAACCCTAATCCTCATCCTAACCCTCACCCTAACGGGAATCCCAACCATCACCCTAAGCCTACCCTCACCCTCACCCTCAGCCTCAGCCTAAACCTAAGCCTAAGCCTAAACCTAAACCTAACACTCACCCTCACCCAAGCCCTCACCCTAACCCTCATCCTAACCTTTAACCTAACCATAAACCTAACCATCTTTCTAAAACTAATCCTCATCCCCAACCATATCCTCAGCCTAACCCTAAGCCTAAGCCGAACCCTAACCCTAACCCTCACACTCATCCTCACCGTAAACCTAATCCTAAACGTAACCCTAACCCTAATATTAAACCTCAATCTAACACTCAGCCTAACACTAACCCTAACCCTCCCCCTAACTCTAATTCTAACCCTGAATCTCACCCTGACCCTAACCCTAACCCTAACCCTAAACCTCACCCTAACCCTGATCCTTACCCTCAATCTCACCCTCACCCTCACTGTAACTCTAAACCTAACCCTAATCCTAACCCTCAACTTCACCCTGACCCTAACCCTAACTCCCACCCTTACCCTAAACTTCACCCTCACTGTAACCCTAACCATAAACCTCAACCTAATCCTAACCCTCACACTCACCCTCACAGTCAACCTAATCCTAAACATAACCCAAACCCTAGCATTAAACCTCAATCTAACACTCACCCTAACCCTAACCCTAACACTAACCCTAACTCTAACGCTCACCCTAACCCTCCCCCTAACCCTAACTCTAACCCTAAACCTCACCCTTACCCTAACCATAACCCAAACCCTAAACCTCACCCTAACCCTGATCCTTACCCTCACCCTCAGTGTAACTCTAACCCTAACCCTAACCCTCACCCTCACTGTAACCCTAAACCTAACCCTAACCCTAAACCTCACCCTAACCCTAACAATAACCCTCACCCTCACCCTAGGACTCACCTTAAAACTAATTGTAACCTTAACCCTCATCCAAACCCTCACCCTAATACTAACCCTAACACTCAACCTAACCCTAAACCTAATTCTAACCCTCAACCTAACCCTAACCCTGACCCCACCGTAACCCTAACCCTAACCATCACCCTAAACCTAACCCTCATCCTAAAACTAGCCCTCACCCTCACCCTAACCATAACACTAATCCTAACCCTAAACTCACCCTATCCCTCACCCTAACCCTAACTCTAACCCCAAACCTGTCCCTCACGGTAACCCTAACCCTAACCCTCAACCTCACCCTAGTCTTCACCCTAACCCTAATCCTAACCTTAATCCTCATCCTACCCCTCACCCTAACCCTAAACCTAAACCTCACCCTAGCCCTAACAGTCACCCCTAATCTCACCCTTAGTCTAACCCTAAGCCTAACCCTAAACCTAACCCTAACCCACACACTCACCCTCACCCTAACCATAATTCTAACCCTAACTCTAACCCTAACCCTAACCCTCATCCTCACCCTAGCATTCACCCTAACCCTAATCCTAAACCTAACCAAAATTCTAACCAATACCCTAACCTAACCTCACCCTAAACCTAACCCTTACACTCAGACTAACTGTAAGGTTAACCCTAATCCTAACCCTAACAATAACCATAACCCTAACTCTAACCCTCACCCTAACCATCAAACTCACCCTAACCCTAACCCTCACCCTAACACTTACCCTCACCCTTATCTTAACCCTAGCCTCAGCCTAATCCTCACCTTTACACTTACCATCACCCTCACTCTAACCCTCACCCTAACACTAACCCTCATCCTTACCCTCACCCTAACCGTAACCCTAACCATTACCCTAACCCTATCCCTCACCCTCAACCTCACCCTCAGACTAACCCTAAGCCTAAGCCTAAACCTAACCCTAACCCTCAACCTCACCCTAGCCCTCACCCTAACCATAATCCTAACCATAACCCTCACCGTAACCATAACCCTAACACTACCCGTAAACCCCACCCGAACCCTAACCCTAAACCTCACCCGCACCCTCACCCTCACCCTCACCGTAACTCTAACCCTAACCCTATCAATAACACTAACCCTAACCCGAACCATCACCCTAACCCTAACCCTAACCCTCACCCTCATGTTCGGACTATGCCTAAGCCTAAGCCTAACGCTAACACTCACCCTAACCCTAACCTTAACACTGACCCTAACTCTAACCCTACAATTAATCTCACCATAACACTAATTCTAACCTTAACCCTAAACCTAAACCTCATCCTAAACTTAACCCTAAAATTCACCCTCACCCTCAGCCTAAACCTAAGCCTAACATTAACCCTAACCCTAACACTCACACTCAACCTCACCCTAATCCTAACTCTACCCCTAAACCTCACCATCATCCTAACCCTAAACCTAACACTAAACCTTACCCTAACCCTAACTCTAACCCTCACCCAAAACCTAACCCTCACCCTCACCCTCAGCCTAAACATAAGGCTAATCCAAACCATAACCCTAACCATCACCCTAACCCTAACACTAACCCTAAAGCTAACCCTCACACTCAGCCTCACCCTAACCCTAATTCTAAGACTAAACCTCACCCACACCTTAACCCTAACGCTAACGCTAACAATAACCCCCCCAACTGTCACGCTAACCCTAACAATAACACTAACCCGAACATTAAACCTCAATCTAACCCTCACCCTAACCCTAACTCTATCCCTAAACCTCACCCTCACCCTAACCCTCACTCTAACCCTAACCCAAACACTAAACATCACCCTAAACTTAAACCTAACCCTCACACTCACACTCATTGTAACTGTAACACTAAACCTAACCCTAACAATAACCCTAAAGCTAAACCTAACCCTCACCCTAACCATAACCCTCACCCTAAACAAAACCCTCACCCTAACGCTTACCCTCACCCTAACACTAACCCTAACCCTAACACTAAACCTCACACTAACCCTAACCCTAACCCTAAACCTAAACCTCAACCTAAACCTCACCCTCACCCTAACCCTAACAATAACCCTATTCCTAACCCTTGCCCTAACCCTCCACCTAACCCTATATCTAAACCTAAACCTCACACTAACCCAAACCCTAAGCCTAAACATAACCCTAACCCTAACCCTAAACGTAAACCTAATCCACAGCCTCACCCTCACCTTAACCCAAACCTAACACTAACCCACACCCTCACCCTCAGCCTAACCCTAATCCTAAGCCTAACCCTAACCCTAACCATCACCTTAAACCTAACCCTAACCCTAACCCAAAATCTGAACCAAACCCTAATCCTCAGCCTCACCCTCACCCTAAAACAAACCCTCACCCTAACCCTAAGCCTAACCCTAACCCTAACCCTCACACTCACCCTCAACCTAACTCTAATCCTAAACCTAACCCTATCCCTAAACCTAACACTCACATTAACCCTCAGCCTAGCCCTCACCCTAACACTAATCCTAACCCTAAACCTTATTCTAACCCTCACCCTAACCCTAACCCTCACCCTCATGCTCAGCCTAAGGCTAAGCCTAAGCCGAAGCCTAAGCCTAACCCTAAACCTCACACTAACCCTAAACCTAACACTAACCCTAAACCTAACCCTCACCCTCAGCCTCACCCTAACCCTAACTCTAATAATAAGCCTTCCCCTCCCCATAACCCTATCCGACACGCTCATTGAAAAAGTAACCCTAACCCTAACAACAAACCTAACCATAACCCTCACCCTAAACATAAACCTCACCCTAAACAAAACCCTCACCCTAACGCTTACCCTCACCCTAACACTAACCCTAACCCTAACACTAACCCTCACACTAACCCTAACCCTAACCCTAAACCTAAACCTCAACCTAACCCTCACCCTCACCCTAACCCTAACAATAACCCTATTCCTAACCCTTGCCCTAACCCTCCGCCTAACCCTATATCTAAACCTAAACCTCACGCTAACCCAAACCCTAAGCCTAAACATAACCCTAACCCTAACCCTAAACGTAAACCTAATCCACAGCCTCACCCTCACCTTAACCCAAACCTAACCCTAACCCACACCCTCACCCTCAGCCTAACCCTAATCCTAAGCCTAACCCTAACCCTAACCATCACCTTAAACCTAACCCTAACCCTAACCCAAAATCTGAACCAAACCCTAATCCTCAGCCTCACCCTCACCCTAACACAAACCCTAACCCTTACCCTCAACCTAACCCTAAGCCTAACCCTAACCCTAACCCTCACACTCACCCTCAACCTAACTCTAATCCTAAACCTAACCCTATCCCTAAACCTAACACTCACATTAACCCTCAGCCTAGCCCTCACCCTAACACTAATCCTAACCCTAAACCTTATTCTAACCCTCACCCTAACCCTAACTCTCACCCTCATGCTCAGCCTAAGGCTAAGCCTAAGCCGAAGCCTAAGCCTAACCCTAACCCTCACACTAACCCTAAAGCTAACACTAACCCTAAACCTAACCCTCACCCTCAGCCTCACCCTAACCCTAACTCTAATAATAAGCCTTCCCCTCCCCATAACCCTATCCGACACGCTCATTGAAAAAGTAACCCTAACCCTAACAACAAACCTAACCATAAACCTCACCCTAAACATAAACCTCACCCTAAACCTATCCCTCACCCTAACACTTATTCTCACCCTAACACTAAAACTAACCCTAACACTAACCCTCACACTAACCCTAACCCTCAACATAATCCTAAACCAGACCCTAACCCAAATCCTCACCCTCACCCTAGCCCTCACCCTAAACCTAATTCTAACCCTCACCCTCACCCTAACCCTAACCCTCATCCTCACCCTAAACCTCACACTAACCCTAACCCTAAACCTCAATGTAGCCCTCACCCTAACCCTAACCCTAACCCTTCCCCTAACCCTAAACTGAACCCTAACCCACAACCTTATCTTAACCCTCACCCTCAGCCTAAAACTCACCTTTACCCTTACGATCATCCTCACCCTAAACCTCCCCCTAACCCTAAACCTTATCCTAACCCTCACCCTAAACATAAACCTAAACATCACCCTAACCCTAATCCTCACCCTCAACCTCAAACTCAGCCTAACCCTAAGCCTAAGCCTAACCCTTACCCTAACCCTCACCCTCTCCCTAGCCCTCACCCTAACCCTAATCCTAACCCTAACCCTCATCTTAACCGTCACCCTAACCTTAAACCTAACCATCACCCTAACCCTAATCCTCACGCCCACACTCACCCTCAGCCTAAACCTAAGCCGAGGCCTAACCCTAAACGTAACACTCACACTCATCCTCACCCTAACCCTAATCATAAACCTAACCCTAAACCTAAATCTTAACCTCAACCTAAACATCACCGTAACCTTAACCCTAACACTAAACCTAACCCTAACCCACGAACTAACACTCCCCATAACCCTAAATCTAACCATAAACCTCACCCTCACCCTAACCCTAATCCTACCCCTAACCAAACCTCACCCTAACCCTCACCCTCACCCTCACTTGAACTCTAACTCTAACCCTAACAATAACACTAATCCTAATCCTAAACCTAACCCTTACCCTAACCATAACCCTAATCCTAACACACACCCTCACCCTAAACCTAATCCTAAACATAACCCTAACCCTCACCCTCACCATAAACTTAACCCTCATCCAAACCCTCACCCTAACGCTAACCCTCACACTAAACCTAACACAAACCCACACCCTAACCCTAAACCTAACCCTAACCCTCAACCTAACCCTAGCCCTCACACTCACCATAACCCTAACCCTAACCCTCATCCAAACTCTAAACTTCACTCGAACCCTAACTCTCACCCTAACCCTAACCCTAACCCTCACCCTCACCCTCACCCTCACCCTAACCCTCACCCTCACCCTCACCCTCACCCTAACCCTAAGCCTAACCCTAACCCTCACAATAACCCTAACCCTTATCTAATCTCAATCCTAACCCTAAGCCTAACCCTCACACTCACCCTAACCCTCATCCTAACACTAACTCTAACAAGAACTCTAACCCTAAACCTCAAAATCAGCCTCAACCTAACCCTAACTCTAACCCTCACAGTCACCCTCACACTAACCCTCATCCTAACCCTAATCCTTAACTTCAATCTAACCCTCACCCTAACCTTAACCCTAACACTAACACTAACACTAACCCACGAACTAACCCTCCCCCTAACTCTAAATCTAACCTTGAACCTCACCCTCACCCTAACCCTAATCCTAACCCTAACACTAATCCATACCCTAACCCTCACCCTAACCCTCACCCTCACAGTTACCCTCAGCATGAGTCTAACCACAACCTTAACAATAACATTAATCCTAACCCTAAACCTAAACCTAAACCTAAACCTAACCGTAATCCTAAAACTCACCCTCACCCTAACCCTAATCCTAAACCTAACCCTCACCCGAACCCTAACCCTCACACTCACCGTAACACTAACCCTCATCCAAACCCTTACCCTTAACCTAACCCTAACCCTAAACCTCACCCTATCCCTAACCCTAACTGTCACCCTCACTGTAACCATAAGCCTAAACCTAACCCTAACAATAACACTAACCCTAATGCTAACCCTCATCCTAACCATAACACTCACCCTAACCCTAACCCTCACCCTAACACTATCCGTCACACTAACCCTAACCCTAACCCTAAACCTCAACCTCAACCTAAACCTCACCCTCACACTAACCCTAACCCTAACCCTCACCCTAACCCTCTCTCTAACCCTATATCTAACCCTAAACCTCAACCTCACCCTAACCCTAACCCTAACCCTAACCCTCACCCTAACCAAAACACTAAACCTAACCCTAAGCCTCACCATAATGCTTACCCTCACCCTAACACTAACCCTAACACTAACACTCACACTCACACTATCCCTAACCCTCATCCTAATCCTAAACCTCACCCTATCTCTAACCCCAACCATAACCCTAACCCTAACTCTAACCCTAAACCTCACAATTCACCGTAAACCTAACTCTAACCCTAATCCAAACCCTAAAACTCAGCCTAACCAAAACCCTAACCCTCACCCTCACCCTCAGCATCGCCCTCATCCAAACCCTAATTCTAACCCTCATCCTCACCCTAACCCTAACCCTCATCGTCACCCTAAACCTCACACTAACCCTAAACCTAATCCTCAATTTAACCCTTACCCTAACCCTAACCCTTATTCTAACCCTAAACCTAACCCTATACCTCACCCTTAACGAAACCCTCACTCTCTGCCGAAACCTCACCTTTACCTTTACCATCATCCTCAACCTAACCCTCAACCTGACACTAAACCTCGTCCTAACCCTCACCCTAACCATAAACCTAATCATAACCCTAAACCTAACCCTCACCCTCAACCTCATACTTATCCTAAACCTAAGCCTAATCCTAAGCCTTACCCTAAAGCTCACCCTCACCCTAGCCGTCACCCTAATCCCAATCCTAACACTAAATATCCTAACCCTCAACCTAACCCTAAACCTAACCGTCACCCTAACCGTAATCCTAACCCCCACCCTCAGCTTCAGCCTAACCCTAAGCCTAAGCCTAACCCTCACCCTAACAGTCACACTCACCCTCACCCTAAGCCTAACCCTATCCCTAAACCTCAAACTAACCCTTTCCTTCACCCTTACCCTAACACTAACCCTAGCCTGAAACCTCACCCTAACCCTCACCCTAACCCTAAGTCTAACCCTAAACCTCACCCTCACCCTATCCCTAACCCTAACCCTAAATCTCACCCAACACCTCACCCTAACCCTAACCCTCACCCTCAGACTCAACCTCACCGTAAATCTAAACCTTTCCCTAACAATAACACTAACCCTAAACTTAACCCTAACCCTAAACATAACCCTCACCCTCAGCCTCACCATCACCGCAAACTTAACCCTAACCATAACACTAACAATAACCCTAACCCTAACCCTCATCCTCTCCTCCACCATCACCCTCAGTCTACCCTAAGCCTATCCCTAATCCTAACCCTAACCTTAACCCTAACCATACCCTTACCCTCAGGGTCACCCGCACCGCAAACTTAATCCTAACCATAACACTAACAATAACCCTATCCCTAACCCTAACCCTAATCCTAATCTTCACCTCCACTCTCACCGTCAGCCTAAACCTAAGCCTAATCCAAACCCTAAACCTAACCCTAAACCTCACCGTAACACTATCACTAAACCTAAACCTAACCCTAAACATAACCATAACCCTAAACATAACCATAATCCTCAGCCTCACCCTCACCCTAACCCAAACCCTAACCCTAACCCTCACCCTAACCCTAACCTTAACCCTAATCCTCACACTCACCCTCACCCTAACCCAAATCCTAAACCTAACCCTATCCCTAACCCTAACCCTCTCCCTAACCCGCACCCTTACCCTTATCCTAAACCTAATCCTAACCCTAAGCCTAACCCTCACCCTCACCCTGACCCTCACCCTATCCTTAACTCTAACACTAACCGTAACCCTAACCCTCACCCTCAGCCTAACTCTTACCCTAAACCACACCCTCACCCTAACTATCACCCTAACCCTAAACCTCACCCTAACCCGAACGCTAAACCTCAACCTAACCCTCACCTTAACCCTAACCCTAACAGTAACCCTAACCCTAACCCTTAACCCTCCCCCTAAACCTAAGTCTAACCATAAACCTCAGCCTTATCCTAACACTAATCCTAACCCTAATCCTAAACCTAACCCTAACGCTCACCCTCAGCCTCACCCTCACAGTAACTCTAATCCTAACCCTAACAATAACACTAATCCTAACCCTTAACCTAACCCTAACACTAACCATAATCCTAATCCTAACACCTACCTCACCCTAACCCTAACCCTAACCCTAACCCTCACACTAACCCTAAACCTCACCCTCACTCTAACCCTAACCCTCATCCAAACCCTCACCATAACCCTAAACCTAACCCTCACCCTAACCCTCACACTCACCCTCACCCTAAGCCTACTCCTAAACCTAACCCTATCCCTAAACATGAACCTAACCCTCTCCCTCACTCTAACCCTAACACTAACCCTACCCTAAACCTCACCCTAACACTCCCCCTAACCCTAAGTTTAACCCTAAACCTCACCCTCACTCTAACCCTAACACTAACCCTAAACCTCACCCTATACCTCACCCTAACCCTAACCCTCACCCTCACCCTCAAACTCAACATAACTCTAACCCTTACCCTAAAAATAACACTAAGCCTAAATTTAACCCTTACCCTAAACATAACCCTCACCCTCAGTCTCACCCTCACTGCAAACTTAACCCTAACCATAACACTAAAAATAACCCTAACCCTAAATCTAATCCTCACCCCCACCATTACCCTCAGCCTAAGCCTAAGCCTAACAGTAATCCAAACCCTAACCTTAAACCTAAACATAACCCTCACCCTCAGCATCACCCTCACCACAAACTTAACCATAACCATAACACTAACAATAACCTTATCCCTACCCCTAACCATAACCCTAAACATAATCCTCAACCCCACTGTCACCCTCAGCCTAAACCTAAGCCTAATCCTAAACATAAACCTAACCCTAACCCTCACCTTAACACTAACACTAACCCTAACCCAAAACCTAACACTAACCCTAAACCTAACCCTCACACTCACACTCACCATAACCCTAATCCTAAACCTAACCCTATCCCTAACCCTAACCCTCACCCTAATCTTTATTCTAAACCAAATCCTAACCCTAAGCCTATCCCTCACATTCACCCTAATCCTCACCCTATCCCTAACTCTAACACTAACCCTAACCCTAACCCTCACCCTCAGCCTCACCCTAACCCTAACTCTAACCCTAAACCCAAACCTCACCCTAACCCAAACCCTAAACCTCACCCTAACCCTAACCCTAAACCTCAACCTAACCCTCACCTTAACCTTAACCCTAACATTACCCCTAACCCTAACACTCATCCTAACCCTTCCCCTAACCCTAAGTCTAACCATAAACCTAACCTTACCCTAGCCCTAATCCTAACCCTAACCCAAAACCTCACCCTAAACATTACCCTAACGCTCACCCTCACCCTCACCCTCACAGTAACTCTAATCCTAACCCTAAGAATAACACTAATCCTAACCCTAAACCAAACCCTGACCCTAAACCTAACCCTAATCCTAAAACCTACTCTCAACCTAACCCTAATCCTAACCCTAACCCTCACACTAACCCTAAACCTCACCCTTACTGTAACCCTAACCCTAATCCAAACCCTCAACCTAACCCTAAACCTAACCCTCACATTAACCCTTACTCTCACCCTGAACCGCACACTCAGGCAACCCCTAAGCCTAACCCTAAATCTAACCCTAACACATACACTCACCCTCACCCTAACACTAATCCTAACCCTCGCCCTAACCCAAACCCTCAGCCTCCCCCTAACTCTCACCCTAAATCTAAAACTAACACTAACCCTAAACCCAACCCTCAACGTAACCCTCACCATAACCCTAACACTATAACTAACTCTAAACCTCACCCTCACTTTCACCGTAACCGTAACCGTAACCCTAACCCTAATAAAAACCCTAACACAAACCCTAACCCTAACCCTAACCATAACCCTCACCGTAACCCTAACCCTCACTCTAACACATCCACTCACCCTAACACTAACACTAAGCATAACACTAACCCTCACCCTCACCCTAGCCCTCACCTAAACCCTAGTTCTAACCCTCACCCTCACCCTAACCCTAAGCCTCATTCTCACCCGAAACCTTACACTAACCCTAACCCTAATGCTCAATCTAAACCTCACCCTAACCCTAAACCTAACCTTTACCCTAACCCTAAACCTAAACCTAACCCTCACCTTTATCTTAACCCTCACCCTCACGTTTACCCTTACAATCCTCCTCACCCTAACCCTCACCCTAAACCTAAACTTCATCCTAACCAACACCCTAATCGTAAACCTAACCATCACCCTAACCCTAACCCTCAACCTCAACCTCAAACTCAGCCTAAGCCTAAGCCTAAGCCTAAGCCTTACCCTAACACTCAACCTCACCCTAGCACTCACCCTAACCCTAATCCTAACTCTAACCCTCAAACTAACCCTCATCATCACCCTAACGCTAACCATTAGCCTAACCCTAATCCTCACCCCCAGCCTCACCCTCAGCCTAACCCTAACCCTAAACCTCACACTCATGCTCACACTAACCCTAATCCTAACCCTAACCCTAAATCTAAACCTCAAGCTAACCCTCACCCTAACCTTAACCCTAACACTAACTCTAACCCTAACCCTCGATCTAACCCTCCCCCTAACCCTAAATCTAACCCTAAACCTCACTCTCACTGTAACCCTAATCTTAACCCTAACCCTAAACCTCACCGTAACCCACACCCTCACCCTCTCCCTCACCCACACCTTAACTCTAACCCTAACAATAAAAATAACAATAATCCTAACCCTAAATATAACCCTAAACCTAAACTTAATACAAACACTCACCTAAACCTTACCCTAATCCTAACCCTAAACATAACGCTAAACCTCACCCTCACTGTAACCCTAACCCTCATCCTAACACTCACCCTAACCCTAAACCTAAACCTTATGCTAACACTAACACTAACCCTCACCCTCATCATAGCCCTCACCCTAACCCTAATCCTAACCCTAATCCTCATCCTAACCCTCACCCTCACCCTAACCCTAACCCTAACCCTCACCCTAATCCTAAACCTAAACTTAACCTGAACCCTAACTCTCACTCTAACCCTAACCCTAACACTCACCCTAACCCTAACCCCCACCCTCACCCTCATCCTACCCTAAACCTAACCCTAACCCTAACCCTAAACCTCACACTCACCCTAAACCTTACCCTAAACCTAATCCTAACCCTAAGCCTAACCCTCACCCACACCCTAAGCCTCAACCTATCCCTACCTCTAACACTAACCCTAACACTAACCCTCAAAATCAGCCTCACCCTAACCCTAACTCTAACCCTAAACCTCACCCTCACCCTAACGCTACCCTAACCCTCACCCTAACCCTAACCCTAACCCTAACCCTAACCCTAACCCTAACCCTAACCCTCACCCTAAACCTCACCCTCACCCGAACCATAACACTCACCCTCACCCTAGCCCTCACCCAAACCCTAATCCTAACCCTAAACCTCATTCTAAACCTCCAGCTAAACTTATGACTAACCCTCACCCTAACCCTAACTTTCTAACCCTCAACCTCACCCTCAGCCTAGCGCTAAGGCTAACCCTAACCCAAACCCTAAACCTCACCCTAACCCTAACCCTAACACTAACCCTAACCCTAACCAAAACCATAACCCTCACCTTCAGCCTCATCACCGCAAACTTAACCCACACCATAACAGTAACAATAACCCTAACCCTCACCCTAACCCTCACCCTAACCCTAAACCTAAACCTCACCCTCAACCTTACCCTCAACTTAACTCTAACCCTAACCCTAACAAGAAACCCAAACCCTAAACCTAACCGTAACCCTTACCCTCAACTAAACTCTAAACCTAACCCTAACAATAGCCCTAACCCTAAACCTAACCCTAATCCTCACACTCACAGTAACTCTAACCCTAACCCTAACACTAAACCAGACCCTAACGCTAACCATAAGCCTCACCCTCACTCTGGCCCTTACCCTAACCCTAATACTAACACTTATCATAACCCTAAACTTCATCCTAACCCTCACCCTAACCCTAAAACCCTAACCCTCACACTAGCCCTCCATCTAACACTAAATCTAACCCTAAACCTCCCCCTCACCTAACCCTAACCCTCACCCTCACCCTCATCCTCTGCCTAACACTAAGCCTAACCCTAACTCCAACCCTAACCCTAACACTAACCCTAACCCTAACCCTAATCCTAACCCTCAACCTCACCCTAGCCCACACCCTAAACCTAAGCCTAAGCCTAACCCTCACCCTAACTCTCACTCTAACCCTAACCCCAACCCTCACCCTAATCCTAACCCTCACCCTGACCCTAACTCTAATCCTAACCCTAACTCTAACCCTAACACTCACACTCACCCTCACCTTAACCCTAGACCTAATCCTAAACTTATCCCTAACCCTCACCCTCACCCTAAACCTCACCCTAACCCTAACACTAAAAGAAACCCTAACCCTAACCCTAAGCATAACCCTCACCCTCAGCCTAACCCTCACCGCAAAATTAACCCAAACCATAACACTAACAATAACCCTAACCCTCACCGTAACCCTAAACCTAACCCTAAACCTAACCCTAACCCTAACCCTAATCCTAAACCTAAACCTAAACCTAAACCTAAACCTAACCCTAATCTTAACCCTCAGCCACACCCTCAAAGTAACCATAACCCTAACCCTAACCCTTACAATAACCCTAACCCTAAACCTATCCCTCATCCTAACCAAATCCTTCACCCTAACCCTAACCTTCACCCTAACACATACCCTCATCCTAACCCTAACCCTAACCCTTACACTCACCCTAATCCTTACCCTAATCCTAATTCTAACCCTAAGCCTAACACTCACCCTCACCCTAACCCTGACCCTAACCCTAACTCTAACCTTACCCCTAACCCTCACATTCAGCCACCCCCTAACCCTAACTCTAACCCTAAACCTCCCACTCCCCCTATCCCTAACCCTAACCCTAACCCTAAACCTCACCCTAACCCTACCCCTACACCTCACCCTCACCCTAGCCCTCACCATAACCCTAATCCTAACCCTAACCCTTATCCTAACACTCACCCTAACCCTCAACCTAACACTAACCGTCACCATCACCAAAACCCTTACCCTAAAAATCAGTCTAACCATAAACTTAACCCAAACCCTAACTCTCACCTTAACCCTAACCCTAACCCACACCCTAACCTGAACCCTCACCCTCACCCTCAGCGTAACCCTAAGCCTAAGCCTAACCCTAACCCTAAACATTAACATCACCCTAACCATCACCATAACCATAACCCTAATCATAACACTAAACCTCACCCTAACCCTAAACTTAATCCTAAATCTAACCCTAACCCTAACCCTCACCCTCACCCTAACCCTCACCTTAACCCTAACCCTAACACTAACTATAACCTCACCTCAATCTCATCCTAACTGTAACAGTAACCCTAAACCTCACCCTCATCCTAACCCTCACCCTAAACCTAAACCTCATCCTAACCCTAGCCCTAAAGCTCACCCTCACCCTAGCCCTCACCCTAACCCTAATCCTAACCCTAACCCTCATCCTAACCCTTCCCCTAACCCTAAACCTAACCCTCACCCTAATGCTAACCCTCACCCTCAACCTCACCCTCAGCCTAACCCTAAGCCTAACCCTAAACCTAACCCTAACACACATACTCACCCTCACGTTTGCCCTAATCCTAACCATAAACCTAACCCTAACCCTCATGCTCACCCTAACCCTCACCTTAACCCTAACGCTAACATTAACCCTAGCCCTAACGCACACCCTCAGCCTCACCCTAACCCTAACCCTAAACCTCACGCTCACTCTAACCCTAACCCTCACCCTCACCCTAGCGCTCACCGAAACCCTAATCCTAACCCTAAACCTCAACCTATCCCTCCTCCTAACCCTATGACTAACCCTCACCCTAAGGCTAACTTTCTCACCCTCAACCTCACCCTCAGCCTTACCCTAAGCCTAACCCTAAACCTGACGCTAACACAAACACTCACCCTCAGCCTAACCTTAAGCCTGAACCTAAAACTAACGTTAACCCACACACTTACCCTCACCCTAACCCTAATCCTAACCCTAACCCTTACACTATCTCTCCCCCTAACTCTCACCCTTACCCTAACCCTAACACTATCCCTAACCCTAAATCTCAACCTAACCCTCACCCTAACCCTGACTCTAACCCTAAACCTCACCCTCACCCTAACCCTAACTCTAAACCTAACCCAAACCCTAAACCTCACCCTAACCCTAATCCTAAACCTAACACTGTCCCTAACCCTCACCCTAATCCTCACCCTAGCCCTCAAACAAAACCTAATCCTAACCCTAAACCTCATCCTAAACCTCACCCTAACCCTAAACCTAATCCTCACCCTCACCCTTACCCCCAACTTAACTGTAACCCTAAGCCTAACAATAACCCTAACCCTAAACCTAACCCTAATCCTCACACTCACCGTACTCTAACACTAACCGTAACACTAAACCTCATCCTAATGCTAACCATAAACTTCACCCTCACTCTAGCCCTCACCCTAACACTAATCCTAACCCTAAACCTCATCCTAACCCTCACTCTAACCCTAAAAGCCTAACCATCACACTAGCTAAATATAACCCTAAACCTCACCCTCACTTAACACTAACCCTCACCCTCAGCCTCACCCTCCGCCTAACACTAAGCCAAACCCTAACTCCAACCCTAACATAAACCACACACTCACCCTCACCCTAACACTATTCCCAACACTAACCCCAACCCTAACCCTCACCCTCACCCTAGCCTTCACCCTAACCCTAATCCTAACCCTAACCCAAACACTAACCATAAGCCTAACCCTAAATCTCACCCTAAACCTAACCCTAACCCTCACCCTCACTGTAAGGGTAACCCTAACCCTAACCCTAACAATAACCCTAACCCTAACTCTAACTCTCACCCTAACCATAACACTCACCCTAACCCTAACCCTCACCCTAACACTTACACTCACCCTAACACTAAGCCTAACCCTAACACTAACCCTCACAATAATCTTAAAAATTAACCTAACCCTAAAACTCACCCTAACCCTAAACCTAACCCACACCCTCACCATAACCCTAATTGTCACCCTAACCCTCACCCTAATTCTAACCCTCACCATAAACCTCACACTAACCCTAACCCTAATTCTTAATCTAACCCTCACCCTCACCCTAACCCTAAGTGTAACCCTAATCCTAACCCTCACCCTAACCCTAACCCTTATCCTTATCTTAACCCTCACCCTCAGCCTAACCCTCACCTTTATGGTACCGTCACCCTCACCCTAACCCTCAACCTAAACCTAACCTTCATCCTAACCCTCACCCTAACCGTAACCCTAACCATCATCCTAACCCGAACCCTTACCCTCAACCTCACCCTCGGACTAACCCTAAGCCTAAACCTAACCCTAACCCTCAACAACACCCTAGCCCTCACCCTAACCCTAATCCTAACCCTAACCCTCCTCCTAACCCTCACCCTAACCCTAACACTAACCATCACTCCAACCGAAATCCTCACACCCAACCTCACCCTAACCCTCACCCTCAACCTCAACGTAACTCTAACACTAACCCTAACAATAACACTAATCCTAACCCTAAACCTAACAATAAACCTAATCATATATCTAACCCTCACCCTCACCCTCACCCTCACTGCAAACGTAACCCTAACCATTACACTAAAAATAATCGTAACCCTAAACCTAACCCTAACACTCACCCTCACCCTAACCCTTATCCTAACCCTAACCCTCACCCTAACCCTAACCCTCACCATAATCCTAACCCTCATCCTATCCCACACCTTAACCCTAACCCTAACCCTAAACCTCACCCTAACACTAACCCTAACCCTCACCCTCACCCTACCCCTCACCCTAACCCTAATACTAACCCTAATCCTCATCCTAACACTCACCCTAACCCTAACCCTAACCCTCACCCTAACCCTAATCCTCACCGTAACCGTCAAACTAACCCTAACCCCCACCCTCACTGTAACCTGAACGCTAAACCTCACCCAAAAACTAAAATTAACCCGAACGCTAATTCTCACCCTAACGCTAACCCTAACCCGAACCCTAACCCTAACCCTCACCCTTACTCTCACCCTCAGCTTAACTCTTAGCCTTACCCTAAACCTAAGCGTAACACAAACATTCACCTTAAAACTAAACCTAGTACTAATCCTAACCCTAACCCTAACCCTAACCCTCATCCTAAACCTCACCCTAACCCTAACACTAATCCTAACCCTAACCCTCACCCTAACCCTCACACTAACCCTAACTCTAACCCTAAACCTCACCCTCACCCTCACCCTAAACTTAACCCTAACCCTAAATCTCACCCTAACCCTAACCCTCACCCTCACCCTCAGCATAACTCTAATCCTAACCCTAACAATAATACTAATCCAAACCCTAACCCTAAAGCTAACGCTCACCCTAACCCTTACCCTAAACATCACCCTCAGCCTCACCTTCACCGTAAACTTAAATCACCCTCATTGTAACCCTAACCCTAAACCTCACCCTAACCCTAAATCTCACCCTAACCCAAACCCTAACCCTCACCCTAGCTCTCACCCTAACCCTAATCATTCTCACCCTAAACCTCACACTAACCCTAACACTAATCCTCAATCTAACCCTCACCCTCTAACCCGAACCCGAACCCTCACCCTTACCATAACCCTCACCCTCAGCATAACTCTCACCTTTACTCTTACTGTCACCCTCATCCTAACACTCACCCTCATCCTAACCCTCACCCTAACCGTAACCCTAAACATCACCCTAACCCTAACCCTCACCCTCAACTTCAGCCTCAGCCTAGCCCTAAGCCTAAGCCTAACCCTAACCCTAAACCTCACACTCACCCTAGCCCTCACCCTAACCCTAATCCTAACCCTAACCCTAAACCTAAACCTCAACCTAACCATAATATGAACCATAACTCTAAACCTAATCCTCATCCCCACACTCACCCTCAGCCTAATCCTAAACCTAAGCCGAACCCTAACCCTAACCCTCACACTCGCCCTCACCAGAACCCTAATTCTAATCCTAACCTTAATCCTAAACCTAAACCTCAACCTAACCCTCACCCTAACCCTAACCCTAACCATAAACTTAACCCAAAACCTAACTCTCACCCTAAACCTAACCCTAACCCTCTCCCTCAGCCTAAACCTAAGCCTAAGCCTAACCCTAACCCTCACACTCACCCTAACCTTAACCCTAACCCTAATCCTAACCCTAACCCTCACACTCTCTCTAACCCTTACCTTTACTCGTAATATCACCCTCATCCTAACCCTCACCCTAAACCTAACCCTCATCCTAACCCTCACCCTAACCGTAACCCTAAACATCACCCTAACCCTAACCCTCACCCTCACCTTCAGCCTCAGGCTAATCCTAAACCTAAGCCTAAACTCACCCTAAACATCACACTCACCCTAGACCTCACCCGAACCCTAACCCTAACCCTAACCCTCATCCTAACCCTCAACCTAAACATAACCAGAACCATCACTCTAAACCTAATACTCATCCCAAACCTAGGCCTAAGCCTAACCCTGACACTAACCCTCATCCTCAGGGTAACCCTTACCCTAACCCTCACCCTAAAACTAAACTTAACCCGAAACCTAACTCTCACCCTAAACCTAACCCTAAACCTCACCCTAAACCTAACCCTCACCCTCACCCTCAACCTCAGCCTAATCCTAAGCCTAAGCCTAACCCTAACCCTAACACTCACACTCACCCTAACCTTAACCCTAATCCTAATCCTAAACCTAACCCTAACCAACACAGTCACCCTCACCCTAACCCTAATCCTAACCCTATCCCTAACACTATCCCTACCCCTAACTCTCACCCTAACACTAACCCTAACACTAACACTAACCCTAAACCTCATCCTAACCCTCATCCTAACCCTGACTCTAACCCGAAACCTCACCCTCACCCTAACCCTAACTCTAACCCTAACCCAAACCCTAAACCTCACCGTAACCCTAACCCTAACCCACACCCTCAATGTAACCGTAAATATAAACCTTACCCTAACAATAACCCTAACCTTAACCCTAAACCTCACCATAATCCTAGTCCTAACACTAACCCTAAACCTCACCCTCACCCTCACCCTAACCCCAACCCGAACCCGAACCCTAAACCTCAACCTTACCCTAACCCTCACCCGTACCCTCACCCTCACTGTAACTCTAACCCTAACCCTAAGAATAACACCAACCCTAACCCTAACCATCACCATAACCCTAATCCTAACCCCCAAACTCACCCTCAGCCTTACCCTTAGCCTAAGCCTTACCCTAAACCTAACCCTCAAACTCACCCTCACACTAACCCTAATTCTACTCTAACCATATCCCTAAACATCAACATAAAACTCAGCCTCACCCTAACCCTAACAATAAACCTAACCCTAACCTTCACCCTAAACCTCCACCTAACCCTAACTCTAACCCTAAAACTTACCCTCACCCTAAACCTAACCCTCACCATAAACTTCACCCTAACCCTCACCCTCAACATCACCCTCAACCTCACTGTAACTCTAACCCAAAACCTAACAATAAGATTAACCCTAATCCTAACCCTAACCCTAACCTTAACCCTAACCATAAACCTCACCCTCAGTCTCACCCTCACCGCAAAATTAACCCTAACCATAACACTAACAATAACCCTAACCATAACTCTAAACCTAACTCGAACCCTAAACCTTGCCTTATCCTCACTCCCAACCTCACCGTCAGCCTAACCCTAAGAATAACCCTAACCCTAACCCTCACCGTATCCCAAACCCTAACCGTAACCCTAACCCTAACCGAAACCCTCACCCTAACCCCAAACCTAACACTAACCCTTAACCCTAAACCTCACCCTCACCATCACCTTAACCCAAACAATAACCCTAACCCTCACCGTAACCCTAAGCCTAACCCTAACCCTAACCCTCACACTCACCCTCACCCTAACCCTAATCCGAAACATAACCCTATCCACAACCCAAACCCTCACCCTAGCCCTCAACCTAACCCAAATCCTAACCCTAAACCTCATCCTAAACCTCACCCTTACCCTCAACTTAACTCTAACCCTAACCCTAACAATAACCCTAACCCTAAACCTAACCCTAACCCTTGCACTCACCATAATTCTAACACTAACCTTAACCCTAAACCTCACCCTAACGCTAACAGTAAGCCTCACCCTCACTCTAGCCTTCACCCTAACCCTAATTATAACCCTAAACCTCATCCTAACCCTCACCCCAAACCTAAAAGGCTAACCATTACACTAGCCCTCAACCTAATGCTAAATTTAACCCTAAACCTCACCCGCACCTAACCCTAACCCTCAACCTCACCCTCACCCTCCGCTTAACACTAAGCCTAACCCTAACTCCAACCCTAACCATAACACTAACCCTAACGCTAAACCTCACCCTAACCCTCACCCTAACCCTCAAACTCACCCTAGCCCACAACCTAAACCTAAGCCTAAGCATAACCCTCACCCTAACTCTCACTATAACCCTAACCCCAACCCTCACCCTAACCCTAACCCTCTCCATCACCCTCATTCTAACTCTAATCCTAACCCTAACCCTAACCCTAACCCTCACACTCACCCTCACCTTAACCCTAGAACTAATCCTAGCCTTAACCCTCACCCTCACCCTCACCCTAAACCTCATCCTAACCCTAACCCTAACCATAACCCTAACCATAACCCTCACCCTCAGCCTCACCCTCACCGCAAACTTAACCCAAACCATGACACTAACAATAACTCAAACCCTCACCCTAACCCTAACCCTAAACCTAACCCTAACCCTAACCCTAACCCTAAACCTAAATCTAAACCTAACCATAACCCTAATACTAACCCTCACCCATACCCTCACAGTAACCATAACACTAACCTTAACCCTTACAATAACCCTAACCCTAACCCTATGCCTCATCCATACCATATCCTTCACACTAACCTTAACCCTCACGCTAACACTTACCCTCACACGAACACTAACTCTAACCCTAAAATTAACCCTCACATTAAACCGAACCCTAACCCTAAACCTCAACATAAACCTCACCCTCACCTTAACATTAACACTAACCCTAACCCTAAACCTCCCCCTCCCCCTCCCCCAACCCTATATCTAACCATAAACCTCACCCTAATCCTAACCCTAACCCTCACCCGCACCCTCAACCTCACCGTACCTCTAACCCTAACCCTAACAATAACACTAACCCTAACCCTAACAATCACCATAACCCTAATCCTCACCCCACCCTGAGCCTCACCCTCACCTCAAACTTAACCCTAACCATACCACTAACAATAACCCTAACCCAAACCCTAATCCTAATCCTCACCCCCACCCTCATCCTCACCCTAACCCTAATCCTATCCCTAACCCTCACCCTAACCTTAACTCTAAACCTAAACCTCACCCTCAGCCTAACCCTAACTCTAACCCTAACCCTAACACTAAACCTCACCCTAACTCTAACTCTAACCCTCATCCTAACCCTAACCCTCACCCTCACCCTCACATTTAGCCTAACCCTAAGCCTAACCCTGAACCTATCCCTAACACACACACTCAGCCTCACCCTAACACTAATCCTAACCCTAAACCTAACCCTCCCCCTAACTCTCCCCCTAACCCTAAACTTAACACGAACACCAACCCTAACCCTCAACCTAACCCTAACTCTAACCCTAAGCCAAACCCTAAACCTCACCCTAACACTAAACCTAACCCTCATGCTCACCCTCACAGTAACGGTAACACTAAACCTAACCCTAACCCTATTCCCAACCCTCACCTTAACCATAACCCTCACTCTAACCCAAACGATCACCCTAACACTTAACCTCACCCTAACACTAAACCTAACCCTAAGCCTAACCCTCACACTAACGCTAACACTAACCCTAACCCTAAACCTCAACTTAACCCTCAACCTCACCATAACCCTAATTCTAACCCTAATCATAACCCTCCCCCTAACCCTCCCCCTAACTCTATACCTAACCCTCAACTTCACCCTCACCCTCAACCTAACCCTAACACTAAACCCCACCCTAACCATAACCCTAACCCTCACTCTCATGCTCGTCCTAAGCCTAAGCCTAAGCCTAAGCCTAACACTAACTCTAACCCTCACCTTAACCCCAACACTAACACTAACCCTAACTCCAACCCTAAACCTCACACCCACCCTAACCTTAACTCTAATCCTAACCAGAAACCTAAACCTCATCCTAGCCCTAACCCTCACCCTCAACCTCACGCTCACTGTAACCATAACCCTAACAATAACCCTAAACCTAACCCTAACCCTCATCCTAAAGATAACCTTCACCCTAACCCTAACCCTCGCCCTAACACTTACCCTCACCCTATCACTAACCCTAACCTTAACACTAACCCTCACAATAACCCTAACCATCACCCTAACGCTCACCCTAACTCTGACCCTAACTCTCACCCTTACCCTAGCCCATACCCAAACCCTAAGCCTATGCCTAACCCTCACCCTAACCCTCACTCTAACCCTAACCCCAACACACCCTAACGGTAACCCTCAACCTCACCCTCATTTTAACTCTAATCCTAACCCTAACCCTAACACTCACCCTCACCTTAAGCCTAATCCTAATCCTAACGCTAAGACCAACTCTCACCCCCACACTAAATCTCACCCTAACCCTAACCCTAACACTAAACCTAACCCTAACCCTAACCCTCACCCTAAACCTAACTCTAACCCTAAACATCACCCTCACCCTAACCGTAACCCTAACCCTAATCCTAAACCTCATCCTAAACCTAAACCTTACCCTAACACTTACCCTCACCTTAATACTAACACTAACCCTAACATTAACCTTCACACTAACGCTAACCATCACCATAAACCAAAACCTCATCCTAACCCTAACCCTAACACTCAATGTCACCCTAAGCCTCACCCTAACTCTAACCCTCATCCTAACCCTTAACCTCTCACTAACACTAACATTAATCCTCATCTAACCCTCAACCTCACCCTAACCCTAACCCGAACACTCACCCTTACCATAACCCTCAACCTCAGCATAACCCTCAGATTTCTCTTACTGTCACCCTCTTCCTAACCCTCACCCTAAACCTAATCCTCAGCCAAACCCTCATCCTAACTGTAACCGTTACCATAACCCTAATCCTAACCCTCAACGTAACCCTAAACGTAACCCTCATCCTAACAATCATTCTAACCTTAACCCTAACCATTAACTTAACCCTAACCTCACCCTCACCTTCAGCCTCAGCCTAACCCTAAGCCTAAGCCTAAACCTAACCCTAAACCTCACACTTACCCTAGCCCTCACACTAAACCTAATCCTAACCCTAACCATCATCCTAACCCTCAAGCTAACGATAACATGAACCATCACTCTAAACCTAATCCTCATCCCTACACTCACCCTCAGCCTAACCCAAAGCCGAAGCCTAACCCTAACCCTAACCCTCACACTCACACTAACCCTAACCTTAATCCTAACCCTAACCCTAAAACTAAACCTCAACCTAATGCTCACCCTAACCCTAAACCTAACCCTCACTTTCACCTTAGGCCTCACCCTAACCCCACCCCAAACTTAACCTGAACCCTCACCGGAACCCGAACCCTAACACTCACCCTAACACTACCCCTAACCCTAAACCTAAACCTAACCCTAGGCCTAACACTAACCCTCACCCTCACCCTTGCCCTCACCCTAACTCTAATTGCAACCCTAAAACTCATCCAAACACTCACCCTAACGCTAATCCTAACCCTTAACCTAACACTAATCCTAATTCTAACCCTCAACCTAACTGTAATCCTGAACCTTACCATAACCCTAACCCTAACCCTCACCCTAATACTAAACCTTACTCGAACCCTAACCCTAAACCTCACCCTAACCCTAACCCTCACCCTCAAACAAGACCGCAACCTAACCCTAACCATCATCCTCACCCTAAACCTCACACTAACCCTAACACTAATCGTCATTCTAACCCTTACCCTCAACCTAACCCTAACCCTCAACCTAAATCTAACCCTCACACTCACCATAAACCTAAAGCGAAACCTCACCCTATCCCTAACCCTAACAATAACACTAAACCTCACCCTAACCCTAACCCTAACCCTCACACGCACTCTCACCCAAATGCTATTCCTAAACCTAACCATATCACTAACCCTAACCCTCACCCTAAACCTCACCCTAACCCTAACCCTAATACTAATTCTAACTCTAACCGTCACACTAACCGTCACCCTAACACTAACTCTAACCCTAAAACTCACCCTCACCCTAACCCTAAACCTCACACTCACCCTCACCCTCAGCCTATCCCTAAGCCTAGCCCTAACCCTAACCCTCAGACTCACCCGCACCCTAACCCTAATCCTAAACCTAAACCTAAACCTAACCCTCATCCTAACTCTAACCCTCACCCTAACCCTAACACTAACACTAACCCTAACCCTAAACCTCACCTTATCCCTCAACCTAACCCTAACTCTAACCCTGAACCTCACCCCCACCCTAACCCTGAACCTAACCCTAAACCTCACCCTCACCCTAGCCCTCACCCTAACCCTAATCCTAACCTTAACACTCATCCTAAACCTCACCCTAACCCTAAACCTAACCCTCACCCTAACCCTAACCCTCACCCTTAACCTCATCCTTAGCCGAAGCCTAAGCCTAATCCTAAACCTAACACTAACCAACACACTCAACCTCACCCTATCCCCTAACCCTAACCCTCACCCTAACCCTAACCCTCACACTCAACCTCATACTTAGACTAACCCTAAGGCTAACCCTAAACCTAACCCTAACCCACACACTCACCCTCACCCTAACTCTAATACTAACCCTAACCCCAACCCTAACCCTCACCCTAGCCTTCACCCTAACCCTAAACCTAACCCTAACCCAAACTCTCACCATAACCCTAACCCTAAACCTCACCCTAAACCTAACCCTAACCCTCACCCTCACTGTAAGGGTAACCCTAACACTAACAATAATCCTAACCCTAACTCTAACCCTCACCCTAACACTTACCCTCACCCTTACACTAACCCTAATCCTAACACTAACCCTCACACTAATCTTAACCCTTAACCTAACCCTAAACTTCACCCTAAACCTAACCCTAACCCAAAACCTCAGACTAGCCCTCACCCTAACCCTAATTGTAACCCTAACCCTAACCCTAACCCTAACCCTCACCCTAAACCTCAAACAAACCCTAACCCTAATTCTCAATTTAACCCTCACCCTCACCCTAACCCTAACTGTAACCCTTACCCTAACCCTCGCCTTAACCCCAACCCTTACCCTTATCTTAATTCTCACGCTCAGACTAACCCTCACATTTACGGTACCATCACCCTCACCCTAACACTCACCCTAACCCTAACCCTCATCCTAACCCTCACCCTAACCGTAAAGCTAACCATCACCCTAACCCTAACACTCACCCTCAACCTGACAATCAGACTAACTCTAAGCCTAAGCATAAATCTAACTCTAACCCTCAACCTCACCCTAAACCTTATCCTTATCCAAACCCTCATCCTAAACCTCAATCTAACCCTAACCCTAACCATCTCCTGAAACCTAATCCTCACACCCAAACTCACCCTCAGCCTCACCCTCCACCTCACTTTAACTCTAACCCTAACCCTAACAATAACACTAACCCTAAACCTAACCCTAACCCTAACCCTAAATCTCAACCTAAACCTCCCCCTAACCCTAACCCTAACACTAACCCTAACCCTCCCCCTAAGCCTAACTCTAACCCTAAACCTCACACTCAACGTAACCCTAATCCTAACCCTAACCCTTAACCTCACCCTAACCCTAACCCTCACCCTTAACCTCACCCTCACCCTCAAGGTAACTCTAACCCTAACCCTAACAATAACACAAATCCTAACCCTAACCCTAACCCTAACCCTAATCCTATATCCAACCCTCACCCTCAGCCTCACCCTCACTGCAAACATAACCATAACCATAACACTAACAATAACCCTAAACCTCATCCTAACCCTCACCCTAACCCTAACCCTAAACCTAAACCTCACCCTAACACTAAACCTAATGCTCACCCTCACCATAGCCCACACCCTAATGCTAATCCTAAACCTAATCCTCATCCTAACACTCAGCCTAACCCAAACCCTAACCCTCACCCTAGCCCTAACCCTCAAAGTAACCCTAACCCACACCCTCACTGTAACCTGAACCGTAAACCTCACCCAAACCCTAAACTTAACCTGAACCCTAACTCTCACATTAACGCTACCCATAACCCGAAAACTAAACCTAACCCTTACACTTACACTCACCCTCAGATTAACCCTTAGCCTAAACCTAACCCTAAGCCTAACCCACTAACCCTAACACTAACCCTAATCCTAATCCTAAACCTAACCCTAACCCTCACCCTCATCCTAAACCTCACCCTAACCCTAACACTAACCCTAACCCTCACCCTAAACCTAACTCTAACCCTAAACTTCACCCTCAACCTCACCCTAACCCTAACCCTAACCCTAACCCTAAACCTCACCCTAACCCTAATGCACAACTTCACCCTCACCCTCAACATAACTCTAATCCTAACCCTAACAATAACACTAATCCTAACCCTAACCCTAACCCTCACCCTCATCATAACCCTAACCTTAACACAAACCCTAACCCTAACCCTAACACTAACCCAAACCCTAAAACTCACCCTAACCCTAACCCTAACTCTCACCCTCAGCCCCACCCTCACTGTAAACTTAACCCTAACCATAACACTAACAATAACCCTAACCCTAACTCTAATCTAACCCTCACACTCACCCTAACCCTAACCCTCACCCTAATCCTAAACCTAACCATAACCCTAAACCTCACCATAACCCTAATCCTAACCATCAACTTCACCCTAACCCTCACACTAACCCTAATCATCCTCACCCCAAACGTCACACTAATCCTAACACTAATCCTTAATCTAACCCTCACCCTCACCCTAACACTAATGTGAACCCTCACCCTTACCATAACCCTCACCCTCAGCCTAAACCTCACTTTTACTCTTAGTGTCACCCTCATTCAAAACCTCACCCTAAACCTAACACTCATCCTAACCCTCACCCTAACCGTAACACTAAACATCACCCCAACCATAAACCTCATCCTCAGCTTTAGCCTCAGCCTAACCCCAATCCTAAGCCTAACCTTAACCTAAACCTCACACTCATCCTATCCCTCACCCTAACACTAACCCTCACCCTAACCCTAATCCTTACCCTAACCCTAACCCTAACCCTAAACCTAAACCTCAACCTCACCCTAACCCTAACCCTAACACTAAACCTAACCCTAACCATAATCATAACCCTCACCGTCAGCCTCACCCTCACCGCAAACTTAACCCAAACCATAACACTAACAATAACCCTAACCCTCACCCTAACCCTAAACCTAAACCTAACTCTAACTTAAACCCTAACCCTAAAACTAAAACTGACTCTAACCCTAAAACTAACTCTCACCCTCACCCTCACTGTAACCTTAACCCTAACCTAACCCTTAAAATAACACTAACCCTAACCCTATCCCTCATCTTAACCATATCCTTCACCCTAACCCTAACCCTCACCCTAACACTTACCCTCACCCTAACCATAACGCTAACACTAACCCTAACCCTAACCCTCACCCTCAGCTACCCCCTAACCCTAACTCTAACCCTAAACCTCCCCCTCCCTCTAACCCTAACCCTAACCATAACTCTAAACCTCAGCCTAACCCTAAACCTAAACCTCACCCTCACCCTAGCCCTCACCCTAACCCGAATCCAAACTTAACCCTCATCCTAACCCTCATTCTAACACTAACCCTAACCCTCACCTTCAGCCTCACCCTAACACTAAACATAACCCTAACCCTCAACCTAACCCTAACCGTCACCATCACCATAATTCTTACCCTAACCCTCACCCTAAACCTAAACTTAACCCAAACCCTAACCCTAACCCTAATTCTAACCGTAAACCTAATCCTCACACTCACCCTAACCCTCACCTTAACCCTAACTGTAACACGAACCCTAACCCAAAACCTCACCCTCAGTCTCATCCTAACCCTAACTCTAACCCTAAACCTCACCCTCATCCTAATCCTCACTCTAAACCTAAACCTCATCCTAACCCTAACCCTAAACCTCGCCCTCACGCTAGCCCTCACCCTAACCCTAATCCTAACCCTAAACCTCATCCTAACCCTCACCCTAAACCTCACCCTCAGCCTCCTCCTAACCCTATATCTAACCGTAAACCTCACCCTCACCCAAACCCTAACCCTAACCCTAAACCCAACCCTAACTCTAACCCTAACACTCACCTGCAACCTCAACCTCACCGTAACTCTAACCCTAACCCTAACAATAACACTAACCCTAACCATCACCCTAAACCTATTCCTCACCCCACCCTCAGCCTCACCCTCACTGCAAACTTAACCCTAACCATAACACTAACAATAAACCTAACCCTAACACTAACACTAATCCTCAGCCCCACCCTCATCCTCAGCCTAACTCTAAGCCTAACCCTAACCCTAAGACTAACCCTCAGCGAAACCCTAACCCTAACCCTATACCTAACCCTAAACCTAAACATAACCCTAACCCTAAACCTAAACCTAATCCTCAGCTTCACCCTCACCCTAAACCAAACCCTAACCCGAAACCTCACCCTAACCCTAAGGCTAAGCCTAACCCTAACCCTAAACTTCACACTCACTCTACCCTAACCCTAATCCTAAACATAATCCTCATCTAAACACTCAATTTAACGGTAATCCCAACCATCACCCTAACCCTAACCCTCACCCTCACCCTCAGCCTCAGCCTAATATTAAGCCTAACTCTAACCCCAAACCTAACCCTAACACTAAACCTAACCCTCACCCTAACGCTCACCCTCACCCTAGCCCATACCCAAACTATAAGCTTAAGCCTAACACTCGACATAACCCTCACTCTAACCCTAACCCCAACACTCACCCTAACCTTAACCCTCACCCTCACCCTCACCCTAACTCTAATCCTAACCCTAACCCTAACACTCACCCTCACCTTAACCTTAATCCTAATCCTAACCCTAACACCAACCCTCACCCCCAAACTAAACATCACCAGAACACTAACTCTAACCCTAACCCTCACCTTAAACCTAACTCTAAACCTAAACCTCACCCTCACACTATCCATAACCCTAAAACTAATCCTAAACCTCACCCTAAACCTAAACCTCACCGTAACACTAACCCTAACCCTCAACTTCACCCTAGGCCTCACCCTATCTCTAACCCTCATCCTAACCCTAAACCTCACAGTTACACTAACACTAATCCTCAATCTAACACGAACCCTCACCCTAACCCTAACCTGAGCCCTCACCCTTAACATAACCCGAACACTCAGCCTAACCCTCACCTTTTCTCTTACTGTCACCCTTATCCTAACCCTCACCCTAAACCTAACCCTCATCCTAACCCTCACCCTAATTGTAACCCTTACCATCACCCTAACCCTAAACCTCACCCTCACCTTCAGCCTCAGCCTAACCCTAAGCCTAAGCATAAACCTAACCCTAAACCTCACACTCACCCTAGCCCTCACCCTAAACCTAATCCTAACCCTAACCCTCATCCTAACCCTCAAGCTAACCATATCCTGAACCATTATTCTAAACCTAATCCTCATCCCCACACTCACCCTCAGCCTAACCCAAAGCCTAAGCTTAACCCTAACCCTAATGCTCACAGTCACCCTCACCCTAAACTTAATCCTAAAAGTAACCCTAAACCTAAACGTCGACCTTACCCTCACCCTAAACCTAACCCTAACCCTCACCCACACAATAGGCCTCACCCTAACCCTCACCCCAAACCTAACACTCACCCTCACCGTAACCCTCACCCTAACCCTACCCCTAACCCTAAAACTAAACCTCACCCTAACCCTAACCCTAAGCCTCACCCTCACCGTTGCCCTCACCCTAACATTAATTGCAAACTTAACCCTCATCCAAACACTCACCCTAACCCTAACCCTAACCGTCAACCTAACCTTACACCTAATTCTAAGCCTCAACATAACCCTAACCCTGATACTCACTGTAACCCTAACAATAATCCTCACCCTAACCTAAACCTAATCCGAACCTTAAACCTCACCCTAACCCTAACCCTCATCCTCACCCTATCTCTCATCCTAAACTTAATCCTAACCCGAACTCTCATGTAAACACTCACCCTAACCCTTACACTAAACCTCGCCCTAAACCTAGCCCTAATCCTAACACTCAACCTAACCCTAACCCTAAACCTCACCCTAAACCGAACCCGAAACCTCACCCTCATGCTAGCCCTCACCCTAACCCTAACCTAAACCTAACCCTCATCCTAACCCTCACCCTAACCCTAACGCTAACCCTAACCCTAAGCCTAACCCTAACCCTAACCCTCACACTAACACTAAACCTAACACTAACCCTCACAATAACCCTCACCCTAAAGCTAATAATAACCCTAAACCTCACCCTCACCCTAAACCTAACCCTCACCCTCACCCTCACCCTCAGCCTATCCCTAAGCAAAACCCTAAACCTAACCCTCACACTCACCCTCACACTGACCCTAATCCTAACCCTAAACTTAACCCTCATCCTAACCCTAATGCTGACCCTAACAATAACCCTAACACTAACCCTAACACTAAACCTCACCCTATCCCTCACCCTAACCCTAACCCTTACCCTAAACCTCACCCTAACACTAATTCTAACCTTATCCCTCATCCTAACCCTCACCCTAACCCTAAACCTCACCCTTATCCTCACCCTCAGATTAACAATTAGCCTAAACCTAACCCTAAGCCTAACCTAAACCCTCACCCTAACATTAACCCTAATCCTAATCCTAACCCTAAGCCTAACCCTCACCCTCATCCTAACCCACACACTAAACCTAACACTAAACCTAACCCTAACCCTCACCCTAACCCTCACACTAACACTAACACTAAACCTAAACCTCAACCTCAACCTCACCCTAACCCTAACCCTAACCCAAACCTCACCCTAACCATAAACCTCACCCTCACACTCACCATAACTCTAATCCTAACCCTAACAATAACACTAATCCTAACCCTAACCCTAACCCTCACCCTCACTGTAACCCTAACCCTAACCCAAACCCTCACCCTCACCCTCACCCTAACCCTAACCCTAAACCTCACCCTAAACCTAACCCTAGCACTAAAAAAACCCTAAACCTAACCAGAACCCTCATCCTAACCAAAACCTTCACCCTATCCCTAACCCTCATCCTAGCACTTACCCTCACCCTAACACTAACCCTTACCCTAATATTAACCCTCACACTAACCCTAACCATCACTCTAACCCTAAACCTCACCCTAACCCTAACCCTCACCGTCAACCTAGCCCTCAACCTAACCCTAACCCTCATCCTCTGCCTAAACCTCAAACTCACTCTAACACTAATTCTCAACCTAACCAGCACCCTCAACCTTACCCTAACCCTCACCCTTACCATAACCCTCACACTCAGCTAAAACCTCACCTTTACCCTTACTGTCACCCTCATCCTAACCCTCACCCTAACACTAATCCTCATCCTAACCCTGACTATAAGGGTAACCCCAACCATCACCCTAACCCTAACCCTCACCCTCACCCTCAGTCTCAGCCTAACCCTAAGCCTAAGCCTAAGCCTAAACCTAACCCTAACCCTCACACTCACCCTAGCCCTCTCCCTAACCCTAATCCTAACCCTAAACCTCATCCTAACTCTCACCCTAACCCTAACCCTAAACCTCACCCTAACCCTAAACCTCACCCTCACTCTCAGCCTAACCCTAAGCCTAACCCTAACCCTAATCCTAACCCTCACACTCACCCTCACCCAAACCCTAATCCTAAACCTAACCCTATCCCTAACCCTAACCCTCACCCTCACCCTCACCCTAACCCTAACCCAAACACTAACCCTAACACTAACCCTCACACCAAACCTCACCTTAACAATAACTCTAACCCTAAACCTCACCCTGACCTAACCCTAAGTCTAACCCTAACCAAAACCCTAAACCTCACCCTAAACCTAAACCTAACCTTCATCCGCACCCTCACAGTAACTGTAACCCTAAACCTAACCCTAACAATAACCCTAACCCTACTCCTACCCCTCACCCTAACCATAACATTCACCCTAACCCAAACCCTCACCCTAATGCTCACCTTCACCCTAACCATAACACTAACCCAAACCCTAACCCTCAACCTAAACCTTCCCCTAACCCTATATCTAACCCTCATCCTCACCCTCACCTTCACCTTAAGCCTAACCCTAAACCCCACTGTAACCCTAACCCTAACCCTCACACTCATGCTTGGCCTAAGCCAAAGCCTAAGCCTAACCCTAACCCTAACCCTCACCTTAACCCTAACACTAACGCTAACCCTAATTCTAATCCTAAACCTCACCCTCACCCTAACCCTAACTCTAACCCTTACCCTAAACCTAAACCTCATCCTAACCCTAACCCTCAGCCTCACCCTCAACCTCACCGTAAACGTAACCCTAACCCTAACCATAACAATAACCCCAACCCTAACCCTAACCATCCTAACCATAACCTTCACCCTAACCCTAACCCTCACCTTAACATTTACCCTCACCCTATCACTAACCCTATCCCTAAAACTAACCCTCACACTAACCCTAACCATCACCCTAACCCTAAATCTCACCATAATCCTAACCGTAACCCTCAACCGAGCCCGCAACCTAACCCTAACCCTCATCCTCACCCTAAATTTCACACTAACCCTAACACTAATCCTCAATCTAACCCTCACCTTCACCCTAATCCTAACCATCACCCTTACCATAATCCTCACCCTAAGCTGAAAACTCACCTATATGATTACCGTCACCCTCACCCAAACCCTAATCCTCATCCTAACCCTCACCCTAACGGTAACCCCAACCATTACCCTAACCCTAACCCTAAACCTCAACCTCACCCACAGCCTCAGCGTAACCATAAGTCTAAGCCTAACCTGAACCTTAACCCTCACCCTCACCCTAGTACTCACCCTAACCCTAATAATAACCTGAGCCCTCATCCTAAACCTCACTCTAACAATAACCCTCACCCTAACCCTAACCATCACCCTAACACTTACCCTCACCCTAACACTAAATCTAACCCTAACATTCACCCTCACAATAACCATAACCCTCACCCTAACCCTAAACCTCACCCTAACCCTAACACTAATCCTAACCCTCACCCTCAACCTAGACCTCAGCCTAACCCTAATTCTTACCGTTACCTTCACCTAATCCTAACCATCGTCCTCACCCTAAACCTCACACTAAGCATAACCCTAATCCTCAATCTAACCCTCACCCTCACCCTAACCCCTAACCCTCAGCCTGAAACTAACCCTCACCATAACCTTAACTCTCGCCCTTATCTTAACCCTCAACCTCAGCCTAACCCTCAAATTTACCCTTATCATCACCCTCACCCTAACCCTCACCCCAACCCTAAACATCATCCTAACCTTCAAGCTAACCGTAACCCTAACCATCACCCTAACCCTAACACTCACCCTCAACCTTACCCTCAGCCTAAACCAAAGCCTAAGCCTAAGCCTAACCCTAAACCTCACCCTCACCCTAGCCCTCACGAAAACCCTAATCCTAACCCTAACCCTCATCCTAACCCTCACCTTATCCTAACCCTAACCATCACCCGAACACTAATCCTCACACCCACCCTCACCCTCAGCCTAACCCTAACCATAACCCTAACCCTCACAATCACCCTCACACTAAACCTAATCCTAACCCAACCCTAAACCTCAACCTAACCCTCACCCTAACCCTAACCCTAATCCTAACCCTAACCCTAACCCTGAACCTAACCCTCCCCCTAACCTTAACCCTAAACCTTACCCTAACACTAACCCTCACACTAACCCTAACCCTCACCCTAACCCTAAACCTCACCCTAACCCTAACTCTGACCCTCACTCTCACCCTAACCCTCATCCTCACCCTAAACCTAACCCTAAACCTCACCCTCAGCCTCACCCTCCCAGCAAAGGTAATCTTAACCATAACACTACCTTAACCCTGATCCTAACCCTCACCCTCACCCTAATCCTAAACCTAACCCTCACCCTAACCCTAACCCTCACCCTCACTATAACCCTAAACCTCATCCTAACTTCACTCTAAGCCAAATCATCACCCTCACTGTAACACTAACCCTCACCCCCACCCTCACCCTCAGCCTAACCCTAAGCCTAAGCCTAACCCTAACCCTAACCCTCACACTCACCCTCACCCTAACACTTATCCTAACCATAACCCTCACACTTACCCTAACCCTTACCCTCACCTTAACCTTAACTGTAACACTCAGCCTAACCCTCATCCTAATCATCACACTAAACCTAAACCTCACCCTCACCATAACCTTAACCCTCAGCCAAACGCACTTCCTAACCCTAACCCTAACCCTCAACCCAACCCTAACCCTAACCTTAACTCTAACCCTTACCCTAACCCTAAACCCCACCCTCACCCTCACCCTCAGCCTAAACCTAACCCTAAAGCTAAACCTAAACCTAACCCTCACACTCACCCTCACCCTAAATCTAGCCCTAAACCTAACCCTGAACTTCACCCTAAACACAACCCTATCCCTAACCCTCACCTAACCCTAACCCTGTTCCTAACCCTCACCCTAACCCTCACCCTAAACCTCACCGTAAACATAAGCCTAAACCTAACCCTCAACTTCACCCTAAACCTCACCCTAATCCTTACCCTCATCCGAACCCTAAACCTAACCCTCAGCCTAACCCTCATCCTAAACCACCCCTAACCCTAACCCTCGCTCTAAGCTTAATGCTAATCCTAACCCTAACCCTCACATTAACCCTAACCCTAACCCTCACGCTCAACCTAACTGTCAGGCTAACCCTCATCCTAACCCTAACCCTAATCCTAACCCTCACCCTAACCTTAACGCTAACCCTAACCCTAACCCTCACATTAACCCTAACCCTATCTGTCACGTTCAACCTCACCCTCAACATGAACCTAACCCTAACCCTAATCCAAAACTAACCCTACCCCTCACCCTAACGCTAAACCTAATGCTAACCAAAAACCTCACCGTAATCGTAAACCTATCCCTAAACCTCACCCTAACCATAACCCTAATCCAAAACCTAATCCTCACCCTAACCCTTAACATCACTCTAAACCTTTCCCTCACCCTAACCCTAAATTATCAGTCTAACCCTCATCCTAACCCTAACCCTAACATTCACCCTAACCTTAACCCTAACCATAAACCTGACCCTCACCTAAACCCTAACCTTCACCCTCACCCTCAACCTCACCCTCACGCTCACACTAACCCTCACACTCACCCAAACCCTCACCCTAACCCTAACCCTCATCCTAACCCTCACCCTAACCGTAACCCTAACCATCACCCTAACCCTCACCCTCACCCTCACCCTCAGCCTCAGCCTAACCTTAATCCTAAGCCAAACCCTAACCCTCACCCTCACCTTAGCCCTCACAGTAACCCTAATCCAAACCATAACCCTCATCCTAACCCTCAACGTAACCATAACCCTAACCAACACTCTAAACCTAAGCCTCATCCCCACACTCAGCATCAGCCTAACCCTAAGCCTAAGCCTAAGCCTAACCCTACCCCTAAACCTCACCATAAACCTAACCGTAACCTAACCCTAACCCTAACCCTAATCCTCACAATCACTCTCACCCTAAACCAAACCCTAACCCTAACCCTAAACCTCATCCAAAGCCTCACTCTAACCCTAAATCTCACCCTGACTGTAACACTAACCCTCATCCCCACCCTCACCCTCAGCCTAACCCTAAGCCTAAGCATAACCCTAACCCTAACCCTGACACTCACCCTCACCGTAAATAATCCTAACCCTAACCCTATCCCTAAACCAAAACCTAAACCTCACACTCACCCTAAGACTAACACTAACCCTAAACCTCACCCTCAACCTAACCCTAACACTAAACCTCACCCTAAAACTCACCCTCACCCTAATCCTCACCCACAACCTCACCCTCACAATAACTCTAAACCTAACCCTAACAATAACACTAACACTAACCCTAACCTTAAATCTAACCCTAACCATAAACCTCACCCTCACTGCAATCTAAACCCTAACCATAATACTAACAATAACCCTAACCCTAACCCTAAGCCTAACCCTAACACTAACCATAAATCTAACCCTAAAACTCAACCTCACCCTAAATCTAACTCTAACACTAACCCAAACCTTAAACCTCACCCTAACCCTAACCCTAACCCTCAACCGCACCCTCACCCTCACCATAACTCTAACCCTAACCCTAAACCTAACTATCACCCTAAACCTAATCCTCACACCACCCTCACCTTCAGGCTAACACTACACCTAAGCCTAAGCCTAACCCTAACCCTCACTATAACCCTAAACGTAATCCTCTCACTAAGCCTAACCCTAACCCTAATCCTGACCATCACCCTCACATTAAACCAAACCCTAACCCTAACCGTAACCCTAAGCCTAACCCTCATCCTCACCCTAAACTTCACACTAAACCTAACCCTAATCCTCAATCTAACCCTCACCCTCTCCTTAACCCCTAACCTTCAACCTTACCATAAACCTCACCCTAACCCTAACCCTCAAACTTATCTTAACCCTCACCCTCAGCCTAACCCTCAACTTTACCCTCACCATCACACTCACCCTAACTCTCACCCTATCCCTATACCTCATGCTAACCTTCAACCTAACCGTAACCCTAAACATCACCCTAACCCTAAACCTCACCCTCAACCTCACCCTTAGCCTAAGCCTAAAACTAACCCTAACCCTAAACCCCACCCTCACCCTAGCCCTCACCCTAACCCTAATCCTAACCCTAACCCTCATCCAAACCCTAACCCTAACCCTAACTCTCACCCTCACCCTCACCCGCACCCTCACCCTCACCATAACTCTAACCCTAACCTTAACAATAACACTAATCCTATCTCTAAACCTAACCCTAAAGCTAATCCTAAACCTATCCCTCACCCTCAACCTCACCCTCACAGCAAAGGGAATCTTAACTATAACACTAACAATAAGCCTAACCCTAAACATAATCCTAACCCTCACCCTCACCCTAACCCTAATCCTAACCCTAACCCTCACCCTAACCCTAACCCTCACCCTCACCTTAAGCCTAATTCAAATTCTAAAACTCACCCTAACACTAATCCTCATCCTCACCATAACCCTAACCCTCACACCTACCTTCACCCTCAGCCTAACCCTAAGCCTAAACCTAACCCTAACGCTAACCCTCACACTCACCCTTACCCTAACCCTAATCCAAAACCTAAGCCTATCCCGAAACCTCACCCTAACCCTAACCCTCACCCTAAACCTCCCCCTAAACCTAACTCTAAACCTAAAACTCACACTAAAACAAACCCTAACCCTAAACCTCACCATAAACCTCACCCTAACCCTAACCCTCACCCTCACCCTCACCCTCAACTTAACTCTAAACCTAACCCTAACAATAACACTAACCCTAACCCTAACCCTAAACCTAACCCTAACCATAAACCTCACCCTAAACGCAAACTTAACCGTAACCATAACACTAACAATAACCCTAACCCTAACCCTAACCCTAATTTTAACCCTAACCCTAACCCTAATTCTTACCCCCACCCTCAACCTCAGCCCAAGCCTAAGCCTACCCTAACACTAAACCTAACCGTAAACTTAAATCTCACCCTCACCCTAACCCTAACTCTAACCCTAACCCTAAACCTCACCTTAACCCACACCCTCAACCTCACTCTCACCGTCACTGTAACTCTAACCCTAAACCTAACAATAACGCTAACCCTTACCCTAAACCTAACCCTAACACTAACCGTAACCCTCACCCTCACCGCAAACTTAACCCTAACCATAACACTAACAATAACCCTAACCCTAACCCAACCCTCACTGTAACGCTAAACCAAACCCTAATCCAAACCCTAAACCTAACCCTAACTCTAACACTAACCCTATCCATAATCCTCACCCTCACCCTCACCCTAACCAAAACCCTATCCTTAACCCTCACCCTAACCCCAACCCTAATCCTAAACCTAACCCTAAACCTAAACATAACCCTAACACTAAACCTCATCCTAACCCTCACCCTAAACCTAACCCTAAACCTCACCCTAACCCTAACCCTAACCCTCACCCTGAAGCTCGGCCTAAGCCTAAGCCTAAGAATAGGCCTAACCCGAACTCTAACCATCACCCTATCCCTCACCCTAACCCTAACCCTAAAACTAACACTAACTCTAACCCTAAACCTCACCCTCAACCTAAGCCTAACTCTAAACCTAACCCTAAACCTTTACCTCACCCTAACCCTAAAACTAACCCTCACCCTCACCGTAACCTTAACCCTAACATTAACCCTAACAATAACTCTAACCCTAAACTTAACCCTCACTCTAAATATATCCCTCAACATAACCCTAATCCTCAATCTAACCCTCACCCTCACCTTAACCCCTAACCCTCAACCTTACCGTAACCTTCACCCTAACCCTAACCCTCACCCTTATCTTAACCCTCACCCTCAGCCTAACCCTCAACTTTACCCTTATATCACGCTCACCCTAACCCTCAACCTATCTCTAAACCTCATGCTAACCTTAAAGCTAACCCTAACCCTAACCCTAACCCTAACCCTAACCCTCACCCTAGCCCTCACCCTAACACTAATCCTAAACCTGACCCTCATCCAAACCCTCACCCTAACCCTAAATGTAACCCTCACCCTCACCCTCACCCTCATCATAGCTCTAACCCTAAACTTAACAATAACACTAATCCTAACTCTAAACCTAACCCTAACCCTAACGCTAATCCTAAACCTAAACCTCACCCTCAGCGTTACCCTCACAGCAAAGGTAACCTTAACCATAACACTAACAATAACCCTAACCCAAAACCTAATCCTAAACCTCACACTCACCCTAACCCTAATCCTAACCCTAACCCTCACCCTAAACCTAACCCTCACCTTCACCTTAAGCCTAATCCCAATTCTAAATTCACCCTAACACTAATCCTCACCCTAACCATATCCCTAACCCTCACACCTACCTTCACCCTCAGCCTAACCCTAAGCCTAAGCCTAACCCTAAACCTAAACCTCACACTCATGCTTACCCTAACCCTAATCCTAACCTAAGCCTATCCCTAAACCTCAACCTAAACCTAACCCTCCCCCTAAACCTAACTCTAAACCTAAACCTCACCCTCAACATAACCTTAACCCTAAACCTCACCATAAATCTCACCTAATCCTAACCCTCACCCTCACCCTCAACTTAACTCTAACCCTAACCCTAACAATAACACTAATCCTAACCCTAAACCTAAACCTAACCCTAACCATAAACCTCACCCTCATCAGAAACTAAACCCTAACCATAACACTAACAATAACCCTAACCCTAACCCTAACTTTAACCCTAACCCTAAACCTAAACATAATTCTCAACCCCACCCTCAACCTCAGCCTAACCCTAAACCTAACCCTAACACTAACCCTAATCCTTAACCTAAATCTCACCCTAAACCTAACCCTATCCCTAACCCTAACCCTAAACCTCACCCTAACCCTAACCCTAACCCTCACCCACAACCTCACCCTCAACGAAAATCTAACCTTAAGCTAACAAAAGCACTAACCCTAAACCTAATTATCACCTTAACCCTAATCCTCACCCCCACCCTCACCCTCAGCCTACCCCTAAGTCTAAGCCTAACCCTAACCCTAACCCTCACACTCACACTCACCCTAAACCTCACCCTAACACTTACCCTCACCCTAACCCTCACCCTAACCCTAAGCCTAACCCTAAACCTCACTCTCACGCTAACAATCACCCTAACCCTTACCCTCACACGAACACTAACTCTCAGCCTAACCCTCATCCTAACCCTAGCCCTAACCCTACCCCTCACTCTAACCTTAACGCTAACAATAAAGGTAACCCTCATATTAACCTCATATTAACCTCACACTCACACTCAACCTCACCCTCAGTCTAACCCTATCCCTAACCCTAATCCAAACCGTAACCCTCATCCTCACCCTCACCCTAACTCTAAACCTAATCCTCACTAAAACTAATCCTCACCCTAACCCTAACCCACACCCTAACCTTAACCCTAACCCTAACCCTCACCCAAAACCTCACTTTCACCCTCAACCTCAGCCTCACCCTCACCCTTACCATCACCCTCACCCTAACACTCACCCTCACCCTAATCCTAACCATAACTCTAACCCTCACCCTAAACCTAACTCTGACACTCACCCTCACCCTCACCCTAAGCGTAAACCTACACCTAAGCCTAATCCTACACCTAAACCTCACCCTCACCCTCACCCTAAACCTAAACCTTACCCTAACCCTAACCCTAGCCCTCACCCTAACACTAACCCTAATCCTCCCCCTCACCTTAACCCTAACCCTAATGCTAACCCTAACACTCACCGTCACAGTAAACCTAATCCTAACCCTCACCCTAAACCTAACCTTAACCCTAATACTATCCATAACTCTCACCGTCACCCTAAACCTCACTCTAACCCTTACCCTAACCTTAACCCTCACCCTAACACTACCCTAACACTAACACTAAACCTCACCCTAACCCTCACCCTATTCCTAAATCTAAACCTAACCCTCACCCTAACGCTCACCCTAACCCTCAACCTAAACCTAAACCACACCCTCACCCTAACCCTCACCCTAAAACTTACCCTCACCCTATCCCTAACATTAACCCTAACACTAATCCTCACCCTATCCCTAACCCTGAAACTCACCCTAAACCTCACCATCACCTTAACCCTCACCCTAACCCTAACCGTCACTCTCACCCTAAAACTCACCCTCTCCCTAACCCAAACCCTTACTCTAACCCTACCCTAAACCTCACCCGAATCCTAATCCTCACCCTAAACCTAACTCTAAACCTAACCCTCATACTAACCCAAACCCTCACCTTAAACCTCACCCTAACCCTCATGCTAACACTAAAGCTAACCCTAACTCTCACTCTCACCCTAACCTTCATCCTAACCCTTATCCTCACACTAACCCTAACCCTAACCCTAATCCTCACATTAACCCTAACACTCACACTAACCCTAATGCTACCCCTCACCCTACCCCTCACATTAACCCTAACCCTAACCCTCACCCTAGCCCTATCCATAACCCTCACCTTCCCACTAACCCTCAATGTCACTGTCACCCTAACCCTCACCCTAACCCTAATACTCACCTACACCCTCACCCTCACCGTCACCCTCACCGTCACCCTCACCCTCACGCTAAACATCACCCTAAACCTAACTGTAATCCTCACCCTAACCCTAAATCTCACCTTAAACCTCACCCTCACCCTAATCCTCACCCTCAGACTAACCCTAACCCTAAGGCTTTCCTAACGGAAACCCTCACCTTCATCCTCACCCTCACCCTAACCCTAACCATAATCCTCACTCTCACCCTAACACTCACCCTAACCCTAACTTTCACCCCAAGCCTAACCCTAACCCTTACCCTCACCCCAAGCCTAACCCTAACCGTAACCCTCCCCCTAACACAAACCCTCCCCCTAAACCTCACCCTAACCCTAACACTAACCCTAACCTTCACCCTCACCCTAAACCTCACCCTAACCCTTTCCCTTACATAACCCTAACCCTAACCCTAACCCTAATCCTCACCCTCAACCTAATCCTAACAGTAATCCTCAACCTAACCCTAATTCTCCCCTTAAACCTCACCCTCATCCTAATCCTCACCCTAACCTTAACTCTAAGCCTTTCCTAACTGAAACCCTTACCCTCACCCTAATGCTCAGCCTAACCCTCACCCTCACCCTAACCCTAACCCTAATCCTATCCCACATCCTAGACCTCACCCTCACCCTAACCCTAACCCTAATCATCACCTATCCCTAACACAAACCCTAACCCTCACGCGAAAGCTCATGCTCACCCTAAGCCTAATGCTAACATTAACCTTCAACCTCACCCTAAACCTCGCCCTAACACTAACCCTCACCCTAAACCTCGCCCTAACCCTTACCCTCACCCTAACCCTCACCCTATCACTAAGATAACCCTAACACTCACCCTCAGCCTAACCCTCACCCTATCCCTATCCCTACCCTCACCCTAAACTTCTGCCTCCACTCAACCGAACCCTAAACGTAACACTAATCCTAACCCTAACCCTCATCCCCAACCTCACCCGAACCATAACACTAACCCTAACGCTAAACCTCACTCTCACACTCACCCTAACCTTAACTCTTACCCTAAAAATAACTCTAACCCTAACCCTAACCCTCTCCCTCAACCTAACCCTAACCCTAAAACTCACCCTAACCCTAATCCATACCCTAAACCTCACTCTCACCCTAAACCTAACCCTCACCCTTACCCTCACCCTCACTATCACACTAACCCTAACACTAACACTAACCCTCACCCTAACCATCACAGTCACCCTAACCCTCACTCTAACCCTAACCCTCAACCACACACTAATCCTCCCCTTCAACCGAACCCTCACCCTCACCCTAACACTCACCCTCAACCTAAACCTCACCCTCACAATCAACATCACGCTAATGCTAGCCCTTACCCTAACTATAACCCTGAACCTAACCCTAACCCTCACTGTTATCCTCACCCTAACCCTAACCCTAATGCTAAACCTAACCATAGACCTCATCCTAACACTTACCATATCCCTAAACCTCACCCTCACCCTCACCCTCACACTAACACTAACCCTCACACTAACACAAATCCTAACCCTCACCCTCACCCTCAACCTCACCCTAAACCTAACCCTAACCCTAACCCTCATCCAAACTCTAATGATAACCCTAACCCTTAACTTCACCCTAAATTTCACCCTAACCCTTAAACTCACCATAACCTTAACCCTAACCCTAACCCTAATCCTCACCCTAAACCTAACCCTCGCACACACCCTAATCCTCACCTTCACCGGAACCCTTATCCTCACCCTAACACTCATCCTAACGCTAACCCTAACCCTAATCCTAAACCTAACCCTCACCCTCAACTTCACCGTCACCCTAACCCTAACCCTAAACCTAACACTCACCCTCACCTTAACACTCACCCTGACCAAAAACATCACCATAACCCTAACCCTCACCCTAAACCTAACCCTAACTCTCACCCTAAACTTAACCCTCACCCTAATGCCCTCCCTATCCCTAACACTAACCCAACACCTCACCATCACCCAAACCCTCACACTAACCCTTATCCTAACACTTACCCTAATCCTAAACCTCACCCTAACCCTCACACTAACCTTAATCCTCACCCTATCCCTAACCATAACCCAAACCCTCACCCTAACCCTCACCGTAATCCTTACCCGCACCGTAACCCTAACCATCACCCTCACCCTAAATCTCACCCTAACCCTTACCCTCACCGTAATCCGCAAACTAACCCTAACCCTAAACCGACGGCACACCCTAACCCTCACCCTCACCAAAATCCTAACCCTAAACCTAACCCTCACCCTAACCCTAACCCTCACCATCACCCCAACCCTCACCCTAACCCTTACCCTCACAATAACCCTATCCCTCACCCTAAACCTAACCCTTATGCTCAAAAGAACACTCACCCTCACGCTAACCCTCGCCCTCACTCTAAACATCACCCTAACCCTAACACTCATCCAAACCCTAACCCTAACCCTCACCCTCACCCTAATACTCACCATGACCCTAAACCTTACCCTAACCCCAACCCACACCCTCACCCTAAACCTCACCCTAACCCTAACCCTAACCCTTACCTAACCGAAAACCTCACCCTCAAACTCAACCTCACCTTAATCCTCACATTCACCCTAGCCCTCACCCTAAAACGAACCCTCACCCTGACACTAAACCTAAGCCTCACCCACACCCTAACCCTAACCCTAAACCTAACCCTAACACACATCCTAACCCTAACTCTAAACCTAATGCTAACCCTAAACCTCACACTCACCCTAACCCGAACCCTATCTCTTACAGTCACCCTAACCCTCACACTAACCCTAAACCTTCCCCTCAGCCTAACACTCACCCTATACCTAACCCTAAACCTAAACCTCACCCTCACACTAACCCTCACCCTAACACTTGCCCACACCCTCACCCTCACCCTAACACTAACCCTAAACCTATACTTCACCCTAACGCTCACCCTTACCCTAACCCTCACTCTCACCCTAACCCTCACCCTAACCGTTACCCTCACCCTAACCCTTACCCTAACCCTACACCTAACCCTCACACTAACCTAAGCCTAAGCCTCAGCCTAAAACTTATGCTAACCCTAAATCTAACCCTAACCTTCACCATACCCCTAAACCTAGCCCTAACCCTAACCCTCACACTAAACCTAAACCTAACCCTCAGCCTAACCCTCATCCTAACTCTAAACCTAACCCTAATCCTAACTTCACCCTCACCCTCACCCTAACTCTAAACCTAAACCTAAACCTAACACTCACCCTCATCCTCACCTTAACCTAAAACTATCCCTACACCTCACACTAACCCTAACCATCACCCTATATCTCACCCTCACCCTAACCCTAAACCTAACACTCACCCTAACCCTAACGCTAACCCTAACCCTCACCCTCACACTAAACCAAAGCATAACCCTTACCCTGACCATAACCTTAACCCTCAGCCTAAACCTAATCCTCACCATAACCCTAACCCTCACCCACACACTAACCCACACCCTCACCCTCACCCTCACCCTCAACAAAACACTTACCCTCACCCTCACCTTAACCTAACACTATTCCTAACCCTCATCATAACCCTAACCCTCACCCTATATGTCACCCTCATCCTAACCCTAACCCTAACCCTCACTCTAACCCTCACCCTAAACTTAACACTAATCCTAACCCTCATCCTCACACTAAACCTCACCTTAACCCTTTCCCTCACCATAAACTTTACCCTAAGCCTAAACCTAATCCTCACCCTAACCCTAACCCTCACCCACACACTAACCCTCACCCTCACCCGAACCCTCACACTCACCTAAACCTCACCCTAACCCTAACATTACCCCTCTACCTAACCATCACCCTAACCATAACACTAACACTAACCCTCAACCTAACCCTAACCCTAACGCTAAAACTCAAACTCACCTAAACCTAAGGTTAACCCTAACATTACCCTTTTACCTAACCATCACCCTAACCATAACACTAACCCTAACCCTCACACTCACCTAAACCTCCCCCTAAACCTTATATTACCCCTCTTTCTAACCATCACCCTAATCCCACACTAACACTAACCCTCACCCTAACCTTAACACTATTCCTAAACCTAGCCCTCACCCTCAAACTAGACCTATCCCTAACTCTAACATTAACCCACACCCTAACCCTAACCCTAAACCTTAACCCTCAACCTAACCCTAAACCTAACCCTAACCGGCACACATACCTAAACCTGACCCTAACCCTAACATTACCACTCTCCCTAACCATAACCCTAACGCTAACCCTAACCCTAACCCTCAACCTAACCCTAATCCTACCCCTCACCCTCACCCTCAAACTAACCATAAACCTAATGCTAACCGTCACCCTAACCCTAACCCTCTACCTAAACATAAACTCAGCTTAACATTCACTCTCACCCGAATCCTCACCCTAACCCTAACACTTACCTAACCGAAAACCTCACCCTCAACCTCACCCTCAGCCTAGCCCTCAGCCAAACCCTAACCCTAACCCTCACCCTGAACCTCCCCTTCAACCTCAGCATTACCCTAACCCTAACCCTAATCCTAACCCTAACCTTCAATCCCACGCTCACCCTAACCCTAAACCTATCCCTAACGCTAAACCTCACCCTCAACCTAACCCTAAAATTAACTCTAACAATAACCTTAACCCTAACCCTAACCCAATCCCTAACCCTAAAAATCACCCTAACCCTCACCCTAACCCTCACCCAAACACTTACCCTCACCCTAACCCTAACCCTAACCCTAACTTCACACTAAACCTAAGCCTCACCCTAACTCTAACCCTAAACAGAACCCTAATCCTAAACCTAACCCTCACACTCACCCTCACCCTAACCCTCACACTCACCCTCATCCTAACCCTCACCCTAAACATCACCCTAACCGTAACCCTCACCCTAACCCTAAACCTTACCCTCAAACTAACCCTCACCCTAAACCTAACGATAAACCTAATCCTCACCCTCAATCTCACCCTCAACCTAACCCTTATCCTCACACTAACCCTAAACCTAACCCTAACCCTAACCCTCACACTAACCCTAAACCTCACCTTAACCCTAACCCTACACATCACACTACCCCTCACCCTAACCCTAAACCTAACCCTCACCCTCACTTTCACCCTCACCCACAGCCTAACCCTAAAATTAAGACTAACCCTAACACTAACCCTCAAACTAATCCTCCACCTAACCTTGACAAAAACACTCACCCTCACCCTAACTCTAACCCTAACCCTAACTCTCACCCTAACCCTCACCCTGACCCTCACCCTAAACCTAACCCTAACCCTCAGCCTAACACTTACACTCACCCTAAACCTAACCCTTACCCTCACCGTAACCCTTATCATACCCCTAACCCCCACCTCACCCTCACACTTACCATAACCCTCATCCTAACCATAACCCCAAACCTAATGCTAACCCTAAACCGCACTCTCACCCTAACCCTCAACCTAACACTTACCCTCACCCTAACCATCACTCTAATCCTCACACTAAACCTAACCCTCACGCTAACCCTAACCCTACCCCTCAGCCTAACCCTCACCTTAAACCTAACCCTAAACCTAACCCTAACCCTATCACTAAACTTAACCCTAACCCTCACCGTCACCCTAACCGTGATGCTAACCCTAACCTTTACCCTCACCCTAACGCTAACCCTAACCCTTATCCTCACTCTAACTGTAACCCTCACCCACACCCTAACCCTCACCCTAACACTTACCCACACCCTAACCCTCACCCGAAACCTAAACCTAAACCTAACCTTCACCCTAACCCTAACCCTAACCATAACACTTACCCTCAACCTCTCCCAAACCCTCACCCTCAACTTTACCCTCAACCTAACCCAAACCCTAACCCTAAACCTAACACTCACACTAACCCTAACCCTTACCCTCAGCCTAACATTTATACTAACCATAAACCTAATCCTAACACTCAACCTAACCCTAACACTAAACCTAAACCTCACCCTCAACCTCCCCTTGCCCCTCAGCCTTACCCTAACCCTAACCCTAATCCTAACCCTATCCCTCAACCCCACCCTCAACCTATACCTAATCCTAACCCTAATGCTAACCCTCACCCTCACCCTAACCCTAACCCTAACAATAACCCTCATCCTAACACTAACCCTAACCCTAAAACTCACCCTAACCCTAATCCTAACCCTAACCCTCACCCTCACCATCACCTTCATTCTAACACTCACCCTCATCCTGACCCTCACCATCACACTAACCCCCACACTAACCCTAACCCTCACCCTAACCCTAACCTTCACCCTCACTTTCACCCTCACCCTCAACCTAACCATAAACCAAAACCTAATCCTAACCCTAACCCTCACCCTCATCATAACCCTAAAGATAACCCTCACCCTCACCCTCACCCTCACACTCACCCCCACCCTCAACCTAACCCTCACCCTCACCCTTACCCTCACACTAACCTCAATCTCACCCTAAACATCACCCTAACCCTAACCCTCACCCTAACCCTAACGCTAACCATAACCCTCACGCTCAACCTAACCCTCACCCAAAACCTTATCCTCACACTAACCCTAACCCTAACCCTATCCCAACATCTCACCCTAACTCTCACCCTAACCCTAAACCCTCAAACACACCCTAACCCTCACACGAACCCTCACCCTCACTTGAACACTCACCCTCATCATAACACTCACCCTCACAATAAACTTCAAACTAACCCTAACTCTCACACTAACACTAACCCTAAACCTCACCCTAACCCTAACTCTCAACTTAACCTTAACCCTCACACTCACCCTAACCCTAATCCTCATCCTATACCTAACCCTCACCCTAAACCTAACCCTCACACTCTCCCTAACCCTAACCCTCATCCTAACCCTAACCCTCACCCTCAACCTCACCCTAACCGTAACCCTATTCCTCATCCTAATCCTAACCCTAAACCTAATGCTAACCCTAACCCTCACACTAAACCTAAACCTCACCCTAACCGTAACCCTAAACCTCAGTCTAACCGGCGCCCTACACCTAACCCTAACCCTAATCCTCACCCTATACCTAACCTTAACCATAAACCTCACCCTAACCCTCACCCTCACCCTAACCCTAATGCTAACCCTATCCCTTACCCTCACCATAACACTCACCCTAACCCTAAACCTCACCCTAACCCTGACCCTCATCCTCATTCTAACACTCACCCTAACACTTACCGACACACTAAGCCTCACGCTAACCCTAAAACTAAACCTAAACTTCACGCTAACCCTCACCCTAAACCTAACCATAACCCTAAACCTAACCCTCACCCTAACCCTCACCCTAACCCTAACCCTCACCCTCTCCCTAAACCGCACCCTAAGCTTTACCCTCAACCTAACCCAAAACCTAACCCTAAACCTAACACTCACACTAACCCTAACCCTTACCCTCAGCCTAACCCTTATACTAAACCTAAACCTAACCCTAACCCTCACCCTAAACCTAACCATAAACCTAACCCTCACCTTCAACCTCCCTTTCCCCCTCAGCCTTACCGTAACCCTAACCCAAATCCTAACGCTAACCCTCAACCACACTCTCACCCTAACCCTAACGCTAAACCTCAGCATCACACTCAACCTCTCCCTCACCCTAACCATAACAATAACCCTAACCCTAACACTAACCCTAACCCTAAAACTCAACCTAATCCTAATCCTAACCCTAACCCTCACCTAAACCTCATTCTAACACTCACCGTCACCCTGAACCTCAACATCACACTAACCCTCACACTAACCTGAACCCTCATCCTAACCCTAACCCTCAGCCCCACCATAACCCTAAATATAACCCTCACTCTCACCCTCACCCTCACTGGCACCCTCACCCTCACTCTCACCCTAACCCTTACCCTCACACCAACCCTAACTTATCCCTATCCCAACACCTCAACCTAACTCTCACCGTAACCCTAACCCTCAACCACACCCTAGCTCTCACCCTCAACAGAACCCTCATCCTGAACCGAACACTCACCCTCACCCTCACAATAAACATCACCCTAACCCTAACTCTCACCTTAACCCTAACCCTAAACCTCACCCTAACCCTAATCCTCAACCTAACCCTAACCCTCATACTCAACCTAACCATAACACTCATCCTAATCCTAACCCTCACCCTAAAACTAACTCTCAACCTCACCCTAACCCTCACCCTCACCCTCACACTAACCTTAACCCTGAACCTAACTTTATCCCTAACCCTAACCTTCACCCTCACCCTGACCTTCACCTCAGCCTAACCCTAACACTAACTCTATTCCTAATCCTAACTCTCACCCTCACCCTCACCCTAACATTCAACCTAACCCTAAACTTCACCCTAACCCTAAACCTAACCATCACACTAAACCTAACATCATCTTAAAACTCAGCCTCACCCTAATCCTTACCCTAACCCTAACACTTACATAACCGAAACACCCTCACCCTCATCCAAACCCTCACACTCACCCTCGCGCTCACCCTAACCCTAAACCTAACCCTAATGCTGAACCTCACCCTAACCCTCACCCTAACTGAAACTCTAACCTTAACAATAACCCTAAAACTAACCCAAACCCTAAAATTAACCCTAACCCTAATCCTAACCTTAAACCTCACCCTCACCCTCACCCTCATCTCCCTGACTCGCACCATAACACTAACACTCACACTAATCGTAACCCTCACCCTAACCCTAACCCTAAACCTAAACCTCACCATCACCCTCACCCTAACACTAACCCTAACCCTTAACCTCACCCTAATCCTAAACCTCACCCTCAACCTAAACCTCACCCTAATCCTTACCCTCACCCTAAGCTGCAAACTAACACTAACCCTAAACCTACGGCTCACCCTAACCCTCACCCTGACCATAACCCTAACCCTAACCCTCACCCTAACCTTAACCCTCACCCTCACACTAACCCTCACCCTTACCCTTATCCTAACACTAACCCTAATCCTAACCCTCTCCCTATCCTTCACACTAACACTAATCCTCACCCTATCCCTAACCCTAACCCTAACCCTCACCCTAGCCCTTACACTTACCCTAATCCTATAACTCACCCTCACCCTTAACCTCACCCTAACCCTAACCCTAACCCTCACTGCAAACATAACCATAACCACAACACTAAAAATAATCCTAAACCTAACCCTAACACTCAACCTCACCCTATCCCTTATCCTAACCCTAACCCTCACACTAACCCTAACCCTAACCCTCACCATAACCCTAACCCTCATCCTAACCCTAACCCTCACCCTAACCCTAACCCTAACCCTCACCATAACCCTAACACTCATCCTAACCCTCACCCTAATCCTAACCCTAACCCTAAAACTCACCCTAACACTAACCCTAACCCTCACCCTCACCCTAGCCCTCACCTTAACCCTAACCCTAACCCAAACCCTCACCCTAACCCTTACCCTCACCCTAACCCTAAAACTCACCCTCACCCTTAACCTCACCCTAACCCTTACCCTCAACCTAACTTGCAAACTAAACTTAACCCTAAACCTACTGCTCACCCTAACCCTCACCCTCACCATAACCCCAACCCTAAATCTAACACGCAACCTAACCATAAACCTCACCCTCACCGTAACCCTCACCCTAACCCTTACCCTCATATTAACGCAATCCCTAACCCTAATTCTCAACAGAACACTCACCCTCACCCTAACCTTTACCCTCACACTAATCATCACCCAACCCTAACCCTAACCATAACCCTAACCCTAACTCTCACCCTCACCCTCACCCTCACCCTCACCCTAACCCTAACCTTCATCCTAACACTAACCTTCACCCTCACCCTCACCCTAAACCTAACCCTAACGACAACCCACACCCTCACCCTAAACCTAACCCTAACCCTTACCTGAATGAAAAAATCACCCTCACCCGAATCCTCACCCTCACCTTAACCCTAACTCTAAACCTAACGCTAACACTCATCTTAACCCTAACTCTGAACTTAATGCTAACCCCAAACTTCACACTCACCGTAACCTTCACCCTAACCCTTACAGTCACGCTAACCCTAATCCTAAACCTCACAATAAACCTAACACTCACCCTAAACCTAAACCTTCCCCTCAGCCTAACGCTCACCACAAACCTAACCCTAACCCTAATCCTCACCCTATCATTAAACTTAAGGCAAAAACTCACCCTAAACCTAATGCTAACCATAACCCTCACCCTGACCCTAACACTCACGCTAACCCTTACCCTCACCCTAAACCTAAAACTCACCCTCAACACAACCCTCACCCTAAAACTTACCCACACCCTCACCCTCACCCTGAACCTAACCCAAAACTTCACCCTAAAACTTCACCACAACGCTCACCCTAATCCTAACCCTCACCCTCACCCTAAACCTCACCGTAACCTTACCTTCACCGTAACACTTAACCTATCCCTAAACCTAACGCTCAAACTAACCCTAACCCTAACCTTCAGCCTAAACCTTATGATAATCCTAAGTCTATTCCTAACCCTAACCCTAACCTCACAATAACCCTAACCCTAACCCTCAGCCTAACCCTCATCCTAAACCTAACCCTAACACTAATCCTAACCCTCATCTTCACCCTCACCCTAACTCTAAACGTAAACCTAAACCTAACACTGACCCTCACACTCACCCTAACCTAACATTATCCCTAACCCTCACCCTAAGCCTAACCCTCACCCTATAACTCAACCTCAACCTAACCCTAAACCTAACCTTAACCCTCACCCTAACCCTCACCCTAACCTTAACACTAACCCTAATCCTCACCCTCACCCTATCCCTCACCCTCACCCTAAACATCACCCTAACACTAACCCTCACCCTAACCTGAATCCTAACACTAACCTGAACCCTAACACTCACCCTAACACTCACCCTAAACCTAACGATAACCCTTAACCTCACCCTCAACCTAACCCTCAACCTAACCCTTATCCTCACACTAACCCTAACCCTACCCCTCACACTAACCCTAAACCTCACCCTAACCCTAACCCTACCCCTCACTCTACCCCTCACCCTAATCCTAACCCTAACCCTAAACCTCACTTTCACCCTCACCCTCAGCCTAACCCTAACCCTAACACTTACCTAACCCTAACCCTAAACTTAATCCTCCACCTAACCCTGACCATAACCCTCACCCTCACCCTAAAACTAACCCTAACCCTAACTCTCACCCTAACCCTAAACCTAAACCTCACCCTAACCCTAATCCTCAACCTAACCCTAACCCTCATCCTGACCCTCACACTAAACCTAACCATAACTCTAACCCTCACCCTAACACTTACCCTGACACTAACCTTAACCCTAAACCTAACCCGAACCTCACCCTAACCCTAACCCTCATCCTAAACCTAAGCCTCACCCTCACTCTAACCCTAACCCTCATCCTAACCTTAAACCTAAACCTAATGCTAATCCTAAACCTCACCCTCACCCTAAACCTCACCCTAACCTTCACCCTCACCCTAACACTAACCCTAACCCTCACACTAAACCTAAACCTCACCCTAACCCTAACCCTAATCCTCACACTAAACCTAACCCTCACACTAAATCTAACCCTAACACTCAGCATAACCCTCACCCTATGCCTAATCCTAACACTAATCCTCACCCTATCCCTAAACTTAACCCTAACCCTCACCCTAAGCCTCAACCTCACCCTAACCCTAATTCTAACACTAACCCTCCTCCTCCTCCTAACCCTCACCCTCACCGTAAACCTCACTCTGACAGTTACCCACACCATAACCCTCACCCTAACCCTAAACCTAAACCTAACCTTCACCATAACCCTCACGCTAACCCTAAATATAACCCTACCTCTAAACCTCACCCGAACCCTCACTGTAACCCTAACCCTCACCCTCTCCCTAACCCTCAACCTAACCTTTACCCTCAACCTAACCCAAACCCTAACCCTAAACCTAACTCTCACACTAACCCTAACCCTTACACTCAGCCTAACCCTTATACTAACCCTAAACCTAACACTAACCCTCACCCTGAACCAAACCCTAACCCTAAACCTCACACTCAACCTCCCCTTCCCCCTCAACCTTACCCTAAACCTAAACCTATTCCTAACCCTAATGCTAACCCTCACCCTCACCCTCACCTAACCCTAACACTAACAATAACCCTAACCCTAACCCTAACCCCCACCCTCACTTTCACCTTCACCCTCAGCCCAATCCTAATCCTAACCCTAACCCTAAACCTCACCCTCACCCTAAACCTAACCCTAAACCTCACCCTCACCCTCACCCGCACCCACAAACTCACCCTAACCCTCACCTTCACCCTCACCCTCACCCTAACCCTCACCCTCAACCTAAACATCATGCTAACTCAAACCCTCACACTAACCCTAATCCTAACCCTCAACCTAACCCTAAACCTCATCCTAACCCTCACCCTACCCCTAACGCTAACCCTAACCCTCACCCTCACACTAACCCACACCCTAAATCTTAACCTCACACTAACCTTAACCCTAACCCTAAACTTCACACTAACCCTAACCCTCACCCTAACCCTATCCCTTCACCTCACCCTGACTCTCATCCTAAACCTAACCCTCAACCACACCCTAATCCTCACCCTCACCCTCACCCTCACCCTCACCCTCACCCGAACACTAACCCTCACCCTAACACTCACAGTCACAATAAACATCACCCTAACCCTAACTCTCACTCTAGCCATAATCCTAAACCTCACCCTAACCCTAACCCTCAAGCTAAACCTACCCCTCACCCTCACCCTCACACTAAACCTAAACCTAATGAGAACCCTCACCCTAACCCTAATCCTCCTCCACACCCTAACCTGAAATCTCACCTGAACCCCACCCACCCCCAAACTCTCATCCTCAACCTAAACCTCACCCTCACCCTAAACATCACCCAAACCCAAACCCTCAACCTAACCCTAACCCTAACCCTACCGCTCACCCTAACCCTACCCCTCACCCTAACCCTTACCCTCACCATAACCCTAACCATAACTATAACCATAACCCTCACACTAACCTTAAACCTCACCCTAACTACAAACCTAACCCTAACCTTCACCCTCACCCTGATCTTCACCTCAGCCTAAACCTAAACCTAACCCTCAACCTAACCCTACCCCTCACCCTCACACTCACACTAGACCTAAAACTAATGATAGCCCTCACCCTAACCCTAATCCTCAACCCACACCCTAAACCGAAAACTCACCTGAACCCACAACCACAACCAAACTCTCATACTCACCCTAAACCTCACCCTCACCCTAAACATCAACCAAACCCTAACCCTTACACTAACCCTAAATCTAAACCTAACCCTCACACTAACCCTAACCCTAAACCTAATCCTAACCCTCACCGTCACCCTCACCCTAACTCTATACCTAAACCTAAACCTAACACTCACCCTAACCCTAACCTAACACTATTCATAACCCTCACCCTAACCCTAAACCTCACCCTATACCTCATCCTCAACCAAACCCTAACCCTAACCCTAACCCTCAACCTAACCCTAACCCTCACACTCACCCTAAACCTCACCCTAACCCTAATATTACTCCGCTCCCTAACCATCACCCTAACCCTAACCATAACCCTAACCCTCAACCTAACCTTAACCCTACCCCTCACCCTCACCGTCAAACTAACCCTAAACATAATGCTAACCCTCACCCTAAACCTAATCATCACCCACACCCTAACCGGAACCATCACCCGAACCCTCACCCTCATCCAAACCCTCATCCCCACCCTAACCCTCACCCTCACCCTAAACATCACCCAAATCCTAACCCTCACCCTAACCCTGATTCTAACCCTAACCCTCACCCTAACACTTACCCTCATCCTAACCCTAACCCTAACCTTCACCCTCACCCTGACCCTCACCCTCAGCCTAACCCTAACCCTAACCCTATTCCTAATCCTAACTCTCAAACTCACACTTACCCTAAACCTAACCCTAACACTCACCCTCATCCTCACCGTAACCCTATCCCTAACCCTCACCCTCACCCTAACTCTAATGCTAACCCTAACCCTCACTTTCACCCTATCCCTCAACCTAACCCTTACCCTTACCCTAATCCTAACCCTCACCCTCAACCTAAAGCTCACCCTAAGCCTTATCCTCAGAATAACCCGCAAACTAACGCTAACCCTAAACCTAGCGCTCACCCTAACCCTCACCGTAACCCTAACCCTAACCCTAACCCTCACCCTTATCCTAACCCTCACCATCACCCTAACCATCACCCTCACCCTAACCCTCATCCTAACCCTAACCCAAACCCTCACCCTAAACCTAACCTAAGCATAACCCCCACCCTCATCCTAATCCTCACCCTAACACTTACCTAACCGAAACCCTCACCCTCACCCTGACTCTAAACCTCACCCAAACCCTCACCCTCAACCTCCCCTTCCCCCTCAGCATTATACTAACCTTAACTCTAATCCAATACCTAACCTTCAATCCCACCCTCACGCTAAACCTAACCCTAACGCTAATCCACACGATCACCCTCACCCTAACACTAACTCTCACCCTAACCCAAACCCTAACCCAAACCCTAACCCAAACCCTAACCCTAACTCTCACCATAACCCTCACCCTAACCCTAACGATAACCTAACCTAACCTCAACCTAACCCTAACCCTAACCCTCACATTACCCCTCACCCTAACCCTAACCCTAACCCTCACACTCACTTTCACCCTCACCCTCAGCCTAACCCTAACCCTAACACTTACCCTAACCATAACCCTCACCGTAATCCTCCACTTAACCCTGACCATAACCCTCACTCTAACCCTAACACTAACCCTTACCCTAACTCTCACCCTAACCCTAACCCTAAACCTCACCCTAACGCTAACCCTCAAACTAACCCTAACCCTCACCCTGACCCTCACACTAAACCTAACCATAACCCTAACCCTCACCCTAACACTTACCCTGACCCTAACCCTCACACTACACCTAGCCGAACCCGAACCCTAACCCTAACAATAATCCTAAACCTAAGCCTCACCCTCACCCTCACCCTCACCATAACCCTAACCCTCATCCTAACTTTAAACCTAAACCTAATTCTAACCCTAAACCTCACCCTCACCCTAAACCTCACCCTAAAATTTACCTTCACCCTAACCCTAACACTAAACCTAAACCTCACCCTAACCCTAAACCTAACCAACACACTAAACCTAACCCTCACCCTACCCCTTACCCTAACCCTCACACTAAACCTAACCCTCACCCAAACTCTAATGTTACCCCTCACCCTAACCCTCACCCTCAAACTAACCCTAACCCTAATCCTCACCCTATCCTTAATCTTGACCCAAAATTCACCGTAACCCTCACCCTTACCCTCACCCTAATGCTAACCCTAACCCTCAGCCTCACCCTAAACCTCACCTTAACACTTACCCTCACCCTAACCCTAACCCTCACCCTCACCCTAAACCTCACCCTAATACTTACCCCAAACCTAAACCTCACCCAAACCCTAAACCTAAACCTAACCTTGATGCTAACACTCACCCTCAACCTAAACTTCACCCTAACACTTACCCACACAATTACCCTCACCCTAACCCTAAACCTAAACTTAAACTTGACCCTAACCCTCACCCTAACCCTAAAACTCACCCTCACCCTAACTCTCACCCTAACATTGACCCTCACCCTAACCCTTAGCCTACCCCTAAACCTAACGCTCACGCTAACCCTAACCCTAACCCTCAGCCTTACCCTTATCCTAACCCTAAACGTAGCCTTAAACCTCACCCTAACCTAATCCTAACCTTCAGCCTAACCCTCATCCTAACCCTAACCCTAATCCTAACCCTCACCCTCACCATAACTGTAACCCTAAACCTAACCCTAACACTCACCCTCACAGTTACCCTAACCCTAACACTGACCCTAAGGCTCAACATAACCTTAACCCTCACCCTAATCCTAAACCTAACCTTCACCCTCAAACTCACCCTAACTCTAACCCAAAACCTAACCCTAACCCTCACCCAGACCCTCAACCTAACCCTCACCCTGACTCTAAACCTCACCCTAACCCTAACCCTACCCCTCTCCCTACCACTTACCCTAATCCTAATGCTTACCCTAACCCTCAACCTAACCCTAAACCTACCCCTAATGCTATCCCTCACCCTAAACCTAATGCTCACCCACACCCTAACAATCACCCGAACCCAAACCCTCATACTCACCCTAACCCTCACCCTCACTCTAAACATCACCCAAACCCTAACCCTCACCCTAACCCTAACACAAACCCTAATCCAAACGCTCACACTCACCCTAACCCTCAGCCTAACCCTTTCCCTTACCCTAACCATAAACCTCACACTAACCGTAACCCTCACTCTAACCCTAACCCTAACGCTGACCCTAACCTTCCCCCTCACCCTGACCCTCACCCTAATCCTATTCCTAATCCTAACACTCACCCTCACCCTAAACCTAACCCTAACCCTAACCCTAACCATCACCATCACACTCTCCCTCAACCTAACCCTCACCCTCACCCTAAATATCACCCTAACCCTAATCCTCACCTTCAACCTAACCCTAACCCTCACTCTGAACCTAACCTCAGCTTAATCCTCACCCTCGCCCTAATCCTCACCCTAACCGTAACTTTTACCTAACAGAAACTCTCACCCTCACACTCAGCCTAACCCTCACCCTCACCCAAGCCCTCACCCTAACCCTAACCTTAACCCTCACCCTCACCCTCAACCTCCCCTTCTCTCTCAGGCTTACTCTAACCCTAATAATAACTCTAACCCTAACCCTAACCCTAAAACTCATCCTAACCCTAATCCTAACCCTAACCCTCAACCTCGCCCTCACCCTCATTCTAAACCTCACCCTCATGCTGAACCTCACCATCACACTAACGCTCACACTAACCCTAACCCTCACCCTAGCCTTAACCCTAACCCTCACCCTCATTTCCCCCGTCACACTCAGCCTAACCCTAACTCTAACCCTAATCCTAAACTAACCTCACCCGCACCCTCACCCTAACCCTCACCCTCAAACTCCCCTTCCCCCTAACACTAACCCTCAACCTCACCTTAAGCATCACCTCAACCCTAACCCTCACACTGAACCTAACCCTAACGCTCACCCTAACCCTCACCCTCAAACTAACCCTCACCCTAAACAGTATCCTCACACTAAACCTAACCCTAACCCTAACCTTCACACTAATCCTAACCCTCTACCTAACCATATCCCTCCACCTCAACCTAAATCTCACCCTAACCCTAACCCTAACACTCACCCTAACCCTAAATCTAAACCTAACCCTCACCCTCACCCTAACTCTCACCATCACGCTAATGCTCACCTGAACCCTAACCCTCACCCTAAACCTAAACCTCAAACTAAACCTAACCCTCACCCTGACCCTCACCTTAAATCTAACCGTAACCCTAAGCCTCACCCTCACCTTACTTTAACCATAACCCTCACCCTAAACCTAACCCGCACCCTAACACTAACCCTCACAATAACCCTAGCCCTCACCCTCACCCTCACCCTCACCCTCAACCTAACCCTAACACTAATCCTAAACCTAAACCTAAATCTAAACTTCACATTAAACCTAAACCTTACACTAACCCTAATCCTCACACTATCCCTAACCTTAACCCTAACCCTCACCCTCACCCTAACCCTAATGCTAATCTTAACCCTCACCCTCACCCTAACCCTCAACCTTACCCTTAACCTCACTATAACCCTTACCCTCACCCTAAGCCTAACCCTCACCCTCACCCTAACCCTCACCCTAACACTTACCCACACCCTCACCCTCACCCTCACCCTCACCCTAACCCTAGCCCTCACCCTAACCCTAACCCTCACCCTAACCCTAACCCTCACTCTTACAGTCACCCTCACCCTCAGCCTAACCCTAATCCTTACCCTAATCCTAACCCTCACCCTCACCCTAACTCTAACCCTAACCCTAACCCTCACCCTAACACTAAAACTCACCCTATATCTCACCCTCACCCTAACCCTAAACCAAAACCTAACCCTCAACCTAAACTTCACCCTAACCCTAACACTAACCATAACCCTCATCCTCACAATAAACCTCACACTATACCTTACCCTCACCATATCCCTAACCATAACCCTAAACCTCAACCACACCTAACCTTCACCCTCACCTGAACCTTCACCCTCACCCTCACCCTCACCCTCATCCGCACCCTAAACATCACCCTAAGACTAACACTCACCCTCACGCTAATCCTCACCATAACCCTAACCCTGACCGAAAAGAAACCCTCAACCTAACCCTCACACTAACCCTCACCCTGACCCTAGCCCTCACCCAAACACTAACCCTAACCCGAACCCTAATCCTCACATTCACCCTAACCCTCACGCTAACGGTTACCCTCACCCTCACCCTAACCCTAACCCTAATCATAACCTTCACACTAGCCGTAACCCTCACCCTAAACATAACCCTAAACCTAACCCTAACATTCACCCTCACACTGACCCTCACACTCACCGTAATCCTAAACCTATTCCTAATCCTAACCCTCACAATAACCCTCAACCTAAACCTAACCCTAACACTAACCCTCACCCTCACCCTCACCCTCACCCTCACCGAACACAAACCCTCATTCTAACCCTAAGCTCAGCTTAACCCTCACCCTCAACCTAATCCTCACCCTAACCCTAACCCAAACATAAATGTAACCCTCACCCTCACACTAACCCTCATCCTCACCTTAGAACTTACCCTAACCCTAACCATAACACTTACCCACACCCTAACCCTCACCCTCATCCTCGCTCTAACCCTAATCCTAACCCTAAACCTAACCCTAATGCTCACACTACCCGTCTCCCTAACCCAAACTGTAACTCTAACCCTCACCCTCATCCTAACGCTCACGCTCAGCCGAATACTCACCCTCAACCGAAACCATACTCTCACAATAAACATCACCCTAACCCTAACCCTCAACCTACCTCTAACCCTAACCCCCAACCTAACCCTAACCCTCACCCTAACCCTTACACACAACATAATCCTATCCCTCCCTCACAAACTTACCATCACCCAAACCCTTACTCGCACCCTAAACCTCACCCTAACCCGCAACCTAACGCTCACCTTAACCCTAACCCTCAACCTTGCCCTAACCCTCACCCTAACCTTTACCCTCACCTCACCCTAACCCTCACCCTAACCTTTACACTGACCCTAACCCTAACCCTAAACCTAACCCTCAAACTAACCCTAAACCTAACCCTCAACCTAACCCTTATCATATCCCTAAACCTAACCCTAACCCTCACCCAAACCCTAAACCTAACCCTCACACTAACCCTAAACCTAACCCTCAGCCTAATGCTCATCCTAACCCTAACCGTAACCCTAACCCTCACCCTAACCGTAACCCTACCCATAAAACTCACCCTATCCCTAACCCTCCCACTCACACTCAGGCTAACTCTAATACTAACCCTAACCCTCACCCTCACCCTAACTCTAACCCTAAACTTAATCCTAAACATCACCCTCACCCTCACCCTAACCCTAAACCTATCCCTAACCCTCACTCTAAGCCTAACCCAAACCCTATACCTCACCCTCACCCTAACCCTAACCCTAGCCCTCACACTGAAACTCACCCTAACTTTACCCTCACCATAAACCTAACTATAACCCTAGTCCTCACGCTAAACCTAAGCCTCATCCACCCCCTTAAACTCACCCTAACCCTAAACCTAACCCTATTCCTAAACCTAAGCCTCACACTTAAACTCACCCTAACCCTACACCTAACCCTTACCCTCACACACACCCTCACCCTATCCCTCACCGTCACCCTAACCCTCACCATAAACCTAACGCTACCCTTCACTCTAACCCTCACACTAACCCTAACCCTAATCCAAACCCTCAACCTAACCCTAACGATAACCCTAACCCTCACCCTCACACTAACCCTTAACCTAACACTAACACTCAACCTAACCCTAATCCTCACCCACACCCTAACCCTCACCCTCACCTTAACCCTCACCCTCACGCTAAACATCACCCAAACCCTAACCATCACCCTAACCCTAGCTCTAACCCTCACCCTAACCCTAACCCAAAACGTAATCCTCAATCTCACCCTATTCCTCCCCATAAGCCTAACCCTTGGCTAAAAGAAACCCTCAACCTTAAACTCACACTAACCCTCATCCTCACCCTCACCCTCACCGAACACAAACCCTCACCCTAACCCTAACCTCAGCTTAACCTTCACCCTCAACCTAATCCTCACCCTAAACCTAACCCAAAAATAATCTTAACCCTCACCCGCACACTAACCCTCACCCTCACCCTAGCCCTCACCCTAATCCTAACCCTAACCCTAACCTTCAACCTCACCCTAAACCTCACTCTAACACTTTCCCTCACCCTAACCCTAACCCTATCCCTAACCATAACTCTCACATTAACCATAACCCTCAGCCTAACCCTAACCTTAACACTAACCTTAAACCTAACCCTCAGCCTCACCCTCACCCGAACCTTCAGCCTAACCCTAACCTTAACCCTATTCCCAATCCTAACCATCACCTTCACCCTTACCCTAACGCTCACCCTCACCCTAACCTTCACCCTCACCCTAAACATCACCCTAACCATAAACCTCACTCTAACCCTAACTCTAACCCTTACAATAACCCTAACCTCATCTTAACCCTAACCCTGATGTAAACGATACCCTCACCCTCACACTAACCCTCACCCTCACCCTAGCCCTCACCCTCACCCTAACCGTAACTCTAACCCTCAATCTCACCCTCACCCTCACCCTCAACCTCAGCCTAAAGCTAACCCTAACACTAACCCTAACCCTAACTCTCACACTAAACATAACCCTAAATCTCAGCCTAAACCTTATCCTAACCCTAAACCTAAAACTAACCTTCACCCTAACCAAACCCTAACCCTAAACCTAACCCTAACCCTAACCCTAAACCTCACCTAAAACCTAACCCTAAACCTAACCCTCACCCTAACCCTAAAACTCACCTTCAACCTCACCCTGACCCTCAGCCTAAACTTAGTGCTAACCCTAATCCTAACCCTCACCCTCAACCTAACTCTAAGCCTATACCAAACTCTCCCCTTCCCCCTCACCCTCACTCTAACCATCACTCTAACCCTAACGCTCACCCTCAACCTCCCCCTCCCCCTCAGCCTAACCCTAGTCCTTAAACTAATCCTAACCCTCAACCTACCCCTGACCCTAACACTAACCCTAACCCTAACCTTCACCCTAACCCTCACCCTCACCATAGTCCACACCCTAATCCTAACCCTAAACCTATCCTTCACACTAACCCTAACCCTAACCCTCTGCCTAAACCTTATCCTAACCCTAAACCTAAAACTAACGTTCACCCTAACCAAAACCTAACCCTAACCCTAACCTAACCCTAACCCTCAGACTAACCCTAACCCTAAGCCTCAGCCTAAAGCTCATCCTAACCCTAACCCTAACCCTAACTCTAAAACTCAACATAACCCTCAGACTAACCCTAACCCTAACACTAACCCTAAACCTGACCCTCAATTTAAGCCTCCCCATAACTCTAACTCTAATCCTAAACCTCACCCTCACCTGAACCCTAATCCTAACACTAACCCTAAACCTCACCCTGTCACCCTCACCCTCACCCTCACCCTAAACGTCACCCTAAACTTAATCCACACCCTAACCCTAACCCTAACCCTCACCCTAAACCTAAACTCAGCTTAACCCTAACTCTGATGTAAACGACACTCACCGTCAACCTCACCTTAATCCTCACCCTAACCCTAACCCTGACATAAACAAAATCCTCACCCTCACCTTCACACTAACCCTCACCCTCACCAAAGCCCTCACCCCCACCCTAACCCTAACACTAACCATCAACCTCAACCTCACCCTCACACTCAGCATAAACCTAACCCTACCCTAACCCTAATCCTCACCCTCACCCTCACCCGCACCCTAACCCTAACAATAACCCTAACCCTCACACTAACACTAAACCTCACCCTAACCCTCACCCTAACCCTTACCCTCACCTTCACCTAACCCTAACGTTCACACTAACCCAAACCCTCACCCTAAACCTATCCCTACCCCTCACCCTAACCCTCACGCTCACCCTAACTCTAACCCTAACCCAACCCTAACCCTAACCCTCACGCTAAGCCTAAACTTAACCCTCCCCCTCAGCCGAACCTTCACCCTCACCCTCACCCTAAACATCACCCTTACACTAACCCTCACCCTAATCGTAACCCTAACGGTCACCATAACCCTAACACTCACCTTAAACCTCAAACTCACCCTAATACTCACCCTAACCTAACCTTAACCATTACCTAAACTAAACCCTGAACCTAACCCTCACCCTCACCGTAGCCCACACCCTAACCCTAACGCTGAACATAACCCTCACACTAACCCTAAACCTAACCCGCAGCGTCAACCTTATCCTAACCCTAAACCTATAACTAACCTTCACCCTAACCAAACACTAACTCTAAACCTAAACTTATCCCTAACCCTCACACTAACCCTAAACCTAACCCTCAGCCTAACGCTCATCCTAACCCTATCCCTAACACTAACACTAACCCTCACCCGAAACCTAACCCTCACTCTCAACCAAGCCCTAACCTTAACCCTCACCCTCAACCTCACCCCCACCTTAAGCCTAAACCTAACCCTAGTCCTAAACATAACGCTCACCCTCACCCTAAACCTAATCCTCACCCTAAACCTAAAACTCACCCTCACACTAACACTAACCCTCATCCTTACCCTAACCCTCAGCCTCACCCTCTCCCTAACCCTAACCCAAACCCTAACCCTAACCCTAAACTTCACCCTAACCCTCAACCTAACCCTAACACTAACCCTCACCCTGACCCTCACCATACGCCTAAACCTAACCATAAACCTCACCCTCACGCTAACTGTCATCCTAATCCTTACCCTCACCCTCACCTTCACCCTAATCCTAACCCTAACCCTAACCCTAACCCTCACCCGAACCCTCACTCTCACCTTCACCCTCACCCTAAATATCACCATAACCTTAACCGTCACCCTAACCCTAACCCTAACCCTCACCCTAACCGTAAACCTCACCTTAAACCTCACCCTCACCCCAATCCTCACCCGAAACCTAATCCTAAACCTTTCCTAACCAAAAATATCACCCTCACCCTAGCTCTCACCCTAAACCTAACTCTAATCTTAACCCTCACCCTCAGCCTCACCCTCAGCCTCACCCTAAACCTAAACCTAATCCTAACCATAACCCTCACCTTCACCCTCACTCTCACCCTAGCCCTAACGTGCACCCTAACCCTAACCCTAAACCTAACATACAACTTTACCCTAACCCTAACCCTAATACTAAACCTAACCCTCACCCTCACCCTAACCCTGACCCTAAACCTTACCCTTAACCTCACCCTCACCCTAACCCTAACCCTAACCCTTACCTAACCGAAACCCTGAACCTCAACTTCACACTCGCCCTCACCCTCAGCCTAACCCTTACCCTAACCCTAATCCTAACCCTAACTCTTACCCTCACGCTAAACCTAACTGTAGCCCTAACCCTCACCATCACCCTCCCACTCACCCTCACCCTAACCATAATCCTCACGCTCAACCTCACCCTCACTCTAACCCTCACTGTCACGCAAAACATCACCATAAACCTAACCATCACCCTAAACCTAACCCTAAGCCTAACCCTCACCCTAACCCTAACCCTAACACTAAGCCTAACCCTAACCCTTAACCTAACCCTAACCCTTACCTAACCCTAACCCTAACCCTTACCTAACCCTAACCTAACCCTATCTCTCACCCTAAACCTTATGCTAACCCTACCCTCACCCTCAACTTAATCCTCACCCTAACCCTTATCCTCACACTAACCTTAACCCTAACCCTCAGCATCACCCTCACCCTAACACTAAACCTAAAACTAACCCTCAACCTTACCCTAACCCTTACCCTTCCTTAACCTAACCTCACTCTAACCCTCAGTCTCACGCTAATCCTTACCCTAACTCTCAGCCTAAACCTAAACCAAACACTAACCCTCAACCTAACCCCAAACCTAACACTCACCCTAACCCTAATCCTTACCTTAAATCTAACCCTAATCCTAACCCTAACCCTAACCCTCATCCTCAACCTACCCTCACCTAACCCAAACCCTAACCCTAAACCTCACCCTAACCCTAACCCGAATCCTAACCCTAAATCTCACCGTCACCAACACCCTCACCCTAACCCTCAACTTCAATCTCAATTTCAACCTAACCCTCAAACTAAACCTAACTCTCACCCTAACCCTAACCCTCTCCCTAACCCTAACCCAACCCATCACCCTAAACCTCACCCTAAACCTAACCCTCACTCTAACCCTAATCCTAACCCTCACCCTCACTCTAACCTTGAAAGTCACCTTAACTTTCAACCTAAACCTAACCCTAATCCACAACCTAACCTTCACCATCACCCTCACCCGAACCCGAACCCGAACCCGAACCCAAACCCTAACCCTCAGCCTCACCCTAACCCTCACCTTAACCCTAACCCTCAACCTAAACCTCACCCTAACCTAATCCTCACCCCAACCCTAACCTTAATCATTACCTAACTGAAACCCTCACCCTCGCACTCACCCTAACCCTCACCCTCACTGTAGCCCTCACCCTAAACCTAAAACTCACCCTAACCTTAAACCTCACCCTCACCCTAACTCTAACCAAAACCCTCACCATAAAGCTCACCCTAACCCTAATCCTAAGCTTCACCCTAACTCTAACCCTTACACTAACCCTGACCCTAACCCTAAACCTCACCCTAACCTAACCCTCAACCTCACCCTCACCCTAACCCTAACCCTAACCCTAACCCTCACCGTAACCCTAACCCTTACTGTATACCTAACCCTCACCATCAACATAACCCTAATCCTAATCCTCGCCATAACACTAACCCTCACCCTAACACTCAGCCTCACCCTAATCCTCACCCTAACTCTAACCTTCAACCTAAACCTCACCCTCAACCTAATCCTCACCCTAACCCTAACCCTAACCATTACCTAATAGAAACCCTCAACCTCACACTCACACTCACCCTAACACTCAACCTCACCATAGCCCTCACCCTAAACCTAAACTTCACCCTAAACCTAACCATAAGCCTCACCCTCACCCTCATCCTAAACCTAACCATAACCCTAACCCTAATCCTAACCCTAACCCTCACGATAACCCTCACCCTAATTCAAACCCAAACCCTAACCCTCACCCTCAATGTCACCTAACTCTAACCCTAACCCTAATCCTAATTCTAACCCTCACCCTCACCCTCACCCTAAATCTAACCCTAACCCTAATCCAGACCCTCACCCTCACACTAACCCTAATACTCACCCTATCCCGAACACTAACACTAAACCTCAACCTAACCTTCACCCTGAACCTAACCCTAATGCTAACCCAAACCCCAACCCTCACACTAACCCTCACCCTAACACTTACCCTCACCCTAACCCAAACCCTCACCCTCACAGTAACTCTCACTATAACCATTAGACTCAACCTAACCTTAACCCTAACATTAACCCTAAATCTCACCCTAACGGTCTCCCTAACACTCAACCTAACTCAACATAACCCTCACCATAACCCTTGCCCTCACCCTAACCATAACCCTAAACCTAAACCTCACACTAACCCTAACTCTAACCCTCAGCCTAACCCTCATCCTAACCCTAACCCTAACCCTAATCCTAACCCTAAGTCTCACCCTCACCCTCACCATAACCATAACCCTAACCCTCACCCTCATGCTAACCCTCTCCCTTACTCTCACCTTATTACTATCCCTAACCATAAAAATAACACTAACCCTAACCCTAACCCTCACCCTCACCCTCAACCTAACCGTAACCCTAACCCTAACCCTTACCCTAAATGTCACTCTCAACCTCTACCTGAACCTGAACCTCACCCTCACCATAACCTCACACTAACCCTAACCCTCAACCTAACCCTAACCCTAACCCTCACCCTCACCCTCACCCTCAGCCTAAGCCTTACACTAACCATAATCCTAACGATAACCCTTACAATCATCCTAAACCTAATCCTAATCGTCAAACTCACACTCACCTTCACACTCACCCTAAACCTCACACTCAATCTCACCCTCAACCTAACTCTCAGCGGCACCCTAAAAATCACCCTAACCCTAACCCTCACCATAACCCTAACCCTTAGACTCACCCTAACCCTAACCCTCACCCTCAACCTCAACCTCACCCTCAGCCTAAACCTACTGCTACCCCTAATCCTAAACCTCACCCTCAACCTAACTCTAACCCTAAACCAAATTCTCCCCTTCCCCCTCACCCTCACTCTAACCCTAACCCTCACCATCAACCTCACCCTCACCCTCAGCCTAACCCTAGTCCTTACCCTAATCCTAACCCTCAACCTACACCTGACCCTAACCCTAACCCTAACCCTAACCCTCACCCTAACCCTAAACCTAACCCTCACCCTAACCCTAAACCTAACACTCACTCTAAACCTTACCCTTACCCTAAACCTAACCCTAATCCTAAACCTAAACCTAACCCTAACATCCACCCTCACCCTCACCCTAACCCTAACCCCAACCCTCACCCTCAACCTAATCCTAACCAGAATCCGAACCGTAACCCTCACCGTCACCATCACACTAACCTTAACCCTCAAACTCAAACTCACCTTCACCCTAACACTCAAACTAACGCAAACCCTCACTCTAACCCTAAACCTCTGCCTATCCCTAACCCTACCACTCACCCTAACCCTAACCCTAAACCTAACCCTCACCCTCACCCTCACCCTCTGCCTAACACCAACCCTAACCATAATCCTAACACTAACCCTCACCCTCATACTCAACCTAACTCAAACCCGAACCCTAACAATAACCCTCACCCTAAACCTAACCCTATCCCTAACCCTCACCCTAACCCTAAACCTCATCCAAACCCTAAATCTAACACTCAACCTCACCCTAATCCTAACCCTAATCCAAACCCTATACCTCACCGTAACCCTAAAGCTAACCCTAACCCTGACCCTCACTCTAAACCTAACCGTAACCCTTACCTCACACGAACCCTCAGCCTAACCCTAACCCTAAACCTCACCCTAAACCTAACCGTTGCCCTCACCCTCACCCTCACCCTAAGTCTAATCCTAACATTAACCCTAAACCAAACCCTCACACTCAACCTCACGTTAACCCTAATACTAATCCTAACCCTAACCCTCACCCCCACCCTAAACCTCACCATAACCATAACCCTAACACTAAACAAAACCCTCACACTAACCCTAAACCCTAACTCTAACCCTCACCCTACCCCTAACAATAACCCTAACACTCATCCTCACCCTAATCCTCACCCGAACACTTACTCTTACCCTAACGCTCACCCTAAACCTAACCCTAAACCACACCCTAAACCTCACCCTAAACCTAAACCTAAACCTCACCCTAGCCCTCACCCTTAGCCTAATCCTATACCTCAGCCTCACACTAAATCTCACCCAAACCCTTAACCTCACCCTCACCCTCACCCTAACCCTAACCCTCACCCTCACACTAAATCTCAACCTAACCCTTAACCTCAGGCTAACCCTAACCCTAACCCTTACCCTAACCCTCACACTAACCCTAACCCTCACCCTCACCCTCACCCTCCACCTAACACTAAGCCTATACCTAACCCCAACCCTAACCCCAACAATAACCCTAACCCCAACCCTCACCCTAACCCATACCCTAACCCTAACCCAAACCCTCACCCTCACCCTAGCCCATACTCTATCCCTAAGCCTAAGCCTAAACCTCACCCTAACCCTCACCCTCACCCTCACCCTAAGTCTAATCCTAACCCTAAACCTAACCCTCACACTAACCCTCACCCTAACCCTAATCGTAATCCTAATCCTAAACCTAACCCTAACCCTCACCTCCACCCTAAACCTCACCATAACCCAAACCCTAACACTAAACCTTACCCTGACCCTCACCCTAACCTTAACTCTAACCCTAAACATCACCTTCACCCTAATCCTAAACTTAACCCTAACCCTAAACCTCACCCTAATCCTTAACTGCACACTAACACTTACCCTCAACCTAACAATAACCCTAACCCCAACACTAACCCTCACACTAACTTAACCTTCACCCTAAACCTAAACCTCACCCTAAACCTAAGCCTCACCCTCACCCTAACCCTAACAATAACCCTAACCCTCATCCTAAACTTAAGCCTCACCCTAACTCTAAGGCTAAACCTCACCCTCACCCTCACCCTCAACCTAAACCTAACCCTAACCCTCAGGCTAATACTAACCCTAACCCTAATGCTAACCATAACCCTCACCCTCACCCTAACCCTCACCCTAACCCTAACCCTAACCTTTAATCCTCACTCTATCCCTAACCCTAACCCTCACCCTCACCCTAGCTCTCACCCTAAACTTAATCCTAAACCTCACCCTCACCCTAACCCTAATGCTAACCCTACACTCACCCTCACACTAACCCTCACCCTAACCCTAATCCTAACCCTAACCCTCACCCTCACCCTCAACCTAAACCTAACCATAACCCTGATCCTCACCCTATGCCTAAGCCTAACCCTCACCCTCACCCTAGCCCTCACACTAACCCTAACCCTAACCCTACAACTCACCCGAACCGTAACCCTAAAACTAACCCTAACCTGCACCCTAAGCCTAACCCTAACACAAACCCTCACCGTAACACTCAGCCTAAACCTAACCCAAACTATCACCGTAACCCTAACTCTCCCCCACACCCTAACCCTTACATTCACCCTAGCCCTCACACTAACCCAACCCTAACCCCACCCCTCACCCTAAACCTAACCTTAAACCTCACCCTAAGCCTAACCATAACCCTCACCCTAACCCTAGCCCTCACACTCACCCTAACCCTAACCCTCACCATCACCCTCACCCTCACCCTAACCCTAACCCTAACACTAAACCTCGCCTTAAACTTAACCCTCACCCTAACCCTAACCCTCACCCTCAGATGAACCCTAACCCTCACTCTAACCCTCTCCCTAACCCTAATGCTAATTCTAAACCTTACACTCAACCTAACCCTCACCCTAACCCTTACCCTCACCCTAACTCTCACTCTCAACCTAACCCTAACCTTAACCCTAAACCTAACCCTCACCCTCACCCTAACCCTTAGGCTCACCATAACCCTCACCCAAACCCTAACCCAACACTAACCCTCACACTAACCCTAATTCTCACCCTAACCCTAACTGTACCCCTCAAGCTAACCCTTATCCTAAACCTAACCCTCAACCTAACCTTAACCTAACCATAATCCTTACCTAACACAAACCCTCACCTTCACCATAACCCTCACCATAACACTCACCCTCAACTTAGCCCTCACCCTATCTCTAACCCTAACCCTAAACCTAACTTTCACCCTAAACGTAACCCTAATCCTCACCCTCACCGTAACTCTCACTGTCAGGCTAACCCTCACGCTAACCCTAACTCTCTTCCACACCCTCACCCTCAAAATCACCCTACACATCACCCTAACCCTAACACTCACCCTAATCCTAACCCTAAACCTCACCCTAAAGGTAACCCTCACCCTAACCCTCACCCTCACCTAATCCTCACCTTAACCATAACCCTTACCAAAACGAAACCCTCACCCTCAACTTCACCTTAACCCTCACCCTCATCCTAGCCCTCACAATATCCCTAACCCTAACCCTAAACCTCACCTTGACCTTCACCCTCACCAATACTCTAACCCAAACTCTAGCCCTCAGCCTAACCCTAACCCTAACCCTCACCCTCACCCTCACCCTCAGCCTAACCCTAACTCCAATCCTAACCTTAAACCTCACCCTCACTCTAAGTCTAACCCTACCCCTAACCCTAACTCTCACCCGAACCCTAACCTCCATTGTAACCCTAACCCTGACACTAACCATAATCCTAAACCTAAACCTCACCCTGAACCTAACCCTCACCCTAATCCTTACCCTCACCCTAACACTCACTCTAACCCTAACACTAACCCTCACACTAAACCTAAACCTCACCCTAACCCCAACCCTCACCCTAACCCTAACCCTAACCCTAACTCTCACTCTCACCCTAGCCCTCACCGTAACCCTATCACTAACCCTAACACTCAATCTCACCCTAACCATAACCCTCACCCTAAACCTTAACCTAACCTTAACCCTCACCCTAACACTAACCCTAACCCTAACCCTCACCCTAACCCTAACCCTCACCGTAACACTCACGGTAACCCTAACCCTCACTCTCACCCTAAACCTCACCCTAACCCTTACCCTCACACTAATCCTAACCCTATTTGTAACCCTAATGCTCTTACTAAACCTAACCATCACTCGAAATCTATCACTACCCCTCACTCTAGCCCTCACCCTAACTGTAACACTAACCCTAACGCTAAACCTCACCCTAACCCTAACCTAACCCTTGCCCTCACCCTCGGCCTAATCCTAACCCTAACCCTCACCCTAACCCTCACCCTCACCCAATCCTCACCCTTACAGTAACTCTCACCCTCACTCTAATCCTCACCATCACACTTACTAACCCTAATGCTCACCCTAACCCAAACCGTACCCCTCAAGCTAACCCTCACCCTAAACCTAACCTTCACCCTAACCCTAAACCTATCCGTAATCCTTACCTAACACAAACCCTTACCCTCACCATAACCCTCACCCTAAAACTCAACCTCAACTTAGCCCTCACCCTCACCCTAACACTAATCCTCACCCTAACCCTACACCTCACCCTAAACCATACCCTCACTCTAACCCTCACCCTAACCCTTACTGTAACCCAAAACCTCACCCTAACCCTCACACTCACCCTAACCCTAACCCAAACCCTAACCCTCAAACTAACCCTCACCATAACCCTAACCCTAAGCCTAAACCTCACCCTCACCCTAACCCTCACCCCAACCCTTACTCTCACCCTAACCCTAACCCTCACCCTCACCTCAAACCTCATCCTAACCCTTACCCTAATGCTAACCCTAACCGCAACACTCACACTAACCCTAACCCTCACCCTAACCCTAACCCTCACACTTACCTTATCCTCAGCCTAACCCTAACCCTAACACTAACCCAAAACCTACCCCTCACCCTATCTCTAACCCTAACCCTAAACCTAACTTTCACCCTAAACGTAACCCTAATCCTCACCCTCACCGTAATTCTCACTGTCAGGCTAACCCGCACGCTAACCATAACTCTCTTCCACACTCTCACCCTCAACATCACCCTACACATCACCCTAACCCAAACACTCACCCTAACCCTAACCCTAAACCTGACCCTAAAGGTAACCCTCACCCTCACCTAATCCTCACCTTAACCATAACCCTTACCTAAACGAAACCCTCACCCTCACCTTCACCTTAACCCTAACCCTCACCCTAGCCCTCACAATATCTCTAACCCTAACCCTAAACCTCACCTTCATCCTCACCCTCACCAATACTCTAACCCAAACTCTTGCCCTCACCCTAACCCTAACCTGCACCCTAACCCTAACCCTCACCCTCACCCTCACCCTCAGCCTAATCCTAACTCCAATCCTAACCTTAAACCTCACCCTCACTCTAAACCTAACCCTACCCCTAACCCTAACTCTCACCCGAACCCTAACCTCCACTGTAACCCTAAACCTCACCCTAAACTTAACCCTAACCCTAACCCTTACCCTCACGCCAGCCCTCACCCTAACCCTAATTCTTACCCTAACCCTCACCCTAACCCTCATGCTCACCCTAAACCTCACACTAACCCTAACCCTAATCCTCAATCTAACCCTAACACTAACCCTTACCCTAAACTTCACCCTAACCCTAACCCTCACCCTTACCGTAACCCTCACCCTCAACCTAACCCTAAACGTTACTATCACCCCAATGCTCATACTGACCCTCACCCTAACCCGAACCCTCACCATAACACTAACCCTCACCCTAAGCCTAACCCTCACCCTAACCCTCACCGTAACACTCACGGTAACCCTAACCCTCTCTCTCACCCTAACCATCACCCTAACCCTTACCCTCACACTAATCCTAATCCTAACTGTAACCCTAATGCTCTTACTAAACCTAACCATCACTCGAAATCTATCCCTACCCCTCACTCTAGCCCTCACCCTAACTGTAACACTAACCCTAACGCTAAACCTAACCCTCACCCTCACCCTCACCCTAAACCTTGCCCTCACCCTCGGCCTAATCCTAACCCTAACCCTCACCCTAACCCTCAGCCTCAACCAATCCTCACCCTTACAGTAACCCTCACCCTCAGTCTAATCCTCACCATCACACTTACCCTTAATGTCACCCTAACCCTCACCCTAACCCTAACCCTCAACCTCACCCTCAAACTCACCCTAACCCTAACACTCACGCTAAACCTTATTGTCACCCTAACTCTCACCCTATCACTAACCCTAACCCTAAACCTCACCCTAACCCTCACCCTCAACCTAACACTAACCCAAACCCTAACCCTCAACCTAACCCTCACTATAACGCAAACGGTAAACCTAAACCTCACCCTCACCCTAACCCTAACCCTTACCCTCAACCTAACACTAACCCTAACCCTAACCCTCACCCTCACTCTAAACCTAACCCTACCCCAACGCTAACACTCACCCTAACCCTAAACTCCACCCTAACCCTAATCCTGACTCTAACGCTAACCCTAACCCTAACCCTCACCCTAATCCTGAACCTAACCCTTACCCTCACCCTAACCCTAAACCTAACCCTCACACTAACCCTAACCCTCATCCTAAACCAAACTCTAAACCTAACCGTACCCCTCATCCTAACCTTCACCCTCACCCTCACCCTCAGCCTAACCCTAACCCTAATCCTAACCTAAACTGTCACCCTCACCCTCCCCCTAAACCTAACCCTAATCTTAACCCTCACCCTCACCGTCATCCTCAACCTCACCCTAAACCTAACCCTAACAATAACCCTAACCCTAACCCTAACCTCACCCTAACCCTCACCCTCATCCTCACCCTAAGCTTAACCCTAACACTATTCCTAATCCTAAACGTAACCCTCACCCTAACCCTAAGCCTAACCCTAACCCTAACTCTAACCCTCACCATCCCCCTCACTCTCACCCTAAACGTAAACCAAGCCCTCAACCGAACCCTCACCCTCACCCTCCACCTAACCCACACCCTCACCCTAAACATGACCCTAACCCAAATAATCACCCTAACCCTAAGCCTCACCCTCACCCTTACCCTAAGCCTCACCCTCGCCGACACCCTCAGCATAAACCTAACTCTAATCCTAACACTAAACCTCACCTTCACTCTAAACCTAACCCTACACCTAACCCTATCCCTCACCCAAACCCTCAACCTAACCCTAACCTCCACCCTAACCCTAATCCTGACACTAACCCTAACCTACCCTAACCGTCACCCTAACCCTAACGCTCACCCTAACCCTTAAGCTCACCCTAACACTCACCTTAACCCTATCAATAATCCTCACACTAAACCTAACGCTCACCCTAACCATAACCCTCACCCTAAGCCTAAAGCTAACCCTAACTATCACTCGAACCCTAGCCCTCACCGTAACCCTAAACCTAACCCTAACCCTCAACCTCACCCTAAAACTCACCCTAACGCTAACTCTCACCCTATCACTTACCTTCGCCCTAACCCTCACCCTAACCCTAATCTTAAGCCTCACACTACCCCACACCCTCACCCTCACCCCCACATAACCCTAACTCAAACACAAATCCTAACACTAACCCTCACTCTTACTCTCAACCTAACCCTACCCCTAACCCTAACCTCCACCCTAACCCTAATCCTGACTCTAACCCTAACCCTAGCCCTAACCCTCACCCTAAACCTCAACCTAACACTCACCCTAACTTTAACCCTAATATTAACCCTAAACCTAACCCTCGACCTAAGCCTCCAACTAACCCTAAATCTAACCCTAAACTTCACCCTCACCCTAACCCTAATCCTAACCGGCACCCTAAACATCACCCTAACCCTAACCCTCACCCTCACCCTGAACCATAACTCTAACCCTAACCCTAAGAATAACACTAATCCTAACCCTAAACCTAACCCTAACCCTAACCCTAATGCTAACACTCAACCTTACCCTAAGCCTAATCAATACCCTAACCCTCACCCTAACCCTAACACTCACACTGACCATAACCCTAACCCTCACCCTAACCTTAAACCTTACCCTAACACTAACCCTAACCCTCACCCTCACCCTAAACCTCACCCTAACCCTTACCCTAAACCTAATCCTAACACTAAGAATAACCCTTACCCTCACCCTAACCCTCACTCTAACCCTAACTCTTACACTAACCCTAAACCTAACCCTCAACCTCAGCCTCACCCTTACCCTAAATCTAACACTAAGCCTAACCCTAAACCTCAACCTAACCCTAAACTTAAACCTCACCCTCACCCAAGCCCTCACCCTAACCCTAATCCTAACCCTACCCCTCATCCTAACTTTGACCCAAACACTAACCCTAACCCTCACCCTCACCCTCACCCTAACCCTAATCCGAAACCTAATCCTCAACCTAACCCTAACACTCACCCTCACCTTAACTCTTACCATAACCTCAACTAACCCTAAACATAACCCGAAATAAAATTCTCACCCTAAACCTAACCCTAACTCTCACCCTAACCCTAACCCTAAACCTCCTGCTCACCCTAGGACTCACACTAACCCTAATCCTAACCCTCACCCTCATCCTAACCCTCCCCCTAACCGTTATCCTAACCCTCACCCTAACCCTAACCCTCACCCTCAGCCTAACCCTAACCCTAACCCTAAAACTAACCCTAACACACAAACTCACCCTCAGCCTAACCCTAATCCTAACCCTAACCCTAACCCTAACCTTCCCCCTAACTCTTACCCTAAGCCTAACCCTAACACTAACCCTAACACGAAGCCTCGACCTAACCGTCACCCTAACACTAAGTCTATCCTTGAACCTCAACCTCACCCTTAACCTAACTCTAACCCTAACCCAAACCCTAAAGCTCACCCTAACCCTAACCCTAACCCTCACCCTCAGCCTCACTGTAACCGTAACCCTAAACCTAACACTAACAATAACCCTAAACCTAATCCTGACCCTAACCTTAATCAAAACCCTCAACCTAACCCCACCCTCATCGTAAGACTTACCCTCACCCTAACACTAACCCTAACCCTAACACTAACCCTTACAATAACCCTAACCCTAACCTCACCCAACCCTAACCCTAACCCTAACCCTCAACCTATCCCTAACCCTCAAGCTCAAGGTAACCCTAACCCTAACCCTCACCCTAAACCTAAACTTAACCTGAACCATAAAGCTCACGCTAACCCTAACCCTAACCCTCACTCTAACCCTATCCCTCCCCCTCCCCCTCACCATCAGCATAAACCTAAACCTAATCCTAACTCTAACCCTAACTTACACACTCACCCTAACCCTTACCCTAATCCTAATCCTATCCCTAACCCTAACCCTCACCCTCAGCCTCACCTTAACCCTAATTCTAACCCTAAACCTCACCCTCACCCTAAAACTATGCCTAACCCTATACCTCACCCTAACCCTTAACCTAATCCTAATCCTCACACTAACCCTAACCCTTACCCTCATCCACAGTGTAACCTTATGCCTAAGCCGAACCCTAACCCTAACCCTCAAGCTCACCCTAAACCTTACCCTAATCCTAATCCTAACCCTAACCCTAACCCTAACCTTCACACTCACCTCACCTTAACCCTACCTCTAACACTAAAACTCATGCTCACCCTAACCCTAAACCTAACCCTAAACCTAACCCTCACCCTAACCCTAACCTCACCCTCACCCACAACCTCAGCCTAACCCTAACCCTAACCCTAACCCTCACACTCAACCTAACCCTAACCATAATCCTAATCCTAACCCTAAATCTAACACTCACACTCACCCTAACCCTCATCCTCACCCTAACCCTAACACTAACACTAACACTAACCCTAACCCTAACCCTCACCCTCAGCCTCACCCTAACCCAAATTCTAACCCTAAACCTCACGCTCACCCTCAGCCTAACCCTTACTGTAACCCTAAACCTCACTCTAACCCTAACCCTAAACCTCTCCCTCAACCTAACCCTTACCCTAACCCTAATCCTAAACCTAACCCTCATACTAAGCCTCCCTTAACCCTCCAACTCAACCTCCCCCTCAGCCTAATCCTAAGCCTAACCCTAAGCCTAACCCTAAACATAACGCAAACACACACACTCAGCCTCACCCTAAACTTAATCCTATCCCTAACCCTAAGCCTAACCCTAAACATAACGCAAACACACACACTCAGCCTCACCCTAACCTTAATCCTATCCCTAACCCTAACCCTAACCATAACCCTCTCCCTAACTCTCACCCTAACCCTAACCCTAACAATAACTCTAAACCTAACCCTCAAACTAACCCTCACCCTAACCCTATACCTAACCCTTAAACTGACCCTCAACCTAACCCTAACCCTCACCCTCACGCTCACCCTCACCATAACTCTAACCCTAACCCTAACAAAAACACTAACCCTAACCCGAACCATCACCCTAACCCTAATCCTCACTCCCACCCTCACCTGCAGTCTAACCCTATGCATAACCGTAAACCTCACCTTAACCCTAACCCTGACCCTTACAGTAACCCTCACCCTCAGCCTAAGCCTCACCTTTACCCTTACCGTGACCCCAACCCTAACCCTCAACCTAACCCTAAACCTCACCCTAACCCTAACTCTACTCCTAAACCTCACCCTCACACTAACTGTAAGTCTAACAACAACCCTAACCGTAAACTTCACCCTAACCCTAACCCTAAACCTCACACTCAACCTCATGCTCATCCTAAACCTAAGTCTAAGCCTAAACCTTATCCTAAACCTCACCCTCACCCTAGACCTCACCCTCACCCTAATCCTAACCATAAACCTCATCTTAACACTCACCCTAACCCTAACCCTATTCATCACCTTAACCCTAATCCTCAACCCCACCCTCACCCTCAGCCTAAACCTAAGCCTAAGCCTAACCCTAACCCTAAGCCTCACACTCATCCTCAACCTAACCCTAATCTTAACCCTAACCCTAAACCTCACCCTAAACCTCAACCTAACACTCACCCTAACTTTAACACTAACATTAACCCTAAACCTAACCCTCCAACTAACCCTAAATCTAACCCAAAACCTCAACCTCACCCTAACCCTAATCCTAACCCTTACCCTAACCTTAACACTAACACTAACCTTAAACTTTACCCTAATCCTAAACCTAACCCTAATACTAAACCTCACCCTAAGTATCAACCTAACCCTAAGTCTAACCCTAAACCTCAACCTCACCCTAACCCTAACCCTAAACCTAAACCTCACCCTAAACCTAACCCTAAACCTCACCCTCACAATAGCCCTCACCCTAACCCTAATCCTAAAACTAACCCTCATCCTAACACTCACCATAAGCCTAACCCTCACCCTCACCCTCACCCTAACCCTAAACCTAACCCTCAACCTAACCCTACCCCTCACCCTCACCATAACCCTTACCCTAACCCTCACCCTAAACCTAAACTTAACCCGAACCCTAACCCGAACCCTAACCCTAAACCTCACCCTCAACCTCACCCTCAGATTAACCCTAAGCCTAACCCTAAACCTAACCCTAAAACACACACTCACCCTCAACCTAACTCTAATCCTAGCCCTAACCCTAACCTTAACCCTCCCCCTAACTCTCCCTGTAAACCTAACCCTAACCCTAACACTAACTCTAACCCTTAACCTAACCCTCACCCGAAAACTAATTCTAACCCTAAACCTCACCCTCACCCTAAATCTAACTGTAAACCTAACCCAAACCCTAAACCTCACCCTAAACCTAACCCTCACCCGTACGCTCACCCTCACCGTAACTCTAAACATAACCCTAACAATAACACTAACCCTACCTAACCCAAACCATCACCCTAACCCTAATCCTCACCCCCACCCTCACCCTCAGCCTAACCATAAGTCTATGCCTAACCCTCACCCTAACCCTTGCACTCACCCTCACCCTAACCCTAACCCTAACCCTAAACCTAGCCCTAAACCTCATCCTAACCCTCACCCTCATCCTAACCCTAACACTAACCCGAACCCTAAACCTTACCCTAACCCGCCTCGTAACCCTAACTCTAAACACAAACCTTACCCTCACCCTAACCCTAAACCTAACCCTACACCTCAACCCTAAACCTCACCCTAATCCTCATGCTCACCTTCACCCTCAACCTCACCGTAACTCCAACCCTAACCCTAACAATAACACTAACCCTAACCCTAACCCTAACGCTCAGTATAAACATAACCCTCACCCTCAGCCTCACCTTCACCACCAACTTAACCCTAACCATAACACTAACAATAACCCTAAACCTAACCCTAACCCTAACCCTAATCCTCACCCCCACACTCACCTGAGCCTAACCCTAAGCCTAACCCTAATCCAAACACTAACTCACACCATAACCATAACCATAACCCTAACTCTAAACCTAAACCTAAGCCTAAACCTAAACCTAAACCTAATCCTCATCCTCACACTCACCCTAGCCCAATTTCTAAACTTAACCCTCACCCTAACTCTAAACCTAAACCTCACTCTCACCCTAACCCTAACACTAACCTTAACCCTAAAGCACACACCCTAATCCTCACCCTCACCATCAACCTCACCGTAACTCTAACCCTAACCCTAACAATAACACTAACCCTAACCTTAACCATAACCCTCACCCTCAGCCTCACCCTCACCGCAAACTTAGCCCTAAGCCTAACTCTAACCCTAATTCTAACCCAAAACATCACCCTCACCCTAACACAAACCCTAACCGTAACACTAACTCTAACCCTAAATCTCACCCTCACCCTAAACTTAACTCTATCCCTAACCCTAAACCTAAAACTCATCCTAACCCTAATCCTCCGGGTCAACCTCACCCTAAACCAAACCCTAACCCTAACCCTCACCCTAACCCTAAGCCTAATCCTAAACCTAACCCTAACCCTCCCACTCACCCTCACGCTAATCCTAATCAGAAACCTAACCCTATCCCTAACCCAAACCCTCACCCTAACACTCACCCTAGCCCTAACCCTTACCCTAATCCTAACCCTAAACCTCATCCTATCCCTCACCATAACCCTAAACCTAACCCTCACCCTAACCCTAAGCCTCACCCTCATGCTCGGACTAAGCCTAAGCCTCACCCTCACCCTAACATTAAATCTCATTCTAACCCTCACCCTAACTGTAAACCTAACCATCACCCTAACCCTAAGCCTCACCCTCAACCTCACACTCAGTCTAACCCTAAGCCAAAGCCTAAGCCTTACCCTACACCTCACCCTCACCCTATCCAACACCCTAACCCTAATCCTCACCATCACTCTAAACCTAATCCTCACCCCCACGCTCAGCCTCACCCTAACCCCACGCCTAAGCCTAACCCTAACTGTAACCCTCACACTCACCCTCACCCTAACCCTAATCCTAACTATAATCCTAACACTAACCCTAAACCTTACCCTAAACTTCACCCTAACCCTAACCCTCACCCTTACCCTCAACCTCCTATCCCAAGCCCTAACCCTCACCCTAGCCCTCACCCTAACCCTAAATCTAACCCTAAACCTCACCCTCACCCTAACCCTAATCCTAAACCTAACCCTAAACCTCACCCTAACCCTAACCCTCAACCTCACCCTCACCCTCACCCTTACCTTAACGCTAACACTAACACTAAAAATAACACTAATCCTAACCCTAAACCCAACCCTAACCATAACCCAAACCCTAATAATAGCACTCACCCTCACCCTAACACTAATTCTAACCCTAACCCCAACTCTGACCCTAACCCTCATGTCACCATAACCCTAACACTCATCCTAACCCTCACCCTAACCCTAACCCTAAACCTCACCCTAACACTAACCACAACCCTCAACTTCATACTAGCTCTCACTCTAACCCTAATCCTAACCCTAATCTTCATCCTAACCCTCACCCTAACCCTAACCCTAACCACCACAGTAACCGTAACCCTAATCCTAACCGTCAACCTAACCCTAACTCTCATGCTCACTGTAAGCCTAACAATAAACCTCACCCTAACCCTAAACTTAAGGCGAAACCTAACCCTAACCCTAAACCTCACCCAAATCCTAACCCTCACCCTCAGCCTAACCCTAAGCCTAACCCTATCAGTAACCCTCAGACTCATCCTAACCCCTACCCTAATCCTAATCCTAACCCTTAGCCTAACCCTCACCCTCACCCTAACCCACACCCTAATCCTAAATCTAACACTAACCCTAACCCTAACCCTAACCCTCACCCTCAGCCTCACCCTAACCCTATCTCTAACCCTAAACCTCACACTCACCCTAACCCTAACCCTAAACCTCACCCTAACCCTAACCCTAACCCTAAACCTCACCCTCACAATAGCCCTCACCCTAACCCTAGTCCTAAAACTAACCCTCATCCTAACCCTCACCATAAGCCTAATCCTCACCCTCACCCTCACCCTAACCCTAAACCTAACCCTAACCTAACCCTACCCCTCACCCTCACCATCACCCTTACCCTAAGTCTCACACTAACACTAAATTTAACCCGAACCCAAACCCGAACCCTAACGCTAACCCTCACCCTCAACCTCACCCTCAGCCTAACCCAAAGCCTAACCCTAAAACTAACCCTAACACACACACTCACCCTCACCCTAACTCTAATCCTAAGCCTAACCCTACCTTAACCCTCCTCCGAACTCTCACCCATAACTCACCCTCACCTTTACTCTAGACCTAACCCTATCAATAACACTAACCCTAACATGAACCATCACCATAACCCTAATCCTCACCCCCAATCTCACCCTCAGCCTAACCATAAGCCTAAGCCTAACCCTCACCCTAACCCTTACACTCACCCTAAACCTAAACCTCTCTCTCACCCTAACCCTAAACCTAACCCTAAACCTTACCCTAAACCTCACCCTAAACCTCACCCTCACCCTCATCCTTACCCTCACCGTAACTCTAACCCTAACCCTAACAATAACACTAACACTAACCCTAACCCTAACACTTAGTATAACCATAACCCTCACCCTCAGCCTCACCCTCACCACAAACTTAACCCTAACCATAACACTAACAATAGCCCTAAACCTAACCCTAAAATTAACCCTAACCCTAATCCTCACCCCACCCTCACCCTCAGGCTAACCCTAAGCTTAACCCTAATCCTCACAATAACTCTCACCATAACCCTAACCCTAACCCTAACCCTTAACCTAAACCTAAACTTAAGCCTAATCCTAAACCTAACCCTAATTCTCATCCTCACACTCACACTAGTCCAATCCCTAAACTTAACCCTCACCCTAACCGTAAGCCTAACCCTCACCCTAACCCTAACCCTCACACTCACCCTCACCCTAACCCTAATCCTAACCCTAACCCTATCCCTAACCCTAACCCTCACCCAAATACTCACCCTAGCCCTAACCCCAAGCCTAATCCAGAACCCTAACCCTAACCCTCACACTCACCCTCACCCTAACCCTAATCCTAACCCTAACCCTATCCCTAAACCTAACCCTCACCCGAATACTCAACCTAGCCCTAATCCTAACCCTAATCCTAACCCTAAACCTCATCTTAACCCTCACCCTAACTCTAACCCTAACCCTCACCCTAACCCTAACCCTAATTCTCAACCTCATGCTCCGCCTAAGCCTAAGCCTAAGCCTAAGCCTAACCCTAACCCTAACCCTAACCCTCAACCTAACCCTAACACTAACACTAAACCTTATTCTAACAATAAACCTCACCCTCAACCTAACCTGAACTCTAACCCTATCCCTAAACCTCAACCTCATCCTAACCCTTAACCTAACCCTCACCCTCACCCTCACCGTAACCATAGCCCTAACCCTAACAGTAACCCTAACCCTAGCCCTAACCCTCAACCTTACTATAACCCTCACCCTCTCACCCTCACCCTAACACTTACCCTCACCCTAATACTAACTCTAACCCTAACACAAACCATCACCCAAATCCTAATCCTCACACTCACCCTAACCCTAACCCTCACCCTCAACATAACACTCACCCTAAACCTAACCCTCATCCTCACCCTGAACCTCACAATAACCCTAACACTAATCCTCAATGTAGCCCTCACCCTAACCATACCCCTAAACCTAATCCTCATGCTATCCCTAACCCTCACCCTAGCCCTCACCCTAACCCTAACTCTACCGCTAAACCTCACCCTAAACCTAACCCTCATGCTCACCCTCTCCCTCAGTGTAACCCTAAGCCTGACCCTGACCCTAACCCTAACCCTGACACTAACTCTAATGCTTACCCTCCCCCTAACCCTCAACCTAAACTTAACCCTCACGCTCACCGTAACCCTAACCCTTACCCTCACCCTAACCCTAACCTTCACACTCAACTTCACCCTCAGCTTAATCCTAAGCATAAACCTAACCCTAAACCTCACACTCAACCTAACCCTTACCCTAATCCTAATCCTAAACCTAAGCCTAAACCTCACCCTCACCCTAACCCTCACCCTAACCCTAACTCTAACACTAACCCTAACCCTAACCCTCACCCTCAGCCTCACCCTAACCTTAAACCTAACCGTAAACCTCACCCTAAGCCTAACCCTAAATCTCACCCTCATCCTAGCCCTCACACTAACCCTAATCCTTACCGTAATGCTCATCCTAAACTTCCCCTAACACTTACCCTCACCCTCACCCTCAGCCTAAACCTGAGCCTAACCCTAACCCTGACCCTAACCCTCACACTCACCCTAAACTTTACCCTAATCCTAATCCTAACCCTAAAACTAACCCTCAACCTCAACCTAACCCTAACTCTAACAATAACCCTAAACCTAACCTTCACCATCAGCCTCAGCTTAACCTTAACTCTAACCCTAAACTTCACCTTCACCCTAACCCTAATCTTATATCTCACCATAAACCTAACCCTAAACCTCACCCTCAGACTAGCCCTCACTCTAAACCTATTCCTAAACCTAACCCTCATCATAACCCCCACCCTCACACTAACCCTAATCCTCAAATTCACCCTAACCATAAACCTAACCCTAAAGCTCAAATTAACCCAAAACCTCACCCTCACCATAACCCTTACCCTAACCCTCACCCTAACCATAAACCTAACCCTCACCCCCACCCTCACCCTCACCATAACTCTAACCCTAACCCTAACAATAACACTAACCCTAACCCTAACCATCACCATAACCCTAATCCTCACACTCACCCTCATCCTCAGCTTAACCCTAAGGCTAAGCCTAACCCTCACCCTAACCCTCACACTCACCCTCACCCTAACCCTAATCCTAAACTTAGCCCTATCCCTAAACCTCAACCTAAAACTCACCCTCACCCTAACCCTAACCCTAACCCTAAACCTCACACTAACCCTAACCCTAACACTAACCCTAAGTCTAACCCTCAACCTCACCCTCATTCTAACTCTAACCCTAACCTTAAACCTAAACCTAAACCACATCTTAAACCTAATCCTCACACACAGCCTAACCATTACCACAATCCTAATCCTATCACTAAGCCTAACCCTCACCCACACCCTAACCCTCACCCTAACCCTAACTCTAACACTAACCCTAACCCTCACCCTCAGCCTCACCCTAACCCTAACTCTAACACTAAACCTCATCCTCACCCAAACCCTAACCCTAAACTTAACGCTAAATCTCACCCTAACACTAACCCTAAAACTCACCCTCACCCTAGCCCTCACCCTAACCCTAATCCTAACCCTAACTCTCATCCAAACCCTCCCCATAAACCTAACCCTAACCCTAACCCTCACACTCACCCTCAACGTAACCCTAATCCTAAACCTAGCACTATCCCTAAACCTCAACCTAAACCTCACCCTCACCCTAAACCTAACACTAACCCTAACCCTAAACCTCACGCTAACTGTCCCCCTAACCCAAACTCTAACCCTAAACCTCACCCTCAACCTAACCCTAACCCTAAACCTAAACCTCACCCTAAACCTCACACTAACCCTAACCTTCACTCTCTCCCAAAACCTCAAAGTAAGTCTAACTCTAAACCTAACAATAACACTAACCCAAACCCTAACCCTAAACTTAACCATAACCCTCACTCTCAGCCTCACCCTCACCGCAAACTTAACCCTAACCATAACACTATCAATAACCTAACCCTAAAACTCAACCTAATCCTCACCCCCAAGCTCACCCTCAGCCTAACCCTAAGCCAGACCCTAAACCTAACTCTCACTGTAACCCTAGCCCTAACCCTAAACCTAACACTAAACCTAACCCAAACCCTAACCCTAATCCTCAGCCTCACCTCACCCTAACCCAAACACTAACCCTAACCCCCACCCTAACCCTAAGCCTAAGCCTAACCCTAACCCTAACCCTCACACTCACCCTCACCATAATCCTAAACCTAACCCTATCCCTAAACCTAACCCTCACCCTAACCCTCACCCTAGCCCTCACCCTAACCCTAACTCTAACCCTAACCCTAAACCTAAACCTCATCCAAACCCTAAACCTAACCCTCACCCTCACCCTCCACGTAACCATAGCCCTAACCCTAACAGTAACCCTAACCCTAGCCCTAACACTCAACCTTACTATAACCCTCACCCTAACCCTCACCCTCACCCTAACACTTACCCTCACCCTAATACTAACTCTAAACCTAACACAAACCATCAACCTAACCCTAATTCTCACACTCACCCTAACCCTAACCCTCACCCTCAACCTAACCCTCAACCTAAACCTAACCCTCATCCTCACCCTGAACCTCACAATAACCCTAACACTAATCCTCAGTCTAGCCCTCACCCGCACCCTACCCCTAATATAATCCTCAAGCTAACCCTAACATTCACCCTAGCCCTCACCCTAACCCTAACTCTACCACTAAACCTCACCCTAACCCTAAACCTCATGCTCACCCTCTCCCTCAGTGTAACCCTAGGCCTAACCCTACCCCTAACCTTAACACTCACACTAACTCTAACTATTACCCTCACCCTAACCCTCAACCTAAACCTAATCCTCACGCTCAACGTAACCCTAACCCTTACCCTCAACCCAACCCTAACCTTCACCCTCAACCTCACCCTCAGCTTAATCCTAAGCATAACCCTAACACTAACCCTAACCCACATACTCAACCTAACCCTTACCCTAATCCTAATCCTAAACTTAAGCCTAAACCTCACCCTCAACCAAACCCTCAACCTAACCTTAACTCTAACACTAACCCTAACCCTAATCCTCACCCTCAGCCTCACCCTAACCCTAAACCTAACCCTAAACCTCATCCTAAGCTAACCCTAAATCTCACCCTCATCCTAGCCCTCACTCTAACCCTAATCCTTACCGTAATGCTCATCCTAACCTTCCCCTAACCCTAACCCTAACCCCTACCCTAATCCTCAAGCCCACCCTCACCCACAGCCTAACCCTAAGCCTGACCCTAACTCTAAACCTCACTGTAACTTTAACCCTAACCCTAACTCTAACCCTAACCCTAACCCTAAACCTAACCATAATACTCAACATCACCCTCACCCTAACCCAAACCCTAAACCTAACCCTCAACCTATCCCTAATCCTAACCCTAAACTTAACCCTCAACCTAACCTTCACCCTATCCCTAACTCTAACAATAACCCTAACCCTAAGCCCCATCCTCAGCCTCACCCTAAGAATAACTCTATCCCTAACCCTAACACTAAACCTCACCCTAAGCCTAAGCCTAATCCACACCCTCACCCTCACCATAACCGTAACCCTAACCCTAACCCTAAAATTAACCCTAACCCTATCCCTAACCCTCACCTTAACCATAACCCTCACCCTAATCCTAACCCTCAACATAACACTTACCCTCACTCTAACACTAACCCTAACCCTATCACTAACCCTCACACTAAACCTAACCCTCACCCTAATACTAAACCTCACCCTAACCATAACCCATACCCACACCCTCACCGAAACGCCCACCCTAACCGTAATTCTAATGCTCACCCTCACCCTAACCCTAACCCTCATCCTCACACTAAACCTCACACTGACCCTAACCCTAATCCTCAATCTAATACTCACCCTAACTCTAACCCTAACCCTTACCCTAACCCTAAACCGAACTTTAACCCTCACCCTTAGCCTAAACCATACCTTTACCCTTAGCATCTTTATCACCCTAAACATCACCCTAACCCTAAATCACATCCTAATCCTCACCCTACCATAAACCAAACCATCCCCCTAACCCTAACCCTCACCGTCAACCTCACGCTCAGCTTATTCCTAAGCATAAGCCTAAGCCTATCCCTTACCCTCACGCTCACCCTCACTGTAACTCTAACCCTAACCCAAACAATGAAACTAATCCTAAGCCTAAACCAAACCCTAACCCTAACCCTACCTTAATCCTAACACTCAACCTCACCCTAACACTAATCCTAACCCTAACCCTCACCCTAATGCTCACCCTCACCCTTATAGTAACCTTAAACCTCAACCTAACCCTCACCCTAACCCTAAACCCTAAACCTAAACCTCACCCTAACACTAACCCTGACCCTCACCCTCTCCCTAGCCATCACCCTAACCCTAATCCTAACCCTAATCCTCATCCTAACCCTCACATTAACCCTAAGACTAACCCACACCCTAACCATAACCCTAAGACTAACCCACACCCTAACCCTAACGCTAACACTAACCCTCACCCTAAACCTAACCTTCACCCTAAACATATCCCTCACGCTGATCATCAACCTCAGCGAAACCCTAACCCTAACAGTCACACTCAACTTAACCCTTACCCTAATCCTAATCCTAACCCTAAGCCTAACCCTCACCCTCACACTAACCCTCACCATATCCCTAACACTAAAACTAGCCCTAAACCTAACCCTCACCCTAAGCCTCAACCTAACCCTAACTCTAACCCAAAACCCCACCCTCACCCTTACGCTATTCCTAACCCTAAAACTAAACCTCACCCTAAACTTAATGGTAAATCTCAACCGAACCCTCACACGAACCCTTACCCTAATCCTAATCCTAACCCTAACCCTCGACCTAAACCTCCCCCTAACCCTAACTCTAACCCTAAACCTCACCCTCACCCTAACTCTACACCTCACGCTAACCCTAAACTTAACCCTCACCCTCACCATAACTCTAACCCTAACCCTAACAATAACACTAATCCTAACCCTAACCCTAACCCTAATCCTAACCCTCATCCTCACCCTAACTGTAATCCTAATCATAATCCTCACCCTAACCCTAACCCTCACCATTACTGTAACCCTAACCCTCATCCTAACCCTCACCCTAAGCATTACCCTAATCCTCACCCTAACACTAACCCTAACTCTCACCCTCACCCTAGCCCTCACCCTAACACTAATCCTAACCCTAATCCTCATCCTAAACCTCACCCTAACCCTCACCCTAACACTAATCCTAACAATAACCCTCACTCTAACACTAATACTAACCCTCACCCTCAACCTCAGCCTAAACCTAAGCCTAACCCAACACTAACACTAACCATCACCCTCAACTAACCCTCACCTTAACCCTAACTCTAACACTAACACTAACCCTAACCCTCACATTCAGCCTCACTCTAAACCTAACTCTAACCCTAAACCTCACCCTCAACCTAACCCTAACCCTAACCTAATCCTAAACCTCACCCTAAACCTAACCCTAAACATCACCTTCACCGTAGCTCTCACCCTAACCCTAATCCTAAACCTAACATTCATCCTAACCATAGCCATGACACTAACCCTAACCCTCACCCTAACCCAAAACCTCACCCTCACCCTCTCCTGTAGCCTAAGATTAAGCCTAACCCTAACATTAACCCTAACCCCCACACTCACCCTAAACCTAACCCTAATCCTCATCCTAACCCACACCCTCACCCTAACCCTCACCCTAACCCTAACCCTAAAACTAACCCTAACCCTAAACCTCACCCTCAGCCTCACCCTAACCCTAACTCTAACCCTAAACCTCAACCTCACCCTCACCCTATCCCTAAACCTAACCCTAAACCTCACCCTAAACCTAACCCTAAACCTCACCCTCACCCTAGCCCTTACCCTAACCCTAATCCTAACGCTAACCCTCATACTAACCCTCCCCCTAAACCTAACCCTAACCCTGAACCTTACCCTAGACCTCACCCTCAACCTCACCCTCATCCTAACCCTAAGGCTAACCCTAAACCTATCCATAACACACACACTCACCCTCACCCTAAGCCTAAACCTATCCCTAACCCTAACCCTAAACCTCACCCTAACTCTTACCCTAACCCTAAACCTAACACTATCCCTAAACCTAATGCTCACCTTCAGCCTCACCCTACCCCTAACTCTAACCCTAAACCTCACCCTCACCCTAAACCTAACTCTAGCCTTACCTAAACCCTAAACCTCACCCTAAAACTAAACCTAACCCTCAACCTCACCGTAACCTTAACCTTAAACCTAACCCTAACAATAACCCTAACCCTAATCCTAAACCTCACCCTAACCACAACCCTCACCCTAAACCAAGATCTCACCCTAACACTTAACCTTACCCTAACACTAACCCTAACCCTAACACTAACCCTCAAACTAACACTAACTGTAACCCTAAGCCCAAACCTCAACTTAAGCCTCACCCTCACCCTAACCCTAACACTAAGCCTAACCCTAACAATAACACTAACCCTAACCCGAACCATCACCATCATCTTAGTCCTCACCCCCAACCTCTCCCTCAGCCTAACCCTAATCCTAAGCCTAACCCTCACCCTAACACTCACACTCACCCTCACCCTAACCCTAATCCTAAACCTAAACCTATCCCTAAACCTCAACTTAACCCTCACCCTCATCCTAACCCTTACACTAACCCTAACCCTAAACCTCACCCTAACCCCAAATCTAACACTAACCCTAATAGTAACACTAACAATAAACCTAAAACTAACCCTCACCCGAAACCTCCCCCTAACACTATATCTAATGCTAAACCTCACCCTCAGCCTAACCCTAACCCTAACTCTTAACCTAACCCTCACCCTCACCGTAAATCTAACACTAACCCTAACAATAACACTAACCCTAACCCTAACACTCACCCTCACCCTTACCCTCAGCCCAACCCTAAGCCTAAGCCTAACCCTGAACCTAACCCCCACACTCACCCTAACCCTTACCCAAATCCTGATCCTAACCCTAAGCCTAACCCTCACCCTCATCCTAATCCTCACCCTAACCCTAACTCTAACAATAACCCTAACATTAACCCTCACCCTCAGCCATATCCTAACCCTAACTCTAACCATAAACCTCACCTTAACCCTAACCCTAACCCTAAACCTCACCCTAAACCTAACCCTAAACCTCACCCTCACCCTAGCCCTCACCCTAACCCTAATCCTAAACCTAACCCTCAACCTAATCCTTAACCTCACAGTAACCCTAACACTCACCCTCACCCTAACCCTAAACCTAACACTGAAGCTCAACCTAACCCTAACCCTCACCCTCACCATAACCCTTACACTAACCCTCACCCTAAACCTAAACCTAACCCTCACCCCCACCCTCACCCTCACCATAATTCTAACCCTAACTCTAACACTAAACCTAACCCTAACCATCACACTAACCATAATCCTCAGCCCCACCCTCATCCTCAGCCTAAACCTAAGCCACAGCCTAACCCTCACATTCACCCTCACACTAACCTGAATCCTAAAGCTAGCCCTATCCCTAAACTTCAACCTAAACCTCACCCACACCCTAACCCTAACACTAACCCTAACCCTAAACCTCACCCTAACCCTCACCCTAACCCTAACTCTAATCCTAAACTTCACACTCACCCTCACCCTAACACTAAATCTCACGCTAAACCTCACCCTAACCGTAACCCACACCCGCACTCTCAACATCACCATAACTCTAACCCTAACCTTAACAATAACACTAACCCTAACAATAACCCTAACCCTAACCGTAACCCTCACCCTCAGCCTCAATCTCACCACTAACTTAACCCTAAACATAGCAATAACAATAACCAAAACCCTAACCCTAACCCTAATACTCACTCCCACCCTCACCCTCAGCCTAACCCTAAACCTCATCCTAAACCTAATCCTCAGCCTCACCCTCACCCTAATCCAAACCCTAAACATAACCCTCACCCTAACCCTAAGCCTAACCCTAACCCTAACCCTCACACTCACACTCACCCTCACCGTAACCCTAAACCTAACCCTAAAGCTCACCATAACCCTAACCCTCATCCTAACCCTCACCCTAACTCTAACCCTAACCCTAAACCTCACCCAAATTCTAACCCTAACCCTCACTCTCACACGAGTCCTCATCCTAACCCTAATCCTAACCCTAATCCTCATCCTAACCCTAAACCTAACACTAACACTCACACTCACCCTAAACCTTACCCTAATCCTAATCCTAAAACTAAGCCTAACCCTCACCCTCAACCTAACCCTCACTGTAACCCTAACTCTAACACTAAACCTAACCCTAAACCTCACCCTCAGCCTCACCTTAACCCTAACTCTAACCCTAAACCTCAACCTCACCATACCCCTAAACCTAAACCTAAACCTAAAGCTCACCCTAACCCTAATCCTAAACCTCACCCTCACCCTACCCTCATCATAACCCTAATCCTAACCCGCACCCTAACCCAAACCCTCCTCCCTCACCCTCACCTTCAGCCTAACACTAAGCCTAAACCTAACCCAAACCTAACCCTCACACTCACCCTAACCCTAACCCTAATCCTAATCCTAATCCTAACACTAATCCTAAACCTCACCCTCACCCTAACCCTCACCTTAAGCCTAACCCTAATATTAATTCTAACCCTAACCTTAACACTAAACCACATTCTAAACCTAAACCTCACATTAACCCTAAAACTAATACTCAATCTAACCCTCACCCTCACCCTCACTCTAGACCTCACCCTAACCCTAAACCTCATCCTCACCCTAAAACTCACACTAACCCTAATCTTAACCCTAACCCTAACCCTAACCCTAAACCTCAACCTAACCCTCACCCTAACCTTAACACAAACACTAACACTAAACCTTAACCTAATCCTAATCCTAACCATAATCCTAAACCTCACCTTAATCCTATGTCTAACCCTAAACCTCACCCTCACCCTAACTCTAACCCTAACCCTAAACCTCACCCTAACCCTAACCCTAAACATCACCCTCACCCTAGCCCTCACCCTAACCCGAATACTAACCCTAACCCTCACCCTAACCCTCCCCATAACTATAACCCTACCCCTCACCCTAACCCTAAACCTCACCCTCACCCTCACAGTCAGCCTAACCCTAAGCCTAACCCTAAACCTAACCCTAACCCTCACACACACCCGCACCCTCACCCTCACCATAATTCTAACCCTAACCCTAAAACTAACCCTCACCCTCACCCTAACCCTAACACTATCCCTAACACTAACCCTCACCCTAACCCAATATCTAACCCTAAACCTCACCCTCACCCTAACCCTAACCCTAAACCTCACCCCCACCCTCACCCTCACCGTAACTCGAACCCTAACCCTAACAATAACCCTAAACCTAACCCTAACCATCACCCTAACCCTAATCGTCACAGCCACCCTCACCCTCAGCCTAACCCTAAGCCTAAGCCTAACCCTCACCCTAATCCTCATACTCACGGCACCCTAACCCTAATCCTAAACCTAACACTATCCCTAAATCTCAACCTAACCCTCTCCCTTCCCCGAACCCTAACAATAACCCTAACCATAAACCTCACATTAACACTCCCCCTGAACCTAACTCTAACCCTAAAACTCACCCTCACCCTAACAATAAACCTAAACCGAACCCTAATCCTCACACCCACCCTCACCCTCAGCCTAACCCTAAACCTAACCCTAACACTAACCCTAACCCTAAACCAAACCCTAAACCTAACCCTAAACCTAACCGTAATCCTCAGCCTCACCCTAACCCTAACCAATCCCTAACACTAAACCTCACCCTAACTCTAAGCCTAACCGTAACCCTAACACTAACCCTCACCCTAACTCAAATCCTAAACCTAACCCTATCCCTAACCCTAAACCTTACCCTAACCCTCACCCTAGCCTTCACCCTAAACATAATCCTAACCCTAAACCTCATCCTAACCCTCACCCTAAACCTAACCCTCACCCTCATGGTCAGCCTAAGCCTAAGCCTAAGCCTAACCCTAACCCTAATCCTAACACTCACCCTATCCCTAACACTAACACTATCCCAAACTCTAACCCTAAACCTCACCCACACCCTAACCCTAACTCTAACCCTAACCCTAAACCTAAACCTCATCCTAAACCTAACCCTAACCCTCACCGTCACCCTCACTGTAACAGTAACCCCAAACTTAACAATAACCCTAACCCTATTCCTAACCCTCACCCTAACCATAACCCTCACTCTAACACTTACACTCATCCTAACATTTACCCTCAACCTAACATGAACCCTAACAATAACACTAACGCTCACACTAACCCTATCACCCTAACCCTAAACCGCACCCTAAAAATAACCCTAACGCTCAACCTCACCCTAGCCCTCACCATAACGCTAATCCTGGTCCGCATCCTAAACCTTACATTAACCCTTACACTAATCCTCAAACTAACCCTCACCCTCACCCTAATCATAAACCTAACCCTCACCCTAACCCTAACCCTCACCCTTAGTGTAACCCTCACCCTCAGCCTAACCCTCATCTTTACCCTTACCATCAACCCCACCCTAACGCTCACCCTAACCCTAACCCTCACCCTAACCCTAACTCTACCCCTAAACCTCACCCTCACCCTAATCCTAATTCTAACCCTAACCCTAACTCTAAACTTTACCCAAATCTAACCCTCAACTTCACCCTCACCTTAACCGTAACCCTAACCCTAACCCTAACAATAACCCTAACCCTAACCCTAACCCTCACCCTAACCATAACCCTCACCCTAACATTAACCCTCACCCTAACACATACCCTCATCCTAACACTAACCCTAACACTAACACTAACCCTCAAACTAACCCTAACCCTCACCCTAAAACTAAACCTCACCCTAACCCTAACCCTAACTCTAAAACTCACCCCCAACTTAGACCTCAACCTAACCCTAATCCTAACACTCACCCTCACCCTAAACACAACCTTAACCCTCACCCTCAACCTAAGCCTAACCCTCACCCTTACCATAACCCTAACCCTCATCCTAACCCTAACCCAAACCCTAACACTAACTCTAAACCTTACCGTAAAACTAAACCTAACCCTCACCTTCACCCTAGCCCTCACCCTAACCCTAATCCTAATCCTCACCCTAACCCAAAACTTAACCGAACCGTAACTCTCACCCTAAACCTAAACCTAACCCTTACCCTCACACTCACCCTCACTCTCAGCCTAACCCTAAGCCTAAGCCTAACCCTAATCCTAACCTTCACACTCACCCTAACCCTTACCCTAATCCTAATCCTAACCCTAAGCCTAACCCTCACCCTCAAACTCAACCCCACCCTAACCCTCACCCTAACCCTAACTCTAACACTAACACTAAACCTAACCCTCAACCTCAGCCTCAACATACCCTAACTCTAACCCTGAACCTCATCTTCACCCTAACCCTAACTCTAACCCTAACCATACCACTAAACCTCACCCTCACCCTAACCCTAACCCTAACCCTAAACCTAAACCTCACCCTAACCCTAACCCTAAACCTCACCGTCTCCCTAGCCCTTACCTTAACCCTAAACCTAGCACTAACCCTCATCCTAACCCTCCCCCTAACCCTAACCCTAACCCTTAACCCTAAACCTCACCCTCAAACTTACTCTCAGCCTAACCCTAAACCTAATCCTAAACCTAATCCTAACCCACACACTCACCCTCATCCTAAACCTAATCCTATCCCTGAGCCTAACATCAACCCAAACACACCCCCTAACTCTCAATCTAAACCTAACCCTAACACTAACCCTAAACCTAACCCTCAACTTAAACCTCACTCTAACCCTAAATCTAACCCTAAACCTCACCCTCACACTAACCCTAACTCTAACCCTAACCCAAAACCTACACCTCACCCTAAACCTAAACCTCACCCTCACCCTCAACCTCAACATAACTCTAACCCTAACCCTAAAAATAACATTAACCCTAACCCTAACCCTAACCCTAAACATAACCTTCACCCTTAGCCTCAAACTCACCGCAAACTTAACCCTAACCATAACACTTACAATTACCCTATCCCTAACCCTAATCCTCATCCTCAACTCCACCCCCACCCTCACCCTCAGCCTAACCCTAACCCTAACCCTAACATTAACCCTAGCCCTCACTGTAACCCTAAACCTAACCCGAACAATAACCCTAACACTAACCCTCATCCTAACCCTCACCCTCACCTTAACCCTAATCCTAACACTAACCCTCACCATAACCCTAACCCTCACACTTACTGTAACCTTAACCACCAACCTAACCCTCACCCTAACACTAACCCTAACCCTTAACCTCACCCTAACACTAACACTAAACCTCACCCTCAACCTAGCCCTCACCATAACCCTAATCCTAACCCTAATCCTCATCCTAAACCTCACCCTAAACCTAACCCTAAACCTCAACCTAACCCTAAACCTAACCTGAAACCTCACCCTCACCCTAAACCTCACCCTATACCTAGCACTAAACCTCTCCCTAACCCTAATCCTAAACTTCACCCTCACCGTAGCCCTTACCCTAACCCTAACCCTAACTCTAAACCTCATCCTAACCCTCCCCCTATCCCTAAACCTAACACTAAACCTAACCCTAACCCTCACCCGGACCCTAACCCTATCCCTAAACCTCACCCTCACCCTAACCCTAACTCTAAACCTAAACCTAACACTAAACTTCAACCTATCCCTAACCCTAAAACTCAATCTAACCCTCACCCTCACCCTAACCCTAACCCTAAACATCACACTAACCCTAATCCTCACCCCCACACTCACCCTCAGCCTAAGCCTAAGCCTAACCCTAAGCCTAACAATCACACTCACCCTCATCCTAACCCTAATCCTAACCCTAACCCTAACCCTAAACCTCAACCTAACCCTCACCCTAACCTTAACACAAACACTAACCCGAAACCTTACCCTAATCCTAATCCTAACCCTAATCCTAAACCTCACCCTAAGCCTCACCTTAATCCTAAGTCTAACCCTAAACCTTACCCTCACCCTTACCCTAAACCTAATCCTAAACCTCACCCTAACCCTAACCCTAAACATCACCCTCACCCTAGCCCTCACCCTAACCCTAATCCTAAACTTAACCCTGACACTAACCCTCCCCATAACTCTAACCCTAACCCTCAACCTAACCCTAACCCTCACCCTCAACCTCACAGTCAGCCTAACCCTAAGCCTTACCCTAAGCCTAAATCTAAACTTAACCGTAACCCTCACAGTCAGCCGCACGCTCACCCTCACCGTAATTCTATCCCTAACCGTAACCCTAACCCTAAACTTCACCCGAACCCTAACCCTAACCCTAACCCTCACCCTCACCCTAACCCTAACACTATCCCTAACACTAACCCTCACCCTAACCCTCACCCTAACCCAATATCTAACCCTAAACCTCACCCTCACCCTAAACTTAACCCTAACCCTAAACCCCACCCTAACCCTAAACCTAACCCTCATCCACAAGCTCACCCTCAGCCTCAGCCTAACCCTAAGCCTAAGCGAAACCCTCACCCTAATCCTCATACTCACGGCACCCTAACCCTAACCCTAAACCTAACCCTAAACCTCAGACTCACACTAACCCTAACCCTAATTGTAATCCTAAACCTAACCCTAACCCTCACACTCACCCTAACCCTCACCTAAACCGAACCCTAATCCTAACATTAACCCTAAACCTAACACTCACCCTCAGCCTCACCCTAACCCTAACTCTAACCCTAAACCTCAACCTCAACCTAATCCTAACCCTAACCCTAACCCTAAACCTCATCCTAACACTAACCCTAAACCTAACCCTCACCCTTGCCCTTACCTTAAGCCTAATCCTAACCCTAACCCTAATCCTAACCCTCTCACTAACCCTCACCCTAACCCTCACGCTAAACCTAACCCGAACCCTCAACCTCACCCTCAGCCCAACCCTAAACGTAACCCTAAACCTAACCCTAACACACACACTCACCCTCACCCTAACCCTAATCCTATCCCTAACACTAACCCTAACCCAATCCCTCCCCCTAACTCTCACTCTAAACCTAACCCTAATACTAACCCTAAACCTTACCCTCAACATAACCCTCACCCTAACCCTAACTCTAACCCTAAACCTCACCCTCTCACTAACACTGACTCTAAACCTAACCCAAACCCTAAACCTCACCATAAACTTAACCCTCACCCTCACCCTCAACCTCACCATAAGTCTAACCCTAACACTAACAATAACACTAACCTTAACCCTAACCGTAACCCTAACCATAACCCTCACCCTCAGCCTCACCCTCACTGCAAACTTAACCCTAACCATAACATTAACAATAAACCTAACCCTAATCATAATCCTCACACCCACCCCCACCCTCACCCACAGCCTAACCCTAACCCTAACAATAACGCTAATCTTAACCCTCACCATAAACCTAACCCTAACCCTAACAATAACCCTAACTCTAACCCTAATCCTAACCATCACCCTCACCCTAACCCTAATCCTAAAACTAACCCTCACCCTAACCCTAACCTTAACCCTAACCCTAACCCTAACCCTAACCCTAAACCACAACCTAACCCTAACCCTCAACCTAACCCTAAACTTAACCTGAAATCTAACTCTCATCCTAACCCTAACACTAACCCTCACCCTAACCGTAAACCTCACCCTCTCCCTCACCCTCAGTGTAATGCTTAGCCTAACACTAACCCTAAAATTACCCCTCACACTCACCCTAACACTTACCCAAATCCTAATCCTAACCCTAATCCTAACCTTAACCCTCAGCCTCAACTTAACCCTAAGTCTAACCCTAAACCTCACACTCACCCTAATTCTAACCCTAACCCTAACCATAAACCTCACCCTAACCCTAACCCTAAACATCACCCTCACCCTAGCCCTCACCCTAAAGCTAATCCTAACCCTAACCCTCATCTTAACCCTCCCCATAATCCTTACACTAACCCTCACCCTAACCCTAACCCTCACACTCACCTTTACCTTACTCTAATCCTAATCCTAACCCTAAACCTAACCCTCACCCTCAAACTAAACCTCACCGTAACCCTAACTCTAACACTACCCCTAACACTAACCCAAAACTTCAGCCTCAACCTTACCCTAACTCTAACCCTCAAACTCACCCTCAGCCTAACCCAAACCCTAACCCTAACCCTCACCCTAACCTTAAGTCTAACCATCACCCTAACCCTAAACCTCACCCTCAACCTCACACTCAGCCTAAACCTAAGCCTAAGCCTAACACTAACCTTACCTTCACCCTCACACTAGCCCTCAACCTAACAATAATCCTAACCCTATCCCTCATCCTAACCCACACCTTATCCCTAACCCTAACCATCACCCTAACCCTAATCCTCATCCCCACCCTCACCCTCAGCATAACCATAACCCTAAGCCTAACCCTAACCCTAACCCTCACATACCCTAATCCTTACTGTAATCCTAAACCTAACCCTAACCCGAAACCTCAACCTAACCCTCACCCTAAACTTAACCCTAACACTAACCCTAACCCTAAGCCTTGATCTAACCCTCCCCCTAACCCTAAATATAATCCTAAAACTCACCCTCACCCTAACCCAAATCCTAACCCTAACCCTCACCCTAACCCTAACCCTCAACCTCACTGTGACCCTAACCCATATCCTAACCCTCACCCTAACCGTAACCCTAAACCTCACCCAAACACTAATCCTAACCCTCACCCTCACCCTAGCCCTCACCCTAACCCTAATCATAACCCTAATCCTCATCCTAACCATCACCCTAACACTAACCCTAACCCTCACCCTAATCCTAAGCCTAACCCTAACCCTCAACCTAACCCTAACCCTCACCCTCACTGTAACCTTAACTCTAACCCTCACCCTAACCCTAAACTTAACCCGAAATCTAACTCTCACCCTAACCCTACCCATAACGCTCACCCTAACCCTAATCATTAAACTCACCCTCACCCTAAGACTAAGCCTAACCCTACACCTAACTCTAACCCTAACCTTAACCCTCACCATAACACTAAACTTAAACCGAACCCTATTTCTCACCCTAACCCTTCCCATAAATCTCACCCTAACCCTAATGCTCACCCTCACCCTCACACTAAGCCTAACTCTAAGCGTAAACCTAACCCTAACCCTAACTCTCACACTCACACTAATACTTACCCTAATACTAAAAAGAACACTAAGCCTTACCCTCAACCTCAACCTAACCCTCACCATAACCGTAATTCTAACACTAACCCTAACCCTCATCCTAACCCTAACTCTAACTCTAAACTTCACCCTCTCCCTAACACTAACCCTAAACCTAACCCTAAACCTCACCCTAACCCAAACCCTAAACCTCACCCTCACCCTAGCCCTCACCCTAACCCTAATCCTAAACCTAACCGTCATCCTAACTCTCACCCTAACACTAACCCAAACCCTAACACTCACCCTAACCCTAAACTTAACAGGAATGCTAACTCTCACCCTAATCCTAATCCTAACACTCACACTAACCCTAACCCTCACCTTCAGCCTAACACTAAGACTAAATGTAACCCTAACTCTAACCCTCACATTCACCATAAACCTAACCCTAATCCTAATCCTAACACTAACCCTAATCCACACCCTCACCCTAACCATCACCTTAAGCCTAACCCTAATATTAATCCAAACCCTAACCCCAACCCTAAACCTCATCTTCACCCTAAACCTCACACTAACCCTAACACTAATCCTCAATCTAACCCTCACCCTCATCCTCACCCTAGCCCTCACCCTAACCCTATCCCTCATCCTCGCCCTAAACCTCACACTAACCCTAACACTAATCGTCAATCTAACCCTCACCCTTACCCTAACCCTAAACCTAACCCTCACCCTGACCCTAACCCTACCCCTAAACCTCACCCTCAACCTAAACATAACTCTAACCCTAACCCTAACACTAAAACCTCACCCTATCCCTAACCCTAACCCTCACACTCAACCTCATGCTCAGCCTAACCCTAAGCCTAACACAAACCCTAACCCTCACACTCAGCCTAACCCTAACCCTAATTCAAACCCTAAACCTCACACTCACCTGCATCCTCACTGTCACTGTAATTCTATCCCTAAACCTAACCCTAACCCTAAACCTCACCCAAACTCTAACCCTAACCCTAACCCTAACCCTCACCCTTACAGTACCTCTAAACCTAACCTTAACCCTAACCCTAAACCTCACCCTAACCGTAACACTAACCCTAAGCCTAACCCTCCCAATAACCCTATATCTAACCCTAAACCTCACCCTCACCCTAACCTTAACACTAACCCTAACCCTAACCCTCAACCTATCCCTCATCCTAACGCTATATCTAACCCTAAACCTGACCCTCACCCTAACCCTAACCCTAACCCTAACTCTAAACCCCACCCTAACCCTAACCCTAACCCTCACCCGCACTCTCACATTCACCAGAATTCGACCCCTAACCCTAACAATAACACTAACCCTAACCCTAACCATCACCCTAACCCTAATCCTCACCCCCACCCCCACCCTCAGCCTAAGCCTAACCCTCACGCTAACCCTCATACTCACACTCACCGTAACGCTAATCCTAACCCTAACCCTATCCCTACACCTCAACCTACCCCTCACCCTCACCCTAAAACTAACCCTAACCCTAAACCTCATGCTAACCCTCCCCCTAACCCTACCTCTAAACCTAAACCTCACCCTCACCCTAACCCTAAACCTAACTCTAACCCTAAACCTCATCCTAAACCTAACCATTACCCTCAACCTCAACCTCATTGTAACTCTAACCCTAACCCTAAAAATAACACTAAACCTAACCCTAGTCCTAAACCTAACCATAACCCTCAGCCTCACCCTCACAGCAAACTTAACCCTACCCATAACACTAACAATAACGCTAACCCAAACCCTAACCCTAATCCTCACCCCCACCCCCACCCTCAGCCTAAGCCTAACCCTCACGCTAACCCTCATACTCACACTCACCGTAACGCTAATCCTAACCCTAACCCTATCCCTACACCTCAACCTACCCCTCACCCTCACCCTAAAACTAACCCTAACCCTAAACCTCATGCTAACCCTCCCCCTAACCCTACCTCTAAACCTAAACCTCACCCTCACCCTAACCCTAAACCTAACTCAAACCCTAAACCTCATCCTAAACCTAACCATTACCCTCAACCTCAACCTCATTGTAACTCTAACCCTAACCCTAAAAATAACACTAAACCTAACCCTAGTCCTAAACCTAACCATAACCCTCAGCCTCACCCTCACAGCAAACTTAACCCTACCCATAACACTAACAATAACGCTAACCCTAACCCTAACCCTAATACTCACCCGCACCCTCACCCTCAGCCTAACCCTAACCCTAAACCTAAACCTAACACTCAAGGTAACTCTAACCCTAACCCTAACACTAACACTAACCCTAACCCTAAACCAAACCCTAAATCTAACCCTAATCCTCAGCCTCAACCTCACCCTAACCCAAATCCTAACACTAACCCTCACCCTAACACTAAGCCTAACCCTAAAACTAATCCTAACCCTCACACTTACCCTCACCCTAACCCAAATCCTAAACCTAAACCTATTCCTAAAACTCACCCTAGCCCTCACCCTAAGCCTAATCCTAACCCTAAACCTCATCCTAAACCTCAACCTAACCCTAACCCTAACCCTCACCCTAACCCTAACTCTAACACTCACCCTCATGCTCACCCTAAGCCTAAGCATAAGCATAAGCCTAACCCTAACCCTCAACCTATCCCTAACCCTAACACGATCACTAACTCTAACCCTAAACCTCACCCTCACCCTAAACCGAACTCTAACCCTGACCCTAAACCTAAACCTCATCCTAACCCTAAACCTAACCCTCACCCTCACTATAACTGTAACCCTAACCCTAACAATAACACTAACCCCAATCCTCACCCTCACCATAACCATAACCCTCACCCTAACCCTCACCCTAAACCTAACCCTAATCCTAAACCTCACCCTAACACTAACACTAAACCCTCAACCTAGCACTCACCCTAACCCTAATCCTAACCCTAATACTCATCCTATCCATCACACTAAACCTAACTCTAAACCTCACCATAACCCTAACCCTAACCAACAACCTAACCCTAACCCTCAACCTAACTGTAACCCTAACACTCACACTCAATGTAACCCTTACTATAATGCTGATCCTAACCCTAATCCTAAACCTCACCCTAAGCCTCACCTTATCCCAAAGTCTAACCCTAAACCTCACCCTCACCCTAAACCTAACCCTAACCCTAACCCTAAACCTCACCCTAACCCTAACCCTAAACATAACCCTCACCCTAGCCCTCACTCTAACCCTAATCCTAACCGTAACCCTCATCCTAACCCTCCCCATAACCCTAACCCTAACCCTGACCCTAAACCTAACCCTCACCCTCACCCTCAGCTTATCCCTAAGCATAAACCTAAGCTTAAGCATAAACCAAACCCTAAACCTCACACTCACCCGCACTCTCACCCTCAACCTAACCCTAACCCTAAACCTAACCCTCAACCTGACCCTAACCTTAACACTAACCCTAACCCTAACCCTCAACCTAACCCTCCCCCTAACCCGATATCTAAACCTAAACCTCACCCTCACCGTAAACCTAACCCTAAACCTAAACCCCACCCTAACCCTAAACCTAACCCTCACCCGCATGCCCACCATAACCAAAAGTCAAACCCTAACGCTAACAATAACACTAACCCTAACGCTAACCATCACCCTAATCCTAATCCTCACCCCCAGCCTCACCCTCACCCTAAGCCTAAGCCTAAGCCTAATGCTCACCCTAAGCCTCATACTCATGCTCACTCTACCCCTAATCATAAACCTAACCCTATCCCTAAACCTCAACCTAACCCTCACCCTCACCCTAACCCTAACATTAACCTAACCGTAACCCTCACCCTAAACCTCCCCCTAACCCTATATCTAACCCTAAACCTCACCCTCATCCTAAACCTAACCCTAACCCTAAACCCCACCCTAACCCTAAACCTAACCCTCACCCGCACCCTCACCCTCACCGAAACTCAAACCCTAACCCTAAAAAATAACACTAACCCTAACCATAAACATCACAATAAACCTAATCCTCACCCCCACCCTCACCCTCAGCCTAACCCTAAGCCTAAGCCTAACCCTCACCCTAAGCCTCATACTCATGCTCACCCTAACCCTAATCCTAAACCTAACCCTATCCCTGAACCTCAACCGAACCCTCACCCTCACCCTAACCCTAACACTGACCCAAACCCTCAACCTCAGCCTAACCCTCATCCTAAACCTAACTCTAACCCTAAAACTCATCACCCTAAGCCTAACCCAAATCCTCAGCCCCACCCTGACCCTCACCCTAAACCTAAACCTAAATCTAACACTAACCCTAACACTAAAACTCACCATATCCCTAACCCAAACCCTCACACTCAACTTCATGCTCAGGCTTACCCTAAGCCTAACACTAAACCTAACCCTAACCCTCACACTCACCCTAACCCTTAAGGTATTCCTAATCTGAACACTAAGCCTTACACTCACCCTCACCCTAACCCTCACCATAACCCTAACTCTTACACTAACCCTAACCTTAACACTCAGCCTAACCCTAACCCTAACTCTAACCCTAAACCTCACACTAACCTGCACCATCACTGTCACTGTAATTCTAACCCTAACACTAACCCTAACCCTAAATCTCACCCTAACCCTAACCCTAAACCTAAACTTAATCCTCACCCTAACCCTATATCTAACCCTAAACCCCACCCTCACCGTAAACCTAACACTAACCCTCACCCTAACCCTCCCCATAACCCTATATCTAACCCTAAGCGTCACCCTCACCCTAACCCTAACACTAACCCTAACCCTAAACCCCACCCTAACCCTAACCCTAACCCTCACCTGCACGCTCACCTTCACCGTAACTCGAAACCTAACCCTAACAATAACACTAACCCTAACCCTAACCCTCACCCTAAACCTAATCCTCACCCCCAACCCTCACCCTCAGCCTAACCCTAAGCCTAAGCCTAACCCTCACCCTAACCCTCATACACATGCTCAACCTAACCCTAATCCTAAACCTAACCCTATCCCTAAACCTCAACCTAACCCTCACCCTCACCCTAACCCTAACACTAACCCTAACCCTAACCCTCCCCCTGACCCTCCCCCTAACTCTATATCTAACCCTAAACCTCACCCTCACCCTCAACCTAACCCTAACACTAAACCCCACCCTAACACTAAGGCTAACCCTCACCCGCACCCTCACCGTCACCATAATGCAAACCCTAATCCTAACAATAACACTAAACCTAACCCTAACCATCACCCTAACCCTAATCCTCTCCCCCACGCTCACCCTCAGCCTAACCCTAAGCCTAACCCTCACCTTAAGGCTCATACTCATGCTCAACATAACCCTAATCCTAAACCTAACCCTATCCCTAAACCTCAACCTAACCCTCACCCTCACCCTAACCCTAACACTAACCCTAACCCTAAACCTCACACCAAACCTCTCCCTAATCCTAACTCTAACCATAAAACTCACCATCACCCTAACAATAACCCTAAACCTAATCCTCAGCCCCACGCTCACCCTCATCCTAACCCTAACTCTAACCCTAACCCTAACACTAAACCTCACCATATCCCTAACCCTAATCCTCACACTCAACCTCATGTTCAGCCTTACCCTAAGCCTAACACTAACCCTAAACCTAAGCCTCACACTCACCCTAACCTTACCCTATTCCTAATCCTAACACTAAGCCTTACACTCACCCTCACCCTACTCCCTCACCATAACCCTAACTCTAACACTAACCCTAACCCTAACACTGAGCATAACCCTAACCCTAACTCTAAACCTAAACCTCACACTAACCTGCACCCTCACCGTCATTGTAATTCTAACCCTAACTCTAACCCTAACCCTAAACCTCACCCTAACCCTAACCCTAACCCTAACCCTCAACGTAACTCTAACCCTCACCCTCACTGTAACCCTTACACTAAACCTCACTCTAACCCTAAACTTAACCCTAACCCTAACTCTCACCCTAACCCTAACCCTAACACTCATCCTAACCCTAACCCTCACACTCACCCTCACCTTCAGCCTAACACTAAGCCTAACCCTAACCCTAACCCTAACACTCACACTCACCCTGAACCCAACCCTAATCCTATTCCTAACACTAACCCTAAAACTCACCCTCACCCTAACCCTCACGTTAAGACTAACCCTAACATTAATCCTAACGCTAAACCTAAACCTAAACCTCATCCTCACCCTAAACCTCACACTAACCCTAACACTAATCCTCAATCTAACCCTCAACCTCACCCTCACCCTAGCCCTCACCCTAACCCTAACCCTCATCCTCACCCTAAACCTCACACTAACCCTAACACTAATCCTCAATCTAACCCTCAACCTCACCCTCACCCTAGCCCTCACCCTAACCCTAACCCTCATCCTCACCCTAAACCTCACACTAACCCTAACACTAATCCTCAATCTAACCCTCACCCTCACCCTCACCCTAACCCTAAACGTCAACCTAAACCTAACCCTCACCCTTGTCATAAACCTGACCCTCAGCGTAACTTTCACCTTTACCCTTACCGTCACCCCCACGCTAACCCTCACCATAACACTACCCCTCACTCTGACCCTAAACCTACCCCTAAACCTCACCCTCACCCTAACCTTAACTCTAACCCTAAACCTAACATTAACCTTACCCTATCCCTAACCCTCAAACTCATGCTCAGCCTAACCCTAAGCCCAAGCTTATCCCTTACCCTAAACTTCACCCTCATCCTAGCCCTCACCATAACCCTAAGCCTAACACTAACCCTCATCCTAACAATCACCCTAACCCTAAAAATAACCATTACCCTAACCCTAATCCTCACCCCCACCCTCGCCCTCAGCCTAACCCAAAGCCTTAGCCTAACCCTAACCCTCACACTCACCCTCAACCTAAACCTAATCCTAACCCTAAGCCTAAACTTAACCCTATCCCTAAACCCCAGCCTAAACCTAACCCTAACCTTAACCTTAAAACTAACCCTAACATTAATGCTCGACCTAACCCTCCAACATTAAATCTATCACTAAACCTCACCCTGACCCTAACTCTAATCCTAAACCTAACCCTAAACCTCACCCTAACCCTATCCCTAACCCTCACCCTAACCCTCACCCTCACCCTGACCATAACTCTAACCCTAACCCTACAAATAACACTAATCTTATACCTAAACCTAACCCTAAACCTAACACTCACCCTAACCATAATCTTAACACTAAGCTTCATCCTAACCCTAACCCAAACCCTACCCCTAACCCTACACCTTACCCTAACACTAACCCTAAACCTCACCCTTACCTTAGCCCTCACCCTAACCCTAATCCTAACCCTAACCCTCATCCTAAACCTCCCCATAACCCTAACCCTCACCCTCACCCTAACCCTAACCCTCACCCTCACCCTCACACTCAGCCTAACCTTAAGCGTAACCCTAAACCTAACCCTAACCCTCACACTCCCCCTAACCCTAACCCTAATCGTAATCCTAACCCTAACCCTAACCCTCAACCTTATCCTAACATTCACCCTCACCCTCACTCTCAGCCTAACTCTAAGCCTAAGCCTAACCCTAACGCTAAATCTGACACTCACCCTAACCCTTAACCTAATCCTAATCCAAAACCTAAGCCTAACCCTAACCCTAAACCTCAACCTGACCTTTACCCTAACTCTAACCCTAAACCTCGCCCTCACGCTAAACATAACTCTAATCTTAACCCTAACACTAAACCTCACTCTTACCCTAACCCTAACCCTCAACCTCACCATAAACCCAACTGTAACCCTAACCCTAACAATAACACTCACCCTCACCGTAACCCTAATCCTAACACTAACCCTCACCATAACCCTAACCCTCACCCTCACAGTAACACTAATCCCCATCCTAACCCTCACCCTAACCCTAACCCTAAACCTAAACCTTACCTTAACACTAACCCTAACCCTCACCCTCACCCTAGCCCTCACCCTAACCCTAATTCTCACGCTAACCCCAAATTTAAACGCAACCTTACTCTCACCCCAACCCTAACTCTAACCCTCACCCTAACCCTAATCCTCACCCTCACCCTCACCCACAGCCTAACCCTAAGCCTAATTCTAACCCTAACCCTAACCCTCACACTCACCCTTACCTTACCCAATCCCTAATCCTAACTCTAAGCCTAACCCTCACCCTCACCCTAACCCTCACCCAAACCCTAACTCTAAAACTAACCTTAACACAAAATCTCAACTTCAGCATCAACCTTACCATAACTCTAACCCTAAACCTCACCCTCATCCTAACCCTAACCCTAAACTTAAACCTCACCCTAAACCTAACACTAAACCTAACACTCACCCTAGCCCTCACCCTAAAACTAATCCTAACCCTAACCCTCATCCTAACCCTCCCCATAACCCTAACCCTAACCCTCACCCTAACCCTAACACTCACCCTCACCCTCACCCTCAGCCTAACCTTAAGCCTAACCCTAAACCTTACCCTAACCCTCACACTCCCCTAACCCTAACCCTAATCGTAATGCTAACCCTAACCCTAACCCTCACCCTCACCCTAAACCTCACCCTAACCCTAACTCTAACCCTAACACTAACCCTAAACCTAATCCTCAAACTCAGCCTCACCCTAACCCTAACTCCAACCCTAAACATCAACTTCACCCTTTCCCTAACCCTAACCCTAAAGCTAAACCTCACCCTAAACCCCACCCTCACCCTAGTCCTTACCTTAACCCTAAACCTAACCCTAACCCTCATCCTAACCCTCCCCCTAACCGTAACCCTAACCCTCAACCTAAACGTAACCCTCACCCTCAACCTCACCCTCACCCTAACCCTAAGCCTAACCTTAAACCTAACCCTAAAAAACACACTCACCCTTACCCTAACAATAATCCTATCCCTAACCCTAACCCTAACCCAAACCCTCTCCCTAACACTCACTCTAAACCTAACCCTAACACTAACCCTATTCCTAACCCTCTACCTAAACCTCACCCTAAACCTAACTCTAACCCTAAACCTCACCATCACCCTAACACTAACTCTAACTCTAAACCTCAACCTAACCCTAACCCTAACACTAACCCTAAACCTAAACCTCACCCTAACCCTAAACATAAAAATAAACCTCACCCTAGCCCTCACCCTAACCCTAATCCTAACCCTAACCCTCATCCTAACCCTCCTCATAACTCTAACCCTAAACCTCACCCTAACCCTAACCCTCACACTCACCCTCACTCTCAACCTAACCCTAAGCATAAACCTAAGCCTAACCATACTCTTAACCCTAAAATTCACACTCACCCGCACCCTTACCCTCACCGAAATTCTAACCCTAACCCTAAACCTCACCCTAACCCTAACCCTACACCTAACCCTAACCCTCACCCTCACACTATCCCTAACACAAACCCTAACCCTAACCCTCACCCTAACCCTTCCCCTAACCCTATATCTAACCCTAAACCACATCCTCATTCTAAAACTAACCATAATTCTAAACTCCACCCTAAGCTGAAGCCTAAACCTCACCCCCACCCTCACCATCACCGTAACTCAAACCCTAACGCTAACAATAACACTAAACCTAACCCAAACCATCACCCTAACCCTAATACTCACGCCCCTAATACGTCGCCCTCAGCATAACCCTAGGCCTAAGCCTAACCCTCACCCTAACCTTCATACTCATGCTCACCCTAACCCTAATCCTAAACCTAACCCTATCGCCAAACCTCAACCTAACCCTCACCCTCACCCTAACCCTAACACTAACCTGAACCTTAAACCTCACCCAAACCCTCCCCCAAAACCTAACTCTAACCCTAAATCTCACCCTCACCCTAACAATAACCCTAACCTTAACCCTAATCCTCACCCTCACCCTCACCCTCATCTTAACCCTCACCCTAGCACTCACCATAACCCTAATTCTAAACCTCAAACCCTAACCCTAACCCTCATGCTCACCCTAAACCTAACACTAACCCTACTCCGTACACTAATCCTCAATCGAACCCTCAAACTAACACTAACTTTAACCCTAAATCAAAACCTAAACCTCACCCTAACCCTAACCCTAAACCTCAACCTCACCCTAGCCCTCACCCTGACCCTAATCCTAACCCTAACCCTCATCCTAAACCTCACCCTAACAATAACCCTAACCCTAACCCTCAACCTAACCCTAACCCTCACCGTCACTGTAACCCTTAACCTAACCCTCACCTTAACCCTAAACTTAAACCGAAACCTAACTCTCACCTTAACCCTTACCCTCACCCTGACCCTCACCCTAACCCTCACCCTAAACCTAATCCTCAACCCCACCCTAAACCTATACCTAAAGCTCACCCTCAACCTAACCCAAACTCTAACCCTAACCCTAAAATTAAACCTCACCCTATCCCTAGCCCTAACACTCACACTCAACCTCAAGTTCAGCCTAACCCTAAGCCTAACAGAAACCCTAATCCTAACCCTCACACTCACAATAACCCTTAGCCTAATCCCAATCCTAACACTAAGCCTTACCCTCACCCTCACCCTAACCCTCACTATAACTCTAATTCTAACACTAACCCTAACCCTAACACTCAGCCCAACCCTAACCCTAACCCTAACCCTAAACCTCACACTAACCTGCACCCTCAACCTCACTGTAATTCTAACCCTAAACTTAACCCTAAACCTAAACCTCACCCTAACTTTATCCCTAAACCTAACCCTAACCCTAACCCTCCCCCTAACGCTATATCTAACCCTAAACCTCATCCTCACCCTAACCCTAACACTAACCCTAACCCTAACCCTTACCCTAACCCTCACTCTAACCCTCATCTTCACCCTAACATGAACCTTAACCCTAACAATAACACTAACCCTAACCCTATCTATCACCCTAACCCTAATCCTCAAGCCCACCCTCTCCCTCAGCCTATCCCTAAGCCTAAGCCTAACCCTCACCCTAACCCTCATACTCACGCTCACCCTAACCCTAATCCTAACCCTAAGCCTATCCCTAAACCTCAACCTAACAGACACCCTCCCCTTAACCCTAAAACTAACCCTAAACCTCACCCTAACCCTCCCCCTAACCCTAACTCTAACACTAAACCTCACCCTCACCGTAACCCTAACACTAACTCTAAACCTAAACCTCACCCTAAACCTAATCCTCACCCTCAACCTCACTGTAACTCTAACCCTAACCCTAACAATAACAATAACCTTAACCCTAATCCTAACACTAACCATAACCCTCACCCTCAGCCTCACCCTCACTGCAAACTTAATCCTAACCATAACACTAACAATAACCCTAACCCCCTCCCTAACTCTAATCCTCACCCGCACACTCACACTCAGCCTAACCCTAACCCTAATTCTAAACCTAACACTAACCATCAAGGTAACCCTAACCCTAACCCTAACCCTAACCCAAAACCAAACCCTAAACCTAACCCTAATCCTCAGCCTCAACCTCACCCTAACCCAAAATCTAACACTAACCCTCACCTTAACCCTAAGCCTAAGCCTAAGCCTAACCCTAACATTCAAACTCACCCTAATCCAAATCCTAAACCTAAACCTATCCCTAACCCTCACACTAGCACTCAACCTAACTCTAATTCTAACCCTCACCCTCACCTTAACCCTAACCCTCATCCTCACCCTAAACCTCACGCTAACTGTCACTCTAACCCTAATGCTCAATCGAACCCTCACACTAACCATAACCATAACCCTAAACCCATAATCCTAACCCTCACCCTTATCTTAATCCTCACCCTCAGCCTAAACCTCTTGTTTACCCTTACCATCATCCTCATCCTAACAATAAACCTCATCCTAACCCTCACCCTAACCGTAAACCTAACCATCACCCTAACCCTAACCCTCACCCTCAACCTCACGCTCAGCCTAAACCTAAGTCTAAGCCTAAAGCTTACCCTTACACTCACCCTCACCCTAGCCCTCACCCTAACCATCACCCTAACCCTAATCCTCACCCCCACCCTCACCCTCAGGACAAACCTAACCCTAAGCCTAAGCCTAACCCTAACTCTCACATAGCCTTACCCTAACCCTAATCCTAACCCTAAACCTAAACCTCAACCTAACTCTCAACCTAACCTTAACCCTAACGCTAAGCCTAAACCTAACCGTTGACCCAACCCTCCCCCTCACCCTAAATATAATCCTAAAACTCACCCTCACCCTAACCCAAATCCTAACCCTAAACCTCACCCTAATCCTAACCCTCACCCTCACTGTAACCCTAACCCATATCCTAAACCTCAGCCTAAACCTAACCCAAAATCTCAACCAATCACTAATCCTAACACTCACCCACACCCTAGCCCTCACCAGAACCCTAATCATAACCCTAATCCTCATCCTAACCCTCACCCTAACACTTACACTAACGCTCACCCTAATCCTAAGCCTAACCCTAACCCTCAACCTAACTCTAACCCTCACCCTCACTGTAACCCTAACCCTAACCGTCACTCTGACTCTAAAATTAACCTGATCCCTAACTCTCACCCTAACCCTACTCCTAACTATCACCCTAATCCTAACACTCACCCTCACCCTCACCCTAAGCTTAAACCTAAGCCTAAGCTTAACCCTCACCCTAACCCTCACACACACCCTAACACTTAAACTAATCCTAATCCTAACACTAAGCCTTACCCTCAACCTCACTCTAACCCTCACCGTAACCCTAACTCTAACACTAACCCTAACCCTGACCCTCACCCTCAGCCTCTCCCTAACGCTAACTCTAACCCTAAACCTCACCCTCACCCTAACCCTAACCCTAAACATAAACATAAACCTCACCCTAACCCTAAACCTAAACCTCACCCTCACCCTAGCCCTCACCCTAACCGTAATCCTAACCCAGACGATCATCCTAACCCTCACCCTAACACTAAACCCAACCCTCACCCTCACCCTCACCCTCACCCTAACCCTAACCCTCAACCTAACACTAACCCTCACGCTCAATTTAACCCTTACCCTAACCCTCACCCTAACCCTAAACTTAACCTGAACCCTAACTCTCACCCAAACCCTAACCCTAAAAATCACCCTAACCATAACCCTCACCCGTACCCTCACCTTCAGCCAAACACTAAGCCTAACCCTAAAACTAACCCTAAACCTCACACTCACCCTAAACCTACCCTAATCCTAATCCTAACACTAACCCTAAAACTCACCCTCATCCTCACCCTCAACTTAAGCCTAACCCTAACATTAATCCTAACCCTAACCCCAACCCTAAACCTCATCCTCACCCTAAACCTCAGACTAACCATAACAGTAATCCTCAATCTAACCCTCACCCTCACCCTCACCCTAGCCCTCAACCTAATCCTAACCCTCATCCTCACCCTAAACCTCACACTAACCCTAACACAAATACTCAACCTAACCCACCCCCTCACCCTAACCCTAACCCTCACCCTAAACCTAACCCTCACCCTTACCATAACCCTCACCCTCAGCCTAACTCTCACATATACCCTTACCGTCACCCCCACCCTAACACTCACCCTAACCCTAGCCCTCACCCTGACCCTAACCCTACCGCTAAACCTCACCCTCACCCTAACCCTAACTCTAACCCTAACCCTAACACTAAACCTCACCCTATCCCTAATCCTAACCCTCAGCCTAAACCTCATGCTCAGCCTAAACCTAAGCCTAAGCTTATCCCTTACCCTAAACTTCACCCTCACCCTAGCCCTCACCATAAACCGAATCCTAACCCTAACCCTCACCCTAACCCTAACCATAACCATCACTCTAACCGTAATCCTTACCCCCATCCTCACCCTCAGCATAACCCTAAGCCTAAGCCTAAGCCTAACCATAACCCTCAAACTCACACTCACCCTAACCCTAATCCTTACCCTAACCCTAACCCTAACCCTAAACCTAAACCTCAACCTCAACCTAACCTTAACCTTAACCCTAACACTAACCCTAACATTGACCCTCGAACACTTCAACTAACCCTAAATCTAACCCTAACCCTCAACCTCACACTCACCCTCACCCTCACCATAACTCTAACCCTAACCCTAACAATAACACTAATCCTATTCCTAAACCTAACCCTAATCCTTACACTCACACTCACCCCAACCATAATCTTAACCCTAACCTTCATCCTAATCCTAAACCAAACCCTAACCCTAACCCTAAATCTTACCCTAACACTAACCCTAAATCTCCCCCTCACCATAGCCCTCACCCTAACCCTAATCCTAACCCTAAACCTCACCATAACACTAAACTTAACCGAATCCTAACTCTCACCCTAAACCTAAACCTAACCCTCAACTTAATCCTCACCCTCACCCTCACCCTCACTCTCAGCCTAACCCTAAGCCTAAGACTAACCGTATCCCTAACCCTCACACTCACCCTAACCCTTACCCTAATCCTAATCCTAACCCTAAGTCTAACCCTCACCCTCACCCTAACACTCACCCTAACCCTAACTCTAACACTAACCCTAAACCCAAACCTCAACCTCAGCCTCACCCTTACCCTAACTCTAAACCTAAACCTCAACCTCACCCTAACCCAAACTCTAAACCTAACCCTAAGATTAAACCTCACCCTAACCCTAACCCTCACCCTCACCCTCACAGTAACCCTAACCCTAACCCTAACCCTAACAATAACCCTCACCCTCACTGTAACCCTAATCCTAACCTTAACCCTCATCATAACCCTAACTCTCACCCTCAACTTAACTCTAACGCTCATCCTAACCCTCACCCTCACCCTAAACCTCACCTTAAACCTCCCCTAACCCTAACTCTAACCCTAAACCTCACTCTCACCTTAACCCTAACCCTAACTCTAACTGTAAATCTAACCCTAAACCTAACCCTCACCCTCAACCTCACTGTAACTCTAACCCTAACCTTAACAATAACACTAACCCTAACCCTAATCCTAACACTAACCATAACTCTCACCCTCAGCCTCACCCTCACTGCAAACTTAACCCTAACCATAACACTAACAATAACCCTAACCCTAACCCTAATCCTCACCCGCACCCTCACACTCAGCCTAACACTAACCCTAAACCTAAACCTAACCCTAAACCTCAAAGTAACCCTAACCCTAACAGTAACACTAACACTAACCCTAACCCTAAAACAAACCCTAAACCTAACCCTAATCCTCAGCCTCAACCTCACCCTAACCCAAACCTTAACACTAACCCTCACCTAACCCTAAGCCTAACCCTAACCCTAACCCTCACACTCAACCTCACTCTAATCCAAATCCTAAACCTAAACCTATCCCTAACCCTCACCCGAACCCTCACCCTAGCACTCAAACTAACTCTAATTTTAACCCTCACCCTAACCCTAACCCTCATCCTCACCCTAAACTTCACACTAACCGTAACCCTAAACTTAATGCTCAATCGAACCCTTACCCTCACTGTAACCCTAATCCTAACCCTAATCCTCAACAAAACCCTAATTCTCACCCTCACCTGTTACCTTAACCCTCATCCTAACCCTCACCCTAACCCTAACCCTAACCCTAAACCTAACCCTAACGCTAACCCAAAATCTCACCTTCTCCAGAGCCCTCACCTTAAGACTAATCCTAACCCTAATCCTCATCCTAAGCCTCACCCTATCCCTCACCCTAATCCTAAGCCTAACCCTAACCCTCAACCTAACCCTAACCCTCACCCTCACTGTAACACTAACCCTAACCCTCACCCTAACCCTAAATTTAACCCGAACCCTAACTCTCACAAAAACCTTACCCCAAACTCTCACCCTAACCCTAACCATCAACCTCACCCTCATCCTAAGCCTAAGCCTAAACCTAACCCTAACCCTAAAACTAACCCTCACACTCACGCTAACCCTTACCCTAATCCTAATCCTAACACTAAGCCTTACCCTCATCCTCACCCTAAACCTCACCGAAACACTAACTCTAACACTAACCCTAAACCTAACCCTCACCCACAGCCTCACCCTAACCCTAACACTAACCCTAAACCTCACCCTCACCCTAAACCTCACCCTATACCTAACCCTAAACCTCACTCTAACCCTAATCCTAAACCTCACCCTCACCCTAGCCCTCACCTTAACCCTAATCCTAACCCTAACCCACATCCTAACCCTCACCCTAACACGAAACCTAACCTTCAACCTAACCCTAACCCTCACCCTCACTCTAACCCTTACCCTAACCCTAAACTTAACCCAAAACCAAACTCTCACCCTAACCCTAACTTTAACACTCACCCTAACCCTAACCCTCAACCTCACCCTCACCTTCAGTCTAACAGTAAGCCTAACCCTAACCCTAACCCTAACACTCACACTGACCCTAACCCTTAACCTAATCCTAATCCAACACTAACTCTAAACCTCATCCTCACCTAACCCTCACCTTAAGCCTAACCATAATATTAATCCTAACCCTAACCCTAACCCTAAACCTCATCCTCACCCTAAACCTCGCACGAACCCTAACACTAATCCTCAATCTAACCCTCACCCTCACCCTAATCCTAACACTAACCCTCACCCTAAAACTAACCCTCACCTTTACCATAACCCTCACCCTCAGCCTAACCCTCACTTTTACCCGTACAGTCACCTCCACGCTAAGCCTCACTCTAACCCTAAACCTCACCCTGACCATAACCCTACCCCTAAAGCTCACCATCAACCTAAGACTAACTCTAACCCTAACCCTAACACTGAACCTCACCCTATCCCTAACCCTAAACCTCACCCTCAACATCATGCTCAGCCTAACCCTAAGACTAATCCTAACCCTAACCCTCACACTCACCCTACCACTTACCCTAATCCTAATTCTAACACTAAGCCTTACCCTCACCTTCACCCTAACCCTCACCATAACCCTAACTCTAACATTAACACTAACCCTAACCCTCATACTCACCCTACCCCTAACTCTAACCCTAAATCTCACACCCACCCGCACCCTCAACCTCACCGTAATTCTAACCCTAACCCTAACCCTAACCCTAAACCTCACCCTAACCCTAACCCTAACCGTAACCCTAAACCTCACCCTCACAGTAACTCTAACCCTAACCCTAATCCTAACCCTAAACCTCACCATTACCATAACCCTCGCCCTAACTCTAACGCTAACCCTAACCCTCTCCCTAGTCCTATATCTAACCCTAAACCTCACCCTCACCCTAACCCTAACACTAACCCTAACCCTAACCTTCCCCCTAACCATATATCTAACCCTAAACCTCACCCTCACCCTCACACTAACCCTAACCCTAAACCTAAACCCCACACTAACCATAACACTAACCCTCACCTGCACCCTCAACTTCACCATAATTCGAACACTAATCCTAACAATAACACTAACCCTAACCCTAAACATCACCCTAATCCTAATCCTCACCCCCACCCTCACCCACAGCCTAAACCTAAGCCTAAGCCTAACCCTCAGGCTAACCCTCATACTCACGCTCACCCTAACTCTAACCCTAACCCTAACCCTATCCCTAAACAGCAAGCTAACCCTCACCCTCACCCTAACACTAACACTAACCCTAACCCTAAACCTCAACATAACCCTCCCCCTAACCCTAACTCTAACCCTAAACCTCACACTCACCCTAACCTTAAACCTAACCCTAATCCTAAACCTCACCCTAAACCTTACCCTCACCCTCAACCTCAACCTCACTGTAACTCTAACCCTAACCCTAGCAATAACAATAACCCTAACCCTAATCCTAACCCTAACCATAACCCTCACCCACAGCCTCACCCTCACTGCACACTTAACCCTAACGATAACACTAACAATAATACTAACCTTAAACCTAACCCTAATCCTCACACCCACCCTCATACTCAGCCTATCCCTAACCCTACCCCAAACCCTAACCCTCAAGGTAAACCTAACCCTAACACTAACATTAAACCTAAACCAAACCCTAAACCTAATCTTAAACCTAAACCTAATCCTCAGCCTCAACCTCACCCTAACCCCAACCCTAACACTAACCCTCACCCTAAACCTAAGTCTCACCCTAACCCTAACCCTAACCCACACACTCACCCTGAACCGAAGCCAAATCCTAAACCTAAACCTATCCCTACACCTCACCCTAACCCTCACCTGAGCCCTTACCCTAAACCTAATCCTAACCCTAAACCTCATCCTGAACCTCACAATAACCCAAACCCAAACCATCTCCCTAACCCTAACCCTAACCCTCACCCTCATGCTCGGCCTCAGCCTAAGCCTAAGCCTAAGCCTAACACTAACCCTCACCCTATCCCTAACCCTAACACTATACTTAACTCTAACCCTAAATCTCTCCCTCACCCTAACCCTAACTCTAAACCTAAACCTCATCCTAACCCTAAACCTCACCCTAATCTTCACACTCACCGTAACAGTAACCCTAACCCTAACAATAACAATAACCCTAACCTAACCCTATCCCTCACCCTCACCCTAACATTTACCCTCACCCTAACACAAACCCTAACGCAACACTAATACTAACCATATTCCTAACCCTAACTCTCACCCTAACCCTAACCCTAACCCTCACCGTAACCCTCAACCTCACCCTCACATTCAGCCTAACACTAAGCCTAACCCTAACCCTAACACTAACCCTCATCCTAAACCTAACACTCACCCTTAACATAACCCTCACCCTCAGCCTAACCCTCACCTTTACACTTACCGTCACCCCCACCCTAACCCTCACCCGAACCCTAACCCTCACCCTGACACTAACCCTACCCCTAAACATCACCCTCATCCTAACCCTAACTCTAACCCTAATCCTAACACTGAACCGCACCATATCCCTAACCCTAACCCTCACCCTCAACCTCATGCTCAGCCTAACCCTAAGCCTAAGCTTAATCCTTACCCTTACCCTTACCCTAACCCTCACCCTCACCCTAGCCCTCACCCTAAATCTAAGCCTAACCATAAACCTCATCCTAAACCTAAGCCTAACCCAAACCCTAACCATCACCCTAACCCTAATCCTCACCCTCAGCCTAACCCTAAGCCTCAGCCTAACCCTAACCTTAACCCTCACACTCACCCTCAACCTAACCCTCATCCTAACCCTAACCCTAACACTAAACCTCAACCTAACCCTCACCCTAACTTTAACCCTAACACTAAACCTAACATTAACACTCGACCTTACCCTCCAACTTAACCCTAAATCTAACCCTAAACCTCACCCTCACCCTCACCCTAATCCTAACCCTAACCCTAAACCTCACCCTAACACTAACCCTAACACTCACACTCACCCTCACCATAACTCTAAACTTAACCCTAACAATAACACTAAACCTAACCCTAAACCTAACCCTAACCCTAACCATAATCCTAAAACTCACCCTCACACTAACCATAATCTTAACCCTAACCCTCAACCTAACCCTAACCCTCACCCTCACTGTAACCCTAAGCCTCATAATAACCGTAACCGAAAACCAAAACCTAATCCAAAACCTTACCCTCAAACTAACCCTAACTCTCACCATCACCCTAGCCCTCAACATCAATCTAATCCTAACCCTGATCCTCACCCTAACCCTATAGTTAATAGAACCTTAACTCTCACTCTAAACCTAACCCTAACCCTCACACTAACCCTAACCCTCACCCTCACCCTCACTCTCAGCCTAAACCTAAGCCTAAGCCTAACCCTAACACTAACCCTCACACTCACCCGAAACCTTACACTAATCCTAACCCTAACACTAAGCCTAACACTCACCCTCACCCTAACCCTCACTGTAACCCTAACTCTAAAACTAACCCTAACTCTAACCCTAAACCTCACCCTCAGCCGAACCGTAACCCTAAACCTAAACCTAAACCTCACCCTAACCCAAAACCTAACACTCACCCTCACCATCACCCTCACTCTCACCATAACTCTAACCCTAACTCAAACACTAATACTAAACCTAGCCCTCAACCTCAGCTTCAAACTTACCCTAACTCTAACCGTAACCCTTACACTAAACCTCACCCTAACCCTAACCCTAACCTTCACCCTCACAGTAAACTTAACCATAACCCAAACAATAACACTAACCCTCACCCTAACCCTAACCCTCACCCTAACATTAATCCTCACCCTAACACTTACCCACACCCTAACACTAACCCTAACCCTAACACTAAATCTCACACTAACCCTAACCCTAACTCTAACCCTCACCCTCACCCTAGCCCTCATCCTAAACCTAATTCTAACCCTCACCCTCACCCTAACTCTAACCCTCATCCTCACCCTAAACCTCACACTAACCTTAACCCTAACCCTAATCCTCAATCTAACCCTCAACCTAACCATAAATATAAACCTAACCCTAACTCTCGCCCTTATCTGAACCCGCAACCTCAGCCTAAACCTCAACTTTACCCTTACCATCATCCTCACCCTAAAGCTCACCCTAACCCAAAACCACATCGTAACCCTCAACCTAACCTTAACCCTAACCATCACCCTAATCCTAGCCCTTACCATCAAACTCAAGTTCAGCGTCAACCTAAGCCTAAGCCTAAACCTTACTCTAACCCTCACCCTCACCCTAACCCTCACCCTAACCCTAATCCTAACCCTATCCCTCATCCTAACCCTCACCCTAACCCTAGCCCTAACCATCACCCTAACCCTAATCCTAAACCCCACCCTCACCCTCAGCATAACCCCAACCCTAAGCCTAACCATAACCCTAACCCTCACATACCCTAACCCTCTTCCTAATCCGAACACTAACCGTAAACCTAACCCTAAACATCAACCTAACCTCACCCTAACCTTAACCCTAACACTAATCCTAAACCTAACCGTCGACTTTACCCTCCCCCTAACCCTAAATCTAACCCTAAAACTCACCATCACCCTAACCCTAATCCTAAACCTAACCCTGACCCTACACCCTAAACCTCACCCTCACTGTAACCATAACCCTCATCCTAACCCTCACCCTAACCCTACCCTAACCCTAAATCTCACCAAAACACTAACCCTAACCCGCACCTCACCCTAGCCCTCATCCTAACCCTAATCCTAACCTTAATCCTCTTCTAACCCTAAACCTAACCCTAACCCTCGCCCTAATCCTAAGCTTAACCCTAACCCTCAACCTAACACTAACCCTCACAGTAACCCTAAACTTAACCCGAACCCTAACCCTCACCCTAACTCTACCCCTAACTCTCACCCTAACCCTAACCCTCACACTCACCCTAAACCTTACCCTAAACCTAATCCTAACACTAAGGCTAAACCTTACCCTCACCCTAACCCTCAAGGTAACACTAACTCTAACACTGAACCTAACACTAACCCTCACCCTCAGCCTCACCCTAACCTTAACTCTAAGCTTAAACCTCACCCTCACCCTAACCCTAATCCTAAACCTAACCCTAAACCGCACCCTGACCCTAACCCTAAACCTCACCCTCACTCTAGCCCTCACCCTAACCCTAATCCTAACCCTAACCCTCATCCTAAGCCTCACCCTAAAGCTAACCCTAACCCTCACCCTCACCCCCACGGTAACCCTAACCCTAACGCTCAACCTAACCCTATCCCTCACCCTCAATGTAACCCTTACCCTAACCCTCACCCTAACCGTAAAATTAACCGAACCCTAACTGACAGTCTAACCCTAACCCTAACCTTCACCCTAACCCTAACCCTGAACCTCACCCTCACTCTCAGCCTAACCCTAACCCTAAGCCTAACCCTAACCCTAACTCTCACACTCACCCTAACACTTACCTGAATACTAACCATAAACCCAACCCTCCCCCTCATACTAACCCTCACCGTAACCCTAACTCTAACACTAAGCCTAAACCTAACCCTCACCCTCAGCCTCACCCAAACCCTAACTCTAACCCTAAACCTCACCCTCACCCTAACCCTAAGCCTAAACCTAACCCTAAACCTCAGCCTAACCCAAACCATAAACCTCACCCTCACCCTAGCCCTCACCCTAACCCTAATCCTTAAACTAACCCTCATCCTAACCCTCACCCTAACACTAACCCTAACACTCACCCTCATCTCACCCTAACCCTAAACCTAACCCTAACCCTCAACCTAACCCTAACCCTCACCCTCACTGTAACCGTTACCCTAACCCTCACCCTAACCCTAAACTTAAACCGAACCCTAACTCTCACCCTGAACCTAACTCTAACCCTCACCCTAACCCTAACCCTCAACCTCACCCTCACTCTCAGCCTAACCCTAAGCCTAAGCCTAAGCCTAACCCTAAACCTCACACTCACTCGAACCCTTACACTAATCCTAATTCCAATCCTAATCCTAACCCTCACCCTCACCCTCACCCTCACCCTAAACCTCACCCTAACCCTAACTCTAACACTAACCCTAAACCTAACTCTCAAACTCAGTCTCAACCTTACCCTAACTCTAAACCTAAACCTCACTCTCACGCTAACCCTAACTCTAATCCTAACCCCAACAATAAACCTCACCCTAAACCTAACCTGAACCCTCACCCTAACCATAATCCTCACCCTAACTTTTAGCCTTACCATAACACTTAACCTCACCCTAACACTAACCCTAACCATAACACTAACTCACAATAACCCTAAACCTCACCCTAATCCTAAACCTCACCCTAACCCTAACTCTAACCCTCACCCTCACTGTAGCCCTCACCCTAACCCTAATTCTAACCCTCACCCTCTCCCTAACCCTTACCCTAATCCTCACCCTAAACCTCACACTAACCCTAAACCTAACCCTAATCCTCAATCTAAACCTTACAATAACCCTAACCCTAATGCTAAAGCTAACCCTAACCCTCACCCTTATCTTATTCCTCACCCTCAGCCTAAACCTCACATTTACCCTTACCATCATCCTCACCCTAACCCTAAACCTCATCCGAACACTCAACCTAACCTTAAACCTAACCATCACCATAACCCTAACCCTCACCCTCAACCTTCTGCTCAGCCTAACCCGAAGCCTAATCCTATACCTTACTCTAAACCTCACCCTCACCCTAGCCCTGACACTAAACCAAATCCTAACCCTACCCCTCATCCTAACCCTCACCCTAATCCTAAACCTAACCATCACCCTAACCTTAATACTCACCCCCAACCTCACCCTCTGCATAACCCTAACCCTAAGCCTAACCCTAACCCGAACCCTAACCCTCACATACCCTCACCCTAACCCTAATCCGAACCCTAACCCTAACCCTAAACCTCAACCTAACCTTCACCATAACCTTAACCCTAACACTGACCGTAACCCTAAACCTTGACCTAACCCTTCCCCTAACCCTAAATCTAACTCTAAAGTCACCCTTACACTAACCCAAATCATAACCCTAACCCTCAACCTTTCCCTAACCCTACCCCCTCACTTTAACACTCACCCTCACCCTAGCCCTCACCCTAACCGTATTCCTTACCCTAATCCTCATCCTAACCCTCACCCTAAACCTAACACTAACCCTCACCCTAATCCTAATCCTAACCCTAACGCTCAACCTAACCCTAACCCTCACCATAACCCTAAACCTCACCCTAACCCTAAACTTAACAAGAACCCTAACACTCACCCTAATCCTACCCCTAACTCTCACCCTAACCCTATCCCTCACCCTCACCCTTACCCGCACCCTCAGCCTAATCATAAGGCTAACCGTAACCCTAAAACTAACCCTCACACTTACCCTAACCTGTACCCTAATCCTAATCCTAACACTAAGCCTAAACCTCACCCTCACCCGAACCCTCATTGTAACCCTAACTCTAACACTAACCCTAACCCTAAACCTCACCATCAGCCTCACGCTAACCTTAACTCTAACCCTAAACCTGAACCTCACCCTAAACCTAACCCTAAACCTAAACCTAAACCTCACATAAACCTAACCCTAAACCTCACCCTCACCTTAGCCCTCACCCTAAACCTAATCCTAAACCTAACACTCATCCTAACCCTAACACTAACCCTCACCCTCACCCTCACCTTCACCCTAACCCTAACACTAACCCTAACCCTCAACCTAACCCTAACTCTAACTCTCACACTAACCCTAACCCTAACCCTCACCCTCACAGTAACCCTCAACCTCACCCTCAAATTCAGCCTAACACTAAGCCTAACCCTAACCCTACCACTAACCCTCACACTCACCCTAACCCTAACCCTAACCCTAATCCTAACACTAACACTAAAGCTCAACCTCACTCTAACCCTCACCTTAAGCCTAACCCAAACATTAATCCTAACCCTAACCCTAACCCTAAAACTCATCCTCACCCTAAAGCTCACACTAACCCAAACACTAGTCCTGAATCTAAACCTCACCCTCACCCTCACCCTAGCCCTCACCCTAAACCTAACCCTCATCCTCACCTTAAACCTCACACTAACCCTAACACTAATCCTCAATCTAACCCTCACCCTAACCCTAACCCTAACGCTCATCCTAAACCTAACCCTCACCCTTACCATAACCCTCACCCTCAGCCTAACCCTCACCTTTACCCATACCGTCACTCCCACCCTAACCCTCACCCGAAAGCTAACCCTCACGCTGACCCTAACCCTACCCCTAAACCTCACTCTCGTCCTAACCCTAACTCTAACCCTAACCCTAACACTAAATCTCACCCTATCCTCAACCATAAACCTCACCCTCAACCTCATGCTCAGGCTAACCCTAAGCCTAAGCCTAACACTTACCCTAACCCTCACCTTCACCCTAGCCCTCACCCTAACCCTAAGCCTAACCCTAACCCTCATCCTAACCCTCTCCTTAACCCGAAACCTAAACATCAACCTTACCCTAATGCTCACCCACTCCCTCACCCTCAGCTAAACCTTCAGCCTAAGCCTAACCCTAACCCTAAAACTCACACTCACCTCACCCTAAGCCTAATCCTAACCCTAACCCTAAGCCTAAACTTCAACCTAACCCTCACCCTAACCTTAACCCTAACACTAACTCTAACATTAACGCTCGACCTAACCCTCCAACCAAGCCTAAATCTAACCCTAAATTTCAACCTCACCCTAACACTAATCCTAACCCTAACCCTAAACCTCACCCTAAAACTAACCCTAAACCTAACCATAACTCTAACCCTAATCCTAACACTCACCCTCTCCCTAAACATAATATTAAGCCTAACCCTCAAACTAACCCTAACCCTCAACCTCACCGTAACAATAACCCTCAACCTAACCTTAACCGAAACCCTAACCCTAACTCTAAACCTTACCCAAACACTAACCCTAACCAATCCTAACCCTCACCATCACCCTAGCCCTCACCCTCACCCTAATCCTAACCCTAACCCTCACCCTAACCCTAACCCTCAACCTCACCGTCACTCTCAGCCGAACCCTAAGCCTAAGCCTAACCCTAAACCTAACCCTCAAACTCACCCAAACCCTTACACTAATCCTAATCCTAACCCTAAGATTAACCCTCACCCTCACACTCATCCTCACCCTAACCCTCACCCTAACCCTAACTCTAAACCTAACCCTAAACCTTACCCTCCAACTCTGCCTCAACCTCACTCTAACCCTAACCCTAAGCCTCACCCTCACAGTAACTGTTACCATAACCCTAATACTAACAATAACCCTAACAATAACCCTAACCCTAACACTAACCCTCACCCTAAACATAACCCTAACTCTAACATTAACCTTCACCCTAACACTTACACTCACCCTAACACTAACCCTTACCCTAACAGTAAATTTCACACTAACCTTAAACCTCACCCTAAACCTAAACCTCACCCTAACCCTAACCCTAACTCTAACCCTCACCCTCTCCCTAGCCCTCACACTAACCCAAATTCTAACCCTCACTCTCACCATAACCCTAACCCTCATCCTCACCCTATACCTCACACTAACCCTAACCCTAATCCTCAATCTAACCCTCATCCTAACCCTAACCCTAACCATAAATCTTAACCCTCAACCTCAGCCTTAACCTCACCTTTACCCTTACCATCATCCTCACCCTAAACCTCACCCTAACCTTAAACCTCATCCTAACCCTCACTCTAACCTTAAACCTAACCATCACCCTAACCCTAACCCTCACTCTCAACCTCATGCTCAGCCTAACCCTAAGCCTAAGCCTAACCCTTACTCTAACCCTCAACCTCAACCTAACCCTCAGCCTAACCCTAATCCTAACCCTAACCCTCATCCTAACCCTCACCCTAACACTAAATGTAACCCTCACCCTCATCCTCACACTAACCCTAAGCCTAACCCTAACCCTCAACCTAACCCTAACCCTTACCCTCACTGTAACCTTTACCCTAACCCTCACCCTAACCCTAAACTTAACCCGAAACCTAACTCTCACACTTATCCTGACACGAACTCTCATCATAACCCTAACCCTCACCCTAAACTTCACCCTCAGCCTAATCCTAAGCCTAACCCTATCCCTAACCATAACCCTCACCCTATCCTTCACCCTAACACTAATCCTAATCCTAACCCTAAACCTAAACCTCACCCTCACCCTAACCCTCAACTTAAGCCTAACACTAACATTAATCCTATACCTAACCCTAACCATAAACCTCATCCTAAACCCTAAACCTCACCCTAACCCTCACCCTAAACTTAACCCTAACACTAACCCTAACATTAACGTTGGACCTAACCCTACAACTAACCCTAAATCTAACCCTAAACCTCCCCATCATTCTAACCCTAATCCTAAACTTAACCCTAAACCTCACCCTAACCCTAACCCTCACCCTCACCTTCACCATAACTCTAACCCTAACAGTAACCATAACACTAAACCTAACACTAAACCTAACCCTAAACCTAACCCTAATCCTAAAACTCACCCTCACCCTAACCATAATCGTAACCCTAACTCTCAACCTAACCCTAACCCTCACCCTCACAGGAACCCTAACCCTCATCCGAACCCTAACTCAAACCCTAACCCTAACCCTAAACCTTACCCTAACACAAACCCTAACGTCTCCCTCACCCTAGCCCTCACCCTAACCCTAATCCTAACCCTAACCCTAACCCTAACCCTAAATATAATCGAACCCTAAGTCTCACCCTAACCCTAACCCTAAGTTTAACCCTAACCCTAACACTCAACCTCACCTTCACTCTCAGCCTAAACCTAAGCCTAAGCCTTACCCTAACCCTAGCCATCTACTCATCCTAACCCTTACCCTAATCCTAATCGTAACCTAAGCCTAAGCCAAACCCTCACCTTTACCCTCACCCTAATCCTAACCCTCACCCTAACCCTAACTCTAACACTAACCCTAACGCTAACCCTCATCCTCAGCCTCACCCTTACCCTAACTCTAAACCTAAACCTAACCCTATCCCTAACCCTATCGCTAAAACTAAACCTCACCCTAACCCTAAGGCTAAACCTCACCCTCAACCTAGCACTCACCCTAGCCCTAATCCTAACCCTAACCCTCATCCTAAACTTCCCCATAACCCTAACCCTATAACTCACCCTCAACCTAAACTTAACCCTAACCCTAACACTAACACTAACCCTAACCCTTAAGCTAACCCTCACCCTTACAATAACTCTAACTCTAAACCTCACCTTCACCCTAATCTTAATTCTAACCCTAAACCAAAACCTAAACCTAATCCTAACAATAACCCTCACCCTAATCCTAACCCTTACCCTAACCACAACCCTCACCGTAACCCATACTCTAAACCAAACACTAACCCTCAGAGTAACCCTAACCTAACCTCACCCTAACCCTAACTCTAACCATAACCCAAACACTAAAAACCTCAACCTAACCCTAACCCTAACCCTCACCCTCACCCTCACCGTAACCGTAACCCTAACAATAACCCTAACCCTAACCCTAATCCTAACCCTCACCCTAATCCTAACACTAAACCTAACTCTAACCTTCACCCAAACCCTAACCCTCACCCTAACGTAACCCTAACCCTCATCCTAACCCTCACCATAAACCTATCCCTAACCCTAAAACTCACCCTAAAACTAACCCTAACCCTCACCCTAAACCTAGCCCTCAACCTAACCCTAATCCTAACCCTAATCCTCATCCTAACCCTCACCCTAACCCTAAACCTAAACCTCACCCTAACCCTAACCCTAATCCTCAACCTAACCCTAACACTCACATTCAACGTAAACCTAACCCTAACCCTCATGCTAACTGTAAACTTAACCTGACCCCTAACTCTCACCCTAACCCTCACCCTCACGCTCACGCTCAATGTAACCCTAAGCCTAACGCTAACCTTAACCTTAACCCTCACACTCACCCTAACACTTACCCAAATATTAATCCTAACCCTAACCGTAACCCTCACCCTCAGCCTCACCTTAACCCTACCTCTAACCCTAAACCTCACCCTCACCCTAACCCTACCCCAGCCCTAACCCTAAACCTCACACTAAACTAACCCTAAAAATCACCCTCACCCTAGCCATTACCCTAACCCTAATCCTAACACTAGCCCTCATCCTAACCCTCCCCATAACCCTAACCCTAACCCTCAAAATAACCATTAACCTCACAATCACCTTTAGCCCAAACCTAAGCCTAACCCTAAGCATAACCCTAAACTTAACCGTAACCTTCACACTCATTCCCCACTATCACCCTCACCGTAACTCTAACCCTAACTGTAACCCTAACCCTAAACCTAACCCTTACCCTAACCCTAACCCTAACCCTCATCCTCACCCTAACCCTAACACTAAACCCAACCCTAACCCTCACCCTAACAGTCACCCTAACGCTATATCTAACCCTAAACCTCACCCTCACCCTCACCCTAACCCTAAACCTAACGCTAAACCCCACCCTAATCCTAAGCCTAAACCTCACCCGCACCCTCACCCTCACCGTAACTCTAACCCTAACCCTTACAATAAAACTACCCCTAAACCTAACCATCACCCTAACCCTAATCCTCATCCCACCCTCACCCTCTGCCTATTCCTAAGCCTAAGCGTAACCTTTACCCTTATCCTCACACTCATGGTCACCCTAACCCTAATCCTAAACCTAATCCTTTCCCTAAACCTCAACCTAACCCTCAACCTCACCCTAACCCTAACACTAACCCTAAACCTAAACCACACCCTAACCCTCCCCCTAACCCTAAATCTAACCCTAAAGCTCAAACTCACCCTAACCCTAACCCTAACCTAAAACAAAACTCACACTAACGCTAATCCTCACCCTCACTTTCAACCTCACTGAAACTCTAACCCTTACCATAACAATAACATTAACCCTAAACCTGACCCTAACCCTAAACATAACACTCACCCTCAGCCTCAGCCTCACTGCAAACTTAACCCTAACCATAAAACTCACAATAACCCTAACGGTAACCCTAACATTAATCCTCAACGCCACCCTCACCCTCATCCTAACCCTAACCCTAACCCTAATCCTAACCATCGCCATAACGCTAACCGTAACCCTCACTCTAACACTAACCCTAACCCTAAACCTAAACCTCACCTTAACCCTAACCCTAGAAATCACCCTCACCCTAGCCCTCACCCTAACCCTAATCCTAACCCTAACCCTCATCCTAACCCTCCCCATAACACTTACCCTAAACCTAAACCTCAACCTAACCCTCACCCTAACCCTAACACTAACCCTAACCCTAACCCTCAACCTAACCATCATCCTAACCATACTCTGACCCTAAACCTTACCCTAACCCTAACCCTAACTCTAACCCTTACTCAAGCCCTAAAACTGACCTTAACCCTAAACCCGAACCCGAACCCTTACCCTCACCGTAACCGTAACCCTAAACCTAACCCTAACAATAACCCTAACCCTAATCCTAACCCTCACCCTAAACACAACCATCACCCTAACCCATACCCTAACCCAAACACTAAACCTCACACTAACCCTAACCCTAACCTCACCCTAACCCTAACTTTAACCCTAACACTAACACTAAAAACCTCAACCGAACCCTAAGCATAATCCTCACCAGCAACCTCACCATAATCTTAAATCTAACAATAACCCTAACCCTAACCCTAATCCTAACCCAGACCCTCACCCTAACCCTAAACCTAATCCTAACCCTCACCCAAACCCTAAAACACACCCTTACTGTAACCCTAACTCTTATCCTAACACTAACCCTAACCTCAACCCTAACCGTAACGCATAACATAACCCAAACACTAACCCTCACACTAACCCTAACCCTAACCTCACCCTAACCCTAACTCTAACCCTAACCCTAACACTAAAAACCTCAACCTAACCCTAACCCTAACCCTCACCCTCACCCTCACCCTAACCGTAACCCTAAAAATAACCCTAACACTAACCATAATCAAAACCCTCACCCTCACCCTAACCCTAACCCTAACCCTAACCCTCACCCTAACCCTAACCCTCACACTTACCGTAACCCTTACCCTCATACTAAGCCTCACTCTAACTCTAACCCTAACTCTAAACCTCACCGTAACACTAACACTAACCCTCACCACAACCCTAACCCTAACCCTAACCATCAACGTAACTCTAACCCTCACACTCAACGTAAACCTAACCCTAACCCTCAACCTAACCCTAAAATTACCCTGAACCCTAACTCTCACCCTAACCCTAAGCCTCACCCTCACCCTCACCTCAGTGTAAACCTAAGCCTAACCCTAACCCTAACCCTTTCACTCACATTGACCCTAACCCTTACCCTAATCCTAATCCTAACCCTAACCATAACCCTCACCCTCAGCCTCACCTTAACCCTAACTCTTACCATAAATCTCAACGTGACCCTAACCCTAACCCTAACCCTAACCATAAACATCAACCTAACCTAAACCTAAACCTCACCCTCACCCTAGCAATCACCCTAACCCTAATCCTAACACTAACCCTCATCCTAACCCCCCCCATAACCTTAACCCTAACCCTCACCTTAACCCTAAAACTCACCCTGACCATTAGGCTAAACCTAAGCCTAACCGTAAGCCTAACCCTAAACCTCACACTCATCCGCACTGTCACCCTCACCATAAATCTAACCCTAACCCTAACCCTAAACCTAAACCTCACCCTTACCCTAACCCTAACCTGAACCCGAACCCTAACCCTCATCCTTACCCTAATCCTAACACTAAACCTAACCCTAACCCTCACCCTAAACCTCCCCCTAACCCTAACCCAAACCATCACCGTAACCCTAAACCTAACCCCAACACTCACCCTCAGCCGAACCAAAAGTATAAGCCTAATCCTCATCCTAACGCTCACCCTAACCCTCACACAAACCCTAATAGTAATCCTAACCCTGTCCCTAAACTTCAACCTAACCCTCACCCTCAATCTAACCATAACACTAACCCTAACCCTAAACCTCACCCTAACCTTTCCCCTAACCCTAACTATAACCCTAAATATCACCCTCACCCTAACCCTAACCCAAACCCTAACCCTAAACCTCACCCTAACACTAACCTCACCTTCACCCTCAACCTCACCGTAACTCTAACCCTAAACCTAACAATAACACTAACCCTAACCCTAACCCTAACTCTAACCATAACCGTCACCCTCAGCCTCACCCTCACTGCAAACTTAACCCGAACCGTAACACTAACAATAACCCTAAACCTAAGCCTAAGCTAACCCTAACTCTAATCCTAACCACCACCCTCAACCTCAGCCGTATAACCCTAAGCATAACCCTAACCCTAAACCTTTCCCTAATCCTCAGCCTCAGCCTCACCCTAACCCAAACCCTACCCCTAATCCTCAACCTAACTCTAAGCCTAATCCTAACCCTAACCCTAACCCTCACACCCACCCTCAACCTAACACTAATCCTAAAACTAACCCTATATCTAACCCTAACCCTCACCCTAACCCTCACCCTAGCGCTCACCCTAACCCTTACCCTAACCCTCACCCTCAACCTAGCCCTCAACCTAAACCTAACCCTCACCCTCACCGTAACCCTTACCCTAAACCTCACCCTAACCCTACACTTAACCTGTACCCTAACTCGCACACTAACCCTAACCCTAACGGTCATCCTAACCCTAACCCTCAACCTTAATGTAACCCTGACCCTCAGCCTAACCCTCACGTTTACCCTTACCTTCACCCCTACCCTAACCCTCAACATAACCCTCACACTCACCATAACCCTCACCCTAAAACTAACTCTACCCCTAAACCTCACCCTCACCCTAACCATAACTCTAAACGTAACCCTAACACTAAAACTCACCCTAACCCTAATCCTACCCATCAAGCTAACCATAACCCTAACCCTCACGCAAAACCTCAGCCTAAACCTAAGGCTAACACTAACCCTAAACCTCACACTCAAGCTAACCCTAACCATAATCCTAATTCTAACCCTAATTCTAACCCTAAACCTCACACTCACCCAAACCCTAATACTGAAACTCAAACTCACCGTAATTGAAACCCTAAACCTAAGTCTAACCTTAAGCCTAACGCTAACCCTAACTCTGCACCTAACTTTCACCCTAACCCTAACACTAACACTAACCCTAACCCTAACCCTCACCCTCAGTCTCACCCTAACCATAACTCTAACACTAAACCTCACCCTGACCCTAAACCTAACCCTAACCCTATCCCTAAATCTCATCCTAGCCCTAACCCTAACCCTCACCCTCACCCTCACCCTCACCATAACCGTAAACCTAATCCTAATGCTAACAATAATCCTAACCCTAACCCTAAACCTGAAACTAAACATAACCCTCACCCTAACCTTAACCCTCACCTTAACACTTACTCTCACCTTAACCCTAACCCTCACCCTAACACTTTCCCTCACCCTAACCCTCACCCTAACCCTAACCCTCACCCTTACTGTAACCTCACCCTCAGCCTAACCCTCACCTTTATCCTAAACGTCAACTCCACCCTAACCCTCACTCTAACGCTAACCCTCACCGTAACCCTAACTCTATCCCTAAACCTCATCCTCACCCTAATCCTCACTCTATCCCTAACCCTAACACTAACCTTCACCATAACCCTAACCCTAACCATCACCCTAAACCTAATCCTCACACCCACCCTCACCCTCAGCCTAACCCTAAGCCTAAGCCTAACCCTAACCCTAAACCTCACACTCACACTCACCCTAACCCTAATCCTAACCCTAACCCTAACCCTAACCCTAAACCTCAACCTAACCCTCACCCTAACCTTAACCCTAACACAAACCCTAACCCTCGACCTAACCCTCCAACTGAACCTAAATCTAACCATAAACCTCACAATCACCCTAACCGTCACCCTCACCATAACTCTAACCCTAACCCTAACTATAACAGTAATCCTAACCCTAAACCTAACCCTAACCGTAACGTTAATGCTAACACTCAACCTCACCCTAACCCTAATCCTAACCCTAAACCTCACCCTAACCCTAACCCTCACCCTCACCGTAACTCTAACCCTCATCCTAACCCTCACCCTAACCCCAAACCTAATCCTAAACCTTACACTAAAACAAACCCTAATCCTCACATTCACCCTAGCCCTCACCCTAACACTAATCGTAACCCTAATCATCATCCTAACCCTCACACGAACCCTAAAACTAACCCTCATCCTTACCCTAACCCTAACCCTCAACCTAACCCTAACACTTACACTCACCGTAATCCTAAACCTAACAATCACCCTACCCCTAAACTTAACCGAACCCTAACTCTCACCCTAACCCTAACCATCACACTCACCCTCACCCTCACCATAATCGTAATACTAACCCTAACCCTAACCCTCACACTAATCCCTAACCTAACACTAACCCTCTCCCTAAACCCCATCCTAACCCTAACCCTAACCCTCACCCTCATCCTCAGCCTCAACCTAACCCGAAGCCTAAACCAAACCCTAAACCTAACACTCAAACTCACCCTAACCCTTACTCTAATCCTAATCCTAACCCTAAACCCAATCCTCACCATCACCCTAACCGTTACCCTAACCCTAACTCGAAAACTAACCCTAAACCTAAACCTCAACCTCAGCCTCACCCTTACACTAACTCTAACCCTAAACCTCACCCTCACCCTAACCCTAAACCTAACCCTAACCCTAACCCTAAACCTCAACCTCAGCCTAGCCCTCACCCTAACCCTAATTCTAAACTTCATCCTGACACTCACCCTAACACTAACCCTAACCCTCACCCTTACTCTCAATTTAACCCTAACCCTAACCCTAAACCTCACCCTAACCCTAAACCTCACCTTCAACCTCACCCTTAGCCTAACCCTTAACCTAAACCTAAACCTAACCTAACACACTCACTCACCCTCACCTTAACCCTAAGCCTAATCCTATCCCTCACCCTCACCCTCAGTGTAATCCTAAGCCTAACCCTAACCAGAACCTTAACCCTCACACTCACTCTAACCCTTTCCCTAATCCTAATCCTAACCAGAACCCTAAGCCTCACCCTCATCCTCAGCTAAACCCTAATTCTAACCCTATAACTAACACTCACACTAACCCTCACCCTAACCCTAACCATAAACCTCAACCTCTTCCTAGCCCTCACTCTAACCCTAATCCTAACCCTAACCCTCATCCTAACCCTCCCCATAACCCTAACCCTAATACTCACCCTAACCCTAACCCTCACCCTCACCCTCATCCTGAGCCTAACCCTAAGCCCAACCCTAAACCTCACCCTAACCCTCACACTCACCCTAACTCTAAACCTATTCCTAATCCTAACCCTAAACCTAACACTCACCCTAACCCTAACACTCACCCTCAACCTCAGTCTAACCCTAAGCCTATCCCTAACCCTAACACTAAACCTCAAACTCACCCTAACCCTAAACCTAATCCTAATCCTAACCCTAACTCTAACCCTCACCCTCAACCTAACCCTCACCTTAAGCCTAACCCTAACATTAATCCTAAACCTAATTCTCACCCTCAGCCTCATCCTAACCCTAACTCTAACACTAAACCTCACCCTGACACTAAACCTAACCCTATAACTACACCTCATCCTAGCCCTAAACCTAAGGCTCACCCTCACCCTCACCATAACCTTAACGATAACCCTAATGCTTACTATAATCCTAACCCAAACACTAACCCTCACCCTAAACATAACCCTCACCCTAACCCTAACCCTCACCCTAACCATAACTCTCACCTTAAACCTAACCCTCAACCTAACACTTACCTTCACCCTAACACTAACTCTAACCCTAACACTAAGCCTCACACTAACCCTAACCATTACACTAACCCTAAACTTCATCCTAACACTAACCCTGAACCTCACCCTCTTCCTAGCCAGCACCCTAACCCTAACCCTCATCCTCACCCTAAACCTCACACTAACCCTAACACTAATCCTCAATCTAACCCTCACCTTCACCCTAAAGCGAACACTAACCCTCACCCTAAACCTAAACCTAACCCTCACCATAAACCTCACCCTCAGCCTAACCCTCAAATTTACCCTTACCGTCACCCCCAAGCTAACCCGCACCCTAACCCTAACTGTACCCGTAAACCTCACCCTCACCCTAACCCTAACTCTAACCCTAACCCCAACACAAACCTCACCCTAACCCTAACCCTAACCTTAAGCCTCACCCTCACACTAACCCTAACCTTTACCCTAAACCTAATCCTAACCCTAACCCTCATCCTAAAACTCCCCCTAACCCTAACCCTCACCCTCAACCTCACCCTCAGCCTAACCGTAAGCCTAACCCTATACCTAAACCTAACACACACACTCACCCTCACTCTAACCCAAATCCTATCCCTAACACTAACCCTAACCCTAACCCTCCCCCTAACTCTAACCGTAACCCTAAACCTAAATATAACCCTTATCCTAACCCTCAACCTAAACCTCACCCTAACCCTAACTCTAACCCTAAAGCTCAACCTCACCCTAACCCTAACTCTAACCTTAACCCAAACCCTAAACCTCACCCTAACACTAATCCTAACCCTAACCCACACCCTCACCCTCAGCCTAATCCTAAGCCTATCCCTAACCCTAACCCTCACACTCACCCTAACCCTAACTGTAATCCTAAACCTCACCCTCACCCTAAACCTCACCCTAACACTAACCCTAACCCTCACCCTCACCGGCACCATAACCGTCACCCTGACCCAAAACCTCACCCTAAGATTTACCTTCACCATAACACTAACCCTAACGCTAACACTAACCTCACACTAACACTAACCCTCACCCTAATCCTAACACTCACCCTCAACCTCAGCCTAACCCTAAGCATATCCCTAAACCTAACCCTAACCCTCACACTCACCCTAACACTAACACTAATCCTACTCCTAACCCTGACCCTAACCCTCACCCTTAACCTAACCCTCTACTTAAGCCTAACCCTAACATTAATCCTAACCCTAACCCTCACCCTCAGCCTCACCCTAACCCTAACTCTAACACTAAACCTCACCCAAACACTAACCCTAAATCTAACCCTAAAACTCACCCAAAACCTAACCCTAATCCTAACACTACCCCTCACCCAAACACGAACCCTAACACTCACCCTCACCCTCATGCTCAGCCTAAGCCTAAGCCGAAGCCGAAGCCTAACCCCAATCCTCACCCTAACCCTAACTGTAACCCTAAACCTCACCCTCACCCTAAACCTCACCCTAACAGTAACCCTAACCCTCACCCTCACCCGCACCATAACCGTAACCTTAAACCGAACCCTAAAAATAACCCTAACCCTAATCCTAACGCTCACCCTAACCATAACCTTCACCCTGACCCAAACCCTCACCCTAAGATTTACCCTCACCATAACACTAACCCTAACGCTAACACTAACCTCACACTAACACTAACCATAAATCTAACCCTAAACCTCAACCTCACCCTAACCCTAACCCTAACCCTAACCCTAACCCTAAACCTCAACCTAACCATAACCCTCACACTCACCCTAAACCTCACCCGAACCCTAAACCTCAGCCTAACACTAACCCCAACCCTTAACCTCAACCTAGACTTCACCATAACCCTAACCTTAACCATCACCCTAACCCTAATCGTCACCCCCACCCTCACCCTCAGCCTAACTCTAACCCTAACCCTAACCCTCACCCTTATTGTACCCCTCACCCTCACCTTAACCCTAACCTTTACCCTTACCATTACCCCCACGCTAACTCCCACACTAACCATAAACCTAATACTCACCCTCACTGTAACAGTAACCCTAATCCTAAACCTAACAATAACCCTAACCCTAACCATAACCCTCACACTAACCATAACATGCACCGTAACCCTAACCCTCACCCTAACACATACCCTCACCCTAACACTAAACCTAACCGTAGCATTAATCCTCACACTAACCTTAACCCTCACCCTAATGCTAAACCCCAACCTCACCCTCAGCCTAACCCTAAGCCTAAACCTAACCCTAACCCTAACTGTAAACCTAACCCTAAACCTAACCCTAACCCTAAACCCAACCCTAAACCTAACCCTAATCATTTGCCTCACCCTCACACTAAACAAAACCCTAACCCTCACCCTCACCCTAACCCTAACACTGACCCTCAGACTCACACTCAAACTAACCCTAACCCTAATCCTAACCCTCTTCCTATCCCTCAACCTAGTCCTCACCCTAACACTAATCCTAACCCTAAACCTCATCCTAAACCTCACCCTAACCCTAACCCTAACCTGCACCCTAACCCTAACCCTGAACCTCACCCTCATGCTTGGCCTAAGCCTAAGCCTAAGCCTAAGCATAACGCTAACGCAAACCCTCACACTAACACTAACCCTAACAATAACCCTAACTCTAACCATAAAACTCACTCTCACCCTAACCCTAACTCTAACCCTTACCCTAAACCTAAACCTCATACTAACCCTAACCCTAACCCTCACCCTCACCCTCACCATAACCGTAACCCTAACCCTAACAATAACCCTAACCCTAACCCTAACACTCAACCTAACCATAACCCTCACCCTGACCCTAACCCTCACCCTAACACTTACCCTCACCCTAACACTAACCAGAAACCTAACACTAACCCTCACACTAACCCTAATCATGACCCTAACCCTAAACCTCACCCTAAACCTAAACCTAACCCTCACCCTCACCCTAGCCCTCACCCTAGCCGTAACCCTCATCCTCACCTTAAACCTCACACTAACCCTAACACTAATCCTCAATCTAACTATCACCCACACCCTTCCCATAACCCTAACCCTCACCCTAACCCTAAACCTCACCCCACTGTAAGCCTCAACCTCAGCCTAACCCTCACGTTTACCCTTACCAGCACCCCCACTCTAATCCTTACCCTAAACTTAACCCTCACCCTAACTCGCACCCTAACCCTAATGACAACACAAAAACTCATCCTCACCCTAACCCTAACCTAAACCCTAACCCTCATCCTCAAACTAAACCTGAAACTAACCCTAACCCTAAACCTCAATTTAACCCTCATCCTAACCCTAATCCTAAACCTTACCCTAACACTAAACCTAACCCTAACACTCACCCTTATCTTAACCCTAACCCTCAGCCTAAACCTCACCTTTACCCTTACCATCATGCTCACCCTAAACCTCCTCCTAACCCTAAACCTCATCCAAACCCTCACCCTAACCGTAAACCTTACCGTCACCCTAACACTAACCATCACCCTCACACTAGCACTCACCCTAACACTAATCCTAACCCTAACCATCATCCTAACCCTAAACGTAAACCTCACCCTCACCCTCACCCTAACCCTAATCCTAACCCCACAGTGAACCTAATCCTAACCCTCATACTCACCGAAACCCTAACACTAAAGCTAAACCTAACCCTCACCCTCAACCTCACCCTCAGCCTAACGCTAAAGCCTAAGCCTAAACCAAACCCTAACACACACACTCACCCTCACCCTAACCCTAATCCTAACCCTAACCCTAACCCTAAACCTCCCATGAACTTTCACCGTAAGCCTAAACCTAACATTAACCCTAACCCTAACCCTCAACCTAACCCTCACCCTAACACTAACTCTAACCCTAAACCTCACCCTCACTCTAAACCTCACCCTAACCCTAACCCTAACCCTCACCCTCACTCGCACTATAACCATAACCTTAATCCGAACCCTAACAATAACCCTATCACCAATCCTAACCCTCACACTAACCATAACCCTCACCCTGACCCAAACCCTCACCCTAAGACGTACCCTCACTGTAACACTAACCCTAATGCTAACACTAACCCTCACACTAACACTAACCCTAAATCTAACCCTAAACCTCAACCTCACCCTAATACTAACCCTAACCCTAACCCTAAACCTCACCCTAACCCTAACCCTCACCCTCACCCTAACCGAAACCGTAACACTATCCCAAACCCTAACAATAAACATAACCCTAACCCTAACACTCACCCTAACCATAACCCTCACCCTAACCCTAATGTTCACCCTAACACTTACCCTCACCTTAACACTAAACCTAACACTAACACTAACCCGCACACTAACCCTAAACATCACCCTAACCCTAAACCTCAACCTAACACTAACCCCAACCCTCACCCTCACCCAAACCTTCACCCTAATCCTAATCCTCATCCTCACCCTAAACCTCACACTAACCCTAACACTAATCCTCAATCTAACCCTCAACCTCACCCTAAAGCTAACACTAACCCTCACCCTAATCCTAACCCTCACCCTTACCGTAACCCTCAGCCTCAGCCTAACCCTCAACTTTACCCTTACTGTCACCCCCACGCTAACACACACCCTAACATTACCCCTCACCATAACCCAAAATGTACCCCTAAACCTCACCCTCATCATAAACCTAAATCTAACCCTAACCCTAACACTAAACCTCACCCTAACCCTAACCCTAACCCTCACCATCACCGTAACCGTAACCCTAACCTTAAACCTAACAATAAACCTAACCCTAACCCTAACCCGCACACTAACCATAACCCGCAACCTAATGCTAACCCTAACCCTAATACTAACCCTCACACTAACCCTAAACCTCACCCTAATCCTAAACCTCATCCTAACCCTAACCAAAACACTAATCCTCACCCTCACCCTAGCCCTCACCCTAACCCTAATTCTAACCATCACCCTGACCCTAACCCTAACCTTCATCCTCACCCTACATCTCACACTAACCATAACCCTAATCCTCAATCTAACCCTCACCCTAACCCTAACCTTAACCTTTACCCTAACCCTAAACTTAACCCTAAACCTCACCCTTATCTTAAACCTGACCCTCGGCCTAAACCTCACCTTTACCCTTACCATCATCCTCACCATAACCCTAAACCTCATCCTAACACTCACCCTAATTGTAAACCTAAACATCACCCTAACGCTAACCCTCACCCTCAAGCTCATGCTCAGCCTAAACCTAAGCCTAAGCCAAAACCTTACGCTAACCCTCACCCTCACCCTAGCCCTCACCCTAAACCTAATACTAATCCTAACCCTCATCTTAACCCTCACCCTAGCCCTAATGCTAACCATCACCCTAAACCTAATCTTCACCCATACCCTCACCCTCAGCCTAACCTTAAGGCTAAGCCTATCCCTAAACTTAACCCTCACACTCACCCTCACGCTCATCTTAATCCTAACCCTAACCATAAACCTAAACCTCAACCTAACCCTCACCGTATCCTTAACCCTAAAACTAACCCTAAGCCTAATCCTAGACCTAACCCTCCAACTAACCCTGAATCTAACCGTAAACCTCACCCTCACACTAACACTAATCCTAACACTAACCCTAAACCTCACCCTAACCCTAACCCTCACCCTCACCCCCACCATAACTCTAACCCTAACCCTAACTATAACACTAATCCTAACCCGAAACCTAACCCTAACCCTAATCCTAACACTCATCCTCAGGCTAACCCTAATCTTAAACCTAACCCTCACCCTAACCCAAACCCTAAACCGAAACCTTAATCTAAAACTAACCCTAACCCTCAACCTCACCCTAGCCCTCACCCTAACCCTATTCCTCATCCTTACACTCACACTAACCCTAAACTTAACCCTCACCCTAGCCCTAACCCTAAGCCTAATCTTCAATGTAACCCTAAACCTCATGCTCAACTTAACCATAACCATAACCCTCACCCTAACCCTAAACATAATCGAACCCTAACTCTCACCCTAACCCTAATCCTAACCCTAAACCTTAATCTAACACTAACCCTAACCCTCATACTCACCCTCACCCTCAGCCTAACCCTAAGCCAAACCCTAACCCTAGACCTAATGCTCACACTCACCCTAAACCTTACCCTAAACCTAATCCTAACCCTAACACTAACCCTCACCCTCAGCCTAACCCTCACCCTAACCCTAAATCTAACACTAACCCTAACCCTAACCCTCAACCTCAGCCTCATCCTACCCCTAACTCTAACCGTAAACGTCAACCTCACCCGAACACTAACCCTACCCCTAAACCTAAACCTCACCCTAAACCTAAACCTAACCCTAAACTTCATCCTCAGCCTAGTCCTCAACCTAACACTAATCCTAACCCGAACCCTCATCCTAACCCACACCCTAACACTAACCATAACCCTCATGCTCACCCTAACCTTAATCCGAACCCTCACAGTAACCCTTACCTTCACCCTCAACCTAACCCTAAACTTAACCCGAACACTAACTCTCACCCTTACCATAATCCTAACCCTCAAGCTAACCCTAACCCTAAACCTCATTCTCACTCTAGCCTCACCCAACCCTAATCCTAACCCTATCCCTTTTCCTAAACCTCCCCCTAACCCTTATCCTAAACCTCACCCTAACACTAACCTTCAGCCTCAAACTCACTCTCAGCCTAACCCTAAGCCTAACCCTAAACCTAACCCTAACAACACACTCAACCTCACCCTAAACCTCACAATAACCCTAACCCTCATCCTAACCCACCACATAACCCTAATCCTAACCCTAACACTAAACCACACCCTCAACCTCAGCATAAGCCTAAGCCTAAGCCTAACCCTAACCCTCACACTCACCCTAAACCTAACCCTAAACCTCACCCTAACACTAACCCTCACCCTCAACCTCAGCCTTACCTTAAGCCTTACCCTAACCCTAACCCTAATCCTCACCCTCACCTTAACCTTAATCCTACTACTAACCCAAATCCTAACCCTCAACCTAAACCTCACCTTAAGCCTAAGCCTAACATTAATACTTACCCTAACCCTCACCCTCAGCATCACCCAAACACTAACTCTAACACTAAACCTCACCCTGACCCTAAACCTAAACGTAACCCTCACCCTAGCCCTCACCCTAACCCTAATCCTAACACTAAACCTCATCCTAACCCTCCCCCCACCCTTACCTTAACCTCACCCTAACACTAACCCTTACCCTCAACCTCACCCTCAGCCTAACCCTAAGCCTAATCCTAAACCTAACTCTAGCACACAAATTCACCCTCACCCTAACCCTAATCCGAAGCCTAAACCTCACCCTCACCCTCACCCTCAGTGTAACCCTAAGCCTAAACCTAACCCTAACCCTAACCCTCACACTCACCCTAAACCTAACCGTAAACCTCACCCTAACCCTAACCCTAAACCTCACCCTCACCCTAGTCCTCACCCTAACCCTAATCCTAACCCTAACCCTCATCCTAACCCTGCGCCTAACCCTAACACTAACTCTCACCATAACCCTAACCCTCATCCTCACCCTCACCCTAACTCTAATCCTAACCCTAATCCTAAACCTCACCATAACCCAAACCCTAACCCTCACCCTCGCTTCCCCTCACCATAACTCTAACCCTAACCCTAACAAGAACACTAATCCTAACCCTAATCCTAACCCTAACTGTAATCCTAACACTCACCCTCTTGCTAACCGTAATCCTACCCTAACCCTCACCGCAACCCTAATCCTCACCCTCACCCTAACTCTAACCCTCACCCTCACCCTAACCCTAATCCTAACCCTAACCCTAAACCTCACCCTAACCCTAATCCTCACCCTCACCCTCACCATAACTCTAACCCTAACCCTAACAATAACACTAATCCTAAACCGAAACCTAACCCTAACGCTAACAGTAATCCTAACACTCACCCTCTAGCTAACCCTAATCCTAAACCAAACCCTCACCCTAACCCTAATCATCACCCTCACCATAACCCTAACCCTCAACCTAACCCTCACCCTAACCGTAACCCTAACCCTAAACTTTAATCTAACACTAACGCTAACCCTCAAGCTTGTCCTATCCCTCACCCTAACCCTAATCCTAAACCTAATCCTCATCCTTACCCTCACCCTAACCCTAAACTTAACCCTCACCCTAGCCCTAACCCTAAGCCTAATCCTCAACTTAACCCTAAACCTCATGCTCACCGTAACCCTAACCCTAACACTCACCCTAACCCTAAACATAACCGAACCCTAACTCTCACTCTCACCCTAACACTAACAATCACCCTAACTCTAACCATCACACTCACCCTAAACCTAATCCTAAACCTAAACCTAAACCTCACCCTAACCCTAACCCTCATTCTCACCCTCACCCTCCCCATAAATCTGACCCTAACCCTAACAATAACACTTATCCTAAACTGAAATGTAACCCTAACCCTAACCCTAACCCTAATCCTAACACTCATCCTCAGGCTAACCCTAATCTTAAACCTAATCCTCACCCTAAACGTAATCATCACCCTGACCGTAACCCTAAACTTCAAACTTACCATCACCCTCACCTAACCCTAAACCTTAATCTAACACTAACCCTAACCCTCACCCTCACCCTAGGCTTCACCCTAACCCTAATTCTAACCCTAATCCTCATCCTTACCCTCACCCTCACCCTAACCTTAACCCTCACCCTAGCCCTAAACCTAAGCCTAATCCTCAACATAATCCTAAACCTCATGCTCACCTTAACCCTAACCATAACCCTCACCCTAACGCTAAATATAACCGAACCCTAAATTTCACCCTAACCCTAACCCTAACCCTAAACCTTAATCTAACACTAACCCTGACCCTCACCCTCAACCTCAGCCTAACCCTAAGCCAAACCGTAATGCTCACACTCACCCTAATGCTCACACTCACCCTAACCCTTACCCTAAACCTAATCCTAACCCTAAACCTAACCCTCACCCTCAATCCTAACCCTCACCCTAACCCTAAATCTTACACTAACCCTAACCCTAACCCTCAACCTCAGCCTCATCCTACCCCTAACTCTAAACATAAATGTCACCCTCACCCTAATACTAACCCTATCCCTAACCCTAAACCTCACCCTAACCCTAACCCTAACCCTAAACCTCACCCTCACCATAGCCCTCACCCGAACACTAATCCTAACCCTAACCCTCATCCTAACCCTCACCCTAACACTAACCATAACCCTCAAGCTCACCCTAACCCTTATCCGAACCCTCACCCTCAACCTAACCCTAACCTTCACCCTCATCGTAACCCTTACCTTAACCCTCTACTTAACCCTAAACTTAACCCGAACATTAACTCTCACACTTAACATAATCCTAACCCTCAAGCTAACCCTAACCCTAAACCTCATTCTCACCCTAGACACACCCAACCCTAATCCTAACCCTATCCCTTTTCCTAAATCTCCCCCTAACCCTTACCCTAACCCTCACCCTAACACTAACCCACAGCCTCACCCTCACCCTCAGCCTAAACCAAAGCCTAAGCCTAACCCTAACCCTAACCCTAACTTCACCCTCAGCCTAACCCTAAGCCTAACCCTAAACCTAACCCTACACACTCACTCACCCTCATCCTAAACCTCACACTAACACTAACCCTGATCCTAACCCTCCCCATAACCCTAACCATAACCCAAACACTAACCCACACCTTCACCCTCAGCATAATCCTAAGCCTAACCCTAACCCTAACCCTAAACCTCACATTCACCCTAACCCTACCCCTAAACATCACCCTTACCCTAACCCTCAACCTCAACCTCAGCCTAACCCTAAGCATATACCTAAACCTAACCCTAACCCTCACCCTCACCCTAACCCTAAACCTACCCCTAACACTAACACTAACCCTCATCCTAACCCTCCCCCTAAGTTTTGCACAAACCCTCACCCTAACCCTAACCCTCACCCTCAACCTCACCCTCAGCCTAACCCTAAGCCTAACCCTAAACCTAACTATAACACACACACTCACCCTCACCCTAACCCTAATCCTAACCCTAAACCTCACCCTCACCCTCACCCTCACCCTCAGTTTAACCCTAAGCCTAACCCTAACCCTAACCCTAACCTTCACACTCACCCTAACCTTTACCCTAATCCTAAACCTAACCCTAACCCTCACCCTCAGCCTCAGCTTAACCTAACTTTAACCCTAAACCTCACCCTCACCCTAACCCTAACCCAAAACCTAACCTTAAACCTCACCCTAACCCTAACCCTAAACCTCACCCTCACCCTAGCCCTAAACCTCACCCTAACCCTCCCCCTAACCCTAACCCTAACCCTCACCCTAACCCTAACCCTCATCCTTACACTCACCATAACCCTGAACCTTACCCTAACCCTAAACCTAACACTAACTCTCACCCTAACACTCATCGTCAGCTTCACCCCATCCCTAACACTAACCCTAAACCTCATCCTCATCCTAACCCTTACCCTAAACCTAACACTAAACCTAAACCTAACCCTAACCCTCACCCTCACCGTAACCCTAACCCTCATCCTAACCCTCACCCTAACCCTAACTATAACCCTAAAATTTACCCTAACACTAAACCTAGTTCTCACCCTCACCCTAGCTTTCACCCTAACACTAATCGTAACCTTAATCCTCATCCTAACCCTCACCCTAACCCTAAAACTAACCCTCATCCTTCTCCTAACCCAAACCCTCAACCTAACCCTAAACCTAATGCTCACCATAAGCCTAACCCTAATCCTAACACTCATCCTAACCCTCACCCTAACACTAAACCAAACCGTCGCCCTCACTCTCACACTAACACTAATCCTAACCCTAACCCTCACACTCAACCTCACACTTAGCCTTACCCTTAGCCTAAACCTAACCCTAACTCTAACACACACACTCACCCTCTCCTTATCCCTAATCCAAACCCTAACCATCACCCTCACCCTAACTCTAACGGTAAACCTCACCTTCATCCTACCCCTCACTCTAACCCTAACCCCAACCCTAAACCTCACCCTAACTCCAACCCTAAACCTCACCCTCACCGTAACCAAAACCCAAACCTAACCCTAACAATAACCCTAATTCTAATCCTAACACTCACCCTAACCACAACTCTCACCCCAACCCAAAACCTCACCCTAAAACTTACCCTCACCCTAAAACTAACCTTAACGCTAACACTAACCCTCACACTAACCCTAACCATTCATTACCCTAACCCTAAACCTCAACCTAACCCTCACCCTCACCCTAACTCTAACACTAATCCTATCCCAAACCTCCCCCTAACCTTCCCCCAAACCCTATATCTAACCCTAAACCTCACCCTCACACTAACCCTAACCCTAAACCTCATCCTAACCCTAACCCTAACCCTCACCCACACCCTCAATCTCACAATAACTCTAACCGTAACCCTAACAATAACACTAACTCTAATCCAAACCATCACCCTAACCCTAATCCTCACCCCCTCCCTCACCCTCAGCCTAACCCTAAGCCTAATCCTAGCCCTCACCCTAACCATCACACTCACCCTCACACTAAATCTAATACTAAACTATACCTATCCCTAAACCTCAACCTAACCCGCCCCCTCCCCCTAAACCTAACACTAACAATAACCCTGAACCTCACCCTAACCCTCAATCTAACACTAACTCTAACCCTAAACCTCACCCTCACCCTAACCCTAACCCTAAACCTCACGCTAAACCTCACCCTAACCTTAACCCTCACTCTCACCCTCAATCTCACCGTAACTGTAAACCTAACCCTAAAAATAACACTAATACTAACCCTAACCCTAACCCTAATCATGACCTTCAGCCTTAATGTCAGGGCAAACTTAAACCTAACATAAAACTAACAATAACCCTAATCTTAACCCTAACCCTAATCCTCAACCCCATCTTCATGCTCAGCCTAACCCTAAGCCTAACCCTAACCCTAAACCCAACCCTAAACCTAACCCTAATCCTCAGCCTCACCCTCACTTTAACGAAAACCCTAACCCTAACCCTCACCCTAACCCTGAGCCTAACCCTAAACCTGACCCTCAGGATCACCCTCAACCTAACCCTAATCCTAAACCTAAACCTATCCCTAAAGCTAACCCTCACCCTAACCCTCAACCTAGTCCTCACCCTAACACTAATCCTAACCCTAAACCTCTTCCTAAACCTCACCATAACCCTAACCCTCACCCTCACCCTCATGCTTAGCCTAAGCCTAAGCCTAAGCGTAACTCTAACACAAACCCTCACCCTAACACTAAACCTAACACTAACCCTAACTCTAACCGTAAACCTCACTCTCACCCTAACCCTAACTCTAACACTTACCCTAAACCTAAACCTCATACTAACCCTAAACCTAACTCTCACCCTCACCCTCACCGTAACCATAACCCTAACCCTAACCCAAACCCTAACCCTCAACCTAACAATAACCCTCACCCTAAACCTAACCCTCACCCTAACACTTACCCTCACCCTCACCCTAACCCTAACCCTAACACTAACCCTCACAGTAACCCTAATCATCACCCTAACCCTAAACCTCACCCTAAACCTAAACCTAAACCTCACCCTCACCCTAGCCCCACCCTAACCTTAACACTCATCTTCACCCTAAACCTCACACTAACCCTAAATCTAATCCTCAATCTAACCCTCACACACATCCTTCCCCTAACCCTAACCCTCACCCTAACCCTCACCCTCACCCCAATGTAACCTTCAGCCTCAGACTAACCCTCACGTTTACCCATACCATCACCCCCACGGTAACCCTTACCCTAACCCTAACCATCACCCGAACCCTAATGCCACCCCAAAACCGCACCCTCACCCTAACCCTAACCCTAATCCTCATCCTCACCCTAAACCTTACACTAATCCTAACCCTAAACCTAAATTTAACCCTCATCATAAACCCAATCTTAACCCTTACCCTAACCCTTAACCTAACCCTCACCCTAAGACTCACCCTAACCCTAACTCTTACACTAACCTTAAACGTAACCCTAACACACACCCTTATGTTAAACCTCACCCTCAGCCTAAAAATCACCTTTACCCTTACCATCATCCTCACCCTAAAACTCCCCCAACCCTAAACGTCATCCTAACCCTCACCCTAACTGTAAACCTAACCATCACCCTAACCCTAAACCTCCATCTCAAACTCATGCTCAGCCTAAACCTAAGCCTAAGCCTAAACCTTACCCTAACCCTCACCCTCACCCTAACCCTCACACTAACCCTAATCCTAAACCTAACCCTCATCCTAACCCTCACCCTACCACTAATCCTAATCTTCACACTCACCCTCACCCTAACCCTAATTCTAACCCTAACCCTCAACCTAATCCTAACCATCAACCTCACCGTAAACCTTACCCTAACCCTCAAACTAACCCTAAACTTAACCCGAACCCTAACTCTCACCCTAAACCTAACCCTAACGCTCAGCCTAACCCTAACTATAAACTTCATCCTCACCCGAACCCTAACCCTAAACATAAACCCCACCCTAACCCTAAAACTAACCCTCACCCGCATCCTCAACCTCACAGTAAATCTAACTCTAACCCTAACAATAATACTAACCCTAACATTAACCCTAAGCCTAACCCTAACCACAAACATAACGCTCACACTCAGCCTCACCCTCACTGCAAACTTAACCCTAACCATAACACTAACAATAACCCTAACCCTAAGCCTAACCCTAACCATAACACTAATCCTCATCCACACCCTCACCCTCAGCTTAACACTAAGCCTAGCCCTAACCTTAACCCTAACCCTAACCCTAAACCTAATCCTAAACCTAACCCTAAACCTAATCCTCAGCCTCACCCTCACCCTAACCCAAAAGCTAACCCTAACCCTCACCCTAATTCTAAGCCTAACCCAAACCCTAACCCTAACTTTCACACTCATTCTCACCCTAACCCTACCCCTCAACCTAACCCTCAGCCTAGCCTTTACCGTTGCCCTAATCCTAACCCTAATCCTCATCCTAACCCACAACCTACCCCTAACCCTAAACCTAACCCAAACCCTAACCTGAACCCTAACCCTCACCCTCATGCTCGGCCTAAGCCTAAGCCTAAACCTAACACTAACCCTCACCCTGACCCTAACACTAACACTAAACCTAAATCTAACCCTAAACCTCATCATCACCCTAACCCTAAATCTAACCCTAACCCTAACACTAAACCTCACGCTAACCCTAACCCTAACCCTCACCATCACCATAACTGTAACCATAATCCTAAACCTAACAATAACCCTAACCCTAACCTTAACCCTCACCCTAACCATAAACCTCACCCTACCCATGACCCTCACCCTAACACTTACCCTCACCCTAACAATAACCCTAACACTAACACTAACCCTCACAATAACCCTAATCCTCACCCTAATCCTAAACCTCACCCTAAACAGAACACTTACCCTAGCCTTCACCCTAACCCTAATACTAACCGTAACCCTCATCCTAAGCCTCACCCTAACCCTAACCCTAACCATCACCCTAAACCTAATCCTCAACCCCACCCTCACCCTCAGCCTAACCCTAAGCCTAAGCCTGACCCTAACCCAAACCCTCACACTTACCCTCAACCTCACCCTAATCATAACCTTAAACCTAATTATAACACTAAAGCTCAACCTAACACTCAACCTAACCTTAATGCTAAAAATAACCCTAACCCTAACCCTCGACCTAACTCTGCTAAAACTAACCCTAATCCTAACCCTGGACCTAACCCTCCAACTAACCCTAAATCTAACCCTAAACCTTACACTCACCCTAATCCTAACCCTAATCCTAAACCTCACCCTAACCCGGACCCTAACACTCACCCTCACCCTCACCATAACTCTAATCCTAACCCTAACAATAACACTAATCCTCACCCTAAACCTAACCCTAACCCTAAACCTAACCCTAATCCTAACACACCCCCTCACCCTAACTCTAATCCTAAACCTAACCCTAACCCTAACCCTAACCCTCACCCTCACCGTAACCCTAACACTCAAGCTAACCCTCACCCTAACCCTAAAGCTAAACCTAAACTTTAATCTAACCCTAACCCTAACCATCACCATCACCCTAGCCCTCACCCTAACCCTAATGCTAAACCTTATCCTCATCCTTACGCTCACCCTAACCCTAAACGTAACACTCACCCTAACCCTAACCCTAACCCTAAACCTCAACCTACCCTAACCCTCAACCTAACCCTAACCATCACGCTCACCGTAACCCTAACCCTAACACTGACCCTAACCCTAAACTTAACCGAACCTTAACACTCACCCTAACGCTAACCCTAACTCACCCTAACCCTAAACCTCACCCTTAGCCTAACCCTAAGCCTAAACCTAACCCTAACCCTAATCTTAACCCTCAACCTCAGCTTCACCCTAACCCTAAACATAAGCCTGAACCTCACCCTCACCCTAGCCCTCACCCTAACCCTAATTCTAACCCTAACTCTCATCCTAACCTTCACACAAACACTAACCCTAACCCTCACCATCAACCTCACCCTAACCCTCATCCGAACCCTAACCCTCAACCTAACCCTAACCCTCACCCTCACCGTAACCCTTACACTAACCCTCAACCTAAACCTAAACTTAAACCGAACCCTCTCAACGTAACCCTAAACCTAACCCTTATCCTAACCCTAAACCTAAACCTCACCCACACCCTAGAACTCACCCTAACCCTAATCCTAAACCTAACCCTCTTCTTAAACCTCCCCCTAACCCTTACCCTAACCCTCACAATAACCCTAACCCTCACCCGCAACCTCAACCTCAGCCTAACACTAAGCCTAACCCTAAACCTAACCCTAACAAACACAAGCACCCTCAACCTACCCCTAATCCTAACCCAAAACGTCCCCGTAACTCTCTCCCTAAAGCTAACCCTAACCTTAACTCTAACTCTAACCCTCAACCTAACCCTCACCCTAAACCTAACTCTAACCCTAAACCTCACCCTCACCCTAAACCTAACTCTAACTCTGACCTAAACCCTAAACCTCAACCCAACCCTAACCCTAAGCCTCACCCTCACCCTCACCATCACCGTAAACTTAACCCTAACCCTAACCCTAACAATAACCCTAACCCTAATCCTAACCCTCACCCTAAACATAACCCTAACCCTAAGACTAACCCTAACCATAACACTCATCCTCACCCCACCTCACCCTCAGCCTAACCCTAACCCTAACCCTAACCCTCACCGTAACCCTAATACTAAGCCTAAACCTAACACTAACCTTAACGCTAAACCTAACCCTAAAACTAACCCTAATCCTCAGCCTCGCCCTGACCCTAACCCAATCCATAACCATAACCCTCATCCTAACTCTAAGCATAACCCTAACCCTAAACCTAACCCTCACCATAATCCTAACCCTAACCATAACCCTAATCCTAATACTAATACTAAACGTAACCCTAAACCTAACCCTAATACTCATCCTCACCCTCACCCTAACCCAAACCCTAACCCTAACCCTCATCCTAACTCTAAGCCTAACCCTAACCCTAATCCTAAACAAAACCCTGTCCCTTACTCTAACCCTCACCCTAACACTCAGCCTAACACTCAAGCTAATTCTCAGCCTAAGCCTAAGCCTAAGCCTAAACCTAACCCTAACCTTCAGCCTAACCCTAACTCTAACACTAACCCTAAACCTAAACCTCATCCTAACCCTAACCCTAACCCTCACCCTGACCGTAATCTTAACCCTATCCCTAACCCTAACAATAAACCTAACCCTAACCTAACCCTCACCCTAACCATAACCCTTACCCTAACCCTAACCCTCACCCTAACACTTACCCTCACCCTAACACTAACCCTAACCCTCACACTAACCCTAAAAATCGCCCTAACACTAAACCTCACACTAAAACTAACCTTAACTCTCAAACTCAACATAGCCCTCACCCTAAACCTAACCCTCATCCTCACCCTAAATCTCACACTAAACCTAACACTAATCCTCAATATAACCCTCACCCTCACCCTAAAGCTAACACTAACCCTCACCCTAACCCTAACCCTCACCCTTACAGTAACCCTCACCCTGAGCCTAACCCTCATCTTTACCCTTACCGTCACACCTACGCTAACCCGCACACTAAACCTAACCCTCACCCTAAACCTAACTCTGACCCTAAACCTCACCCTCACCCTAAACTTAACTCTAACCCTAACCTAAACCCTAAACCTCAACCTAACCCTAACCCTAACCCTCACCCTCACCCTCAGGGCAACCTTAACCCTAAACCAAACCCTAACAATAACCATAACCCTAATCCGAACGTTCACCCTAAACATAACCCTAAACCTAAGCCTAACCCTAAACATAAAACTAATCCTCACCCCTACCTCACCCTCAGCCTAACCCTAACCCTAACCCTAACCCTCAGCGTAACCCTAACCCTAACCCTAAACCTAACACTAACCCTAAAGCCAAACCTAACCCTAAAACTAACCCTAATCCTCAGCCTCACCCTGACCCTACCCCAAACCCTAACCATAACCCTCACCCTAACTCTAAGGCTAAACCTAACCCTAACCCTAACCATAACCCTAACACTAACACTAACCCTAAACCTAACCTTAAACCGAACCCTCATACTCAGCCTCACCCTCACCCTAACCCAAACCTTAACCTTAAACCTCATCCTAACTCTAAGCCTAACCCTAACCCTAATCCTAATTCTCACACTCACCCTCCCCCTAACGCTAATCCTAAACCAAGCCCTATCCCTTACACTAACCCTCACACTAACCCTCAGCCTAGCTCTCACCCTTACACTTATCCTAATCCTAAACCTCATCCTAACAGTCACCCTAAACCTATCCCTAACCCTAACCCTCACCCTAACACTCAAGTTCATGCTCAGCCTAAGACTAAGCCTAAGCCTAATCCTAAACCTAACCCTAACCCTCAGCCTAACCCTAAGTTTAACACTAACCCTAAACCTAACCCTCATCCTAAACCTAACCCTAACCCTCACCCTCATCGTAACCTTAACCCTTTCCCTAACCCTAACAATAAACCTAACCCTAACCTAACCCTCACCCTAACCATAACCCTCACCCTAACCCTAACCCTCACTCTAACATTTACCCTCACCCTAACACTAACCCTAAAACTCTCACTAAACCTCACACTAAGCCTAAAAATCACCCTAAACCTAAACCTCACCCTAACACTAACCTTAACCCTCCAACTCTCCATAGCCCTCACCCTAACCCTCACCCTCATCCTCACCCTAAACCTCACACTAAACCTAACACTAATCCTCAATATAACCCTCAACCTCACCCTAAAACTAACACTAAACCTCACCCTAACCCTAAAACTCACCCTAACCCTCATCTTTACCCTTACCGTCACCCCCACACTAACCCTAACCCTCATCCTAAAACTAATTGTACCCCTATACCTCACCCTCACCCTAACCTTAACTCTAACACTAACCCTAACACTAAACTTCACCTTAACCCTAACACTAACCCTCACCCTCACCTGAACCGTAACCCTAATCCTAAACCTAACAATAACCCTAACCAGAACCCTAACCCTCAACCTAAGCATAACACTCACCCTAACTCTAACCCTCACCCTAACACTAACCCTCATCCTAACACTAACCCTAACCCTAAAACTTACTCTCACACTAAACCTAACCCTCAGCCTAATCGTAAACCTCACATTAACCATAACCCTAATCCTAACCCTCACCCTCACCCTAGACCTCACCCTAATCCTAATTCTAACCCTCACCCTCACACTAACCCTAACCCTCAACTTCACCCTAAACCTCACACTAACCCTAACCCTAATCCTCAATCTAAACCTCACCCTAACCCTAAACCTCACCCTTAACTTAACCCTCACCCTCAGCCTAAACCTCACCTTTACCCTTAACAACATCCTCACCCAAAACCTCACCCTAACCCTAAACCTCATCCTAACCTCACCCTAAACGTAAACCTAACCATCACCCTAAACCTAACCCTCACCCTCACCCTAGGCCTCAACATAACCCTAATTTTAATTCTAACCCTCATCATAACCCTCACACTAACCCTAACCCTAACCATCACCCTAAACCTAATCCTCACCCCCACACTCACACTCAGCCTAAACCTAAGCCTAAGCCTAACCCTAACCCTAACCCTCACACTCACCTTCACCCTCACCCTTATCCTAACCCTAACCCTAACCACAACCCTAAACCTCAAACTAACCTTCACCCTATCCTTAAGCCTAAAATTAACCTTAACCCTAACCCTCAAACTAACCCTCCAACTAGCACTAAACCTAACCCTAAACCTCAAGCTCACCCTAACTCTAATTGTAACCCTATCGCTAAACGTCACCCTAACCCTAACCCTCACCCTCACCCTCACCCTCACCATAACTCTAACCCTAAACCTAACAATAACACTAATCCTAACACTAAACCTAACCCTCACCCTAACCCTAACCCTAATCCTAGCACTAAACCTCATGCTAACCCTAATACTAACCCTAACCCTCACCCTAACCCTAATCCTCACCCTCACCGTAACCCGAATACTGAACCTAACCCTCACCCTAACCATAAACCAAACACGAAACCTTAATATAACACTAACCCTAACCCTCAACCTCACCGTAGCTCTCACACTAAGCCTAATCCTAACCCTAATCCCCATCCTTACCCTCACCCTAACCCTAAAATTAACCCTCACCCATACCCTAACGTTAACCCTAATTCTCAACCTAACCCTAAACCTCAAGTTCACCGTAACCCTGACCCTAACCCTCACCCTAACCCTAAACATAACCAAACCCTAACTCTCACCCTAACCCTAACGCTCACACTCACCCTAACCCTTACCCTAAACCTAATCCTAACCCTAAGCCTAACCCTCACCCTCAACCTAACCCTAAATCTAACACTAATTCTAACCCTAACCCTCAACCTCAGCCTCACCCTAACCCTAACTCTAAATCTAAACCTCACCTTCACCCTAACCCTAACCCTAACCCTAAACCTCACCCTAACCCTAACACTAAACCTCACCTTCACCCTAGCCCTCACCCTAACCCTATTCCTAACTCTAATCCTCAACCTAACCCTCATCCTAACACTAAACCTAACCCTCACTGTCACGCTAACCCTAATCTTAATCCTAACCCTCAACCTAACCCTAACCCTCACCCTCACCGAAACCCGTAACCTAACACTCAACCTAACCCTAAGCTTAAACCAAAACCTAACTCTCACACTAACCCAAACCCTAACACACACCCTAACCCTAACCCTAAACCTCACCCTAACCCTAGCCCTCACCCAACCCTAATCCTAACCATAACCCTCTTCCTAAACCTCCCCCTAACCCTTACCCTAACCCTAACCCTTAACATCAACCTCACCCACAGCCTAACCCTAAGCCTAAAGCTAAACCCAACCTTAACACACACACTCACCCTCAACCTAACCCTAATCCTAAACCTAACACTCATCCTAACCCTCCGCATAACCCTAAACCTCACCCTAACCCTAACCACACCCTCACCCTCAGCCTAATCCTAAGCCTGACCCTAACCCTAACACTCACACTCACACTAACCCTAACCCTAAAACTCACCCTAAACATAACCCTCAACCTCAACCTCAGCCCAACCCTAAGCCTATCCCTAACCCTAACACTAACCCTCACACTCACCCTAACCCTACACCTAATCCTACTCCTAACCTTAACTCTAACCCTCACCCTCAAACTAACCCTCACATTAAGCCTAACCCTAACATTAATCCTAATCCTAACTCTCACCCTCAGACTCATCCTAACCCTAACTCTAACACTAAAACTCACCCTGACGCTAACCCTAACGCTAACCATATAACTAAACCTCATCCTTGCCGTAACCTTAACCCTCAACCTCACACTCACCAGAACCTTAACCCTAACCCTAATGCTAACAATAATCCTAACCCTAACCCTAACCCTCACCCTAACCATAATCCACACCCTAACCCTAACCCTCACCCAAACACTTAACCTCACCCGAAACCTAACCCTCACTCTAAAACTATCCCTAACCCTAACACTAACCCTCACACTAACGCTAAGCATCACCCTAACCTTAAACCTCACCCTAACCCTAACCCTAAACCTAAACCTCTCCCTAGCCCTCACCATAACCCTAACCCTCATCCTCACCCTAAACTTCACACTAACCCTAACACTAATCCTCATTCTAACCCTCAACCTCAGCCTAACCCTCACCCTGACTCTCACACTAACCCTAAACCTCACCCTTTCCGTAACCCTCACGCTCAGCCTAACCCTCATCTTTACCCTTTCAGTCACCCCCACCATAACCCTCACTCTAACGCTAACCCTCACCCTAACCCTAACTCTACCCCTAAACCTCTCCCTCACCCTAACCCTAACTCTAACCCTAACCCTAACACTGACCCTCATCATAACCCTAACCCTAACCATCACCCTAAATCTAATCCTCAAACCAACCCTCACCCTCAGCCTAACCCTAAGCCTAAGCATAACCCTAAACCTAAACCTCACACTCACCCTCACCCTAACCTTAATCCTAACCCTAAACCTAACCCTAACCCCAAACCTCAACCTTAACCTGACCCTAACCTTAAACCTAAAACTAACCCTAACCCTAACCCTCATCCTAACCCTCAACCTAACCCTAACCCTAACCCTAAACCTCACCTTAACGCTAACCCTAATCCTCACCCTAATCCTAGCCCTCACCCTAACCCTAATTCTAACCCTCACCCTCACCCTAACCCTAAACTTCATCCTAACCGTAAACCTCACACTAACCCTAAACCTCATCCTAACCCTCACCCTAACCATAAACCTAACCATCACCCAAACCCAAACCCTCACCCTCACCCTAGCCCTCACCCTAACCCTAATCTTAATGCTAACTATCAGACTAAACTCAACCTAACCCTAACCATAACCATCACCCTAAACGTTTTCTAACCCCCACCCTCACCCTCAGCCTAACCCTAAGCCTAAGTCTAACCCTAACCCTAACCCTCACACTCACCCTCACCCTCACCCTAATCCTAACCCGAATGCTAACCATAACCCTAAACCTCAACCTAACCCTCACCCTATCCTTAACCCTAAAACTAACCTTAACACTAACCCTCGACCTAACCCTCCAACTATCCCTAAATCTAAACCTAATACTCACCCTCACCCTAACGCTAATCCTAACCCTAACCCTAAACCTCACCATAACCCTAATCCTAACCCTCACCCTCATCCTCACCATAAATCTAATCTTAACCCTAAAAATAACACTAACCCTAACCCTAAACCTAACCCTAAACCTAACACACACCCTCATGCTAACCCTAATCCTAACCCTAACCCTCACCCTAACCCTAATGCTCACCCTCACTGTAACCCTAACCCTCAACCTAACCCTCACCCTAACCTTAACCCTAAACCTAAACCTTAATCTAACACTAACCCTAACCCTCATCACACCCTAGGACTCACCCTAACCCTAATCCTAACCCTAATCCTCATCCTTACCCTCACCCTAACCCTAACCTTAACCCTCACCCAAACCCTAACACTAACCCTAACTCTAAACCTCAAGCTCACAGTAACCATAACCCTAACCCTTAACCTAACCCTAAACATAACCGAACCCGAACTCTCACCCTAACCCTAAACCTAACCCTAACCCTCACCCTCACCCTAACCCTCAACCTCACCCTCACCCTCAGCCTAACACTAAGCCTAACCCTAACCCGAACACTCAAACTCACCCTAACCCTTACCCTAAACCTAATCCTTACGCTAAGCCTAACCCTCACTCTCAACCTAACCCTAAATCTAACACTAACCCTAACCCTAACGCTAAACCTCACCCGAACTCTAACCCTAAACCTCACTCTCACACCCAACTTCACCCTAACCCTAATCTGAACCCTAACCCTCAACCTAACCCTAACCCTCACCCTCACCATAGCCCTTACCCTAAACCTCAACCTAACCCTAAACTTAAACCGAACCCTAACTCTCACCCTTACCCTAACACTAACCCTCACCCTAACCCTAACCCTAAACCTCAACCTCACCCTAGCCCTCATCCTCAACTTCACCGTCAGCCTAACTCTAAGCCTAACCCTAAACCTAACCCTAACACACACACTCACCCTAACCCTAACCCTAATCCTAACCCTAACCCTCATACTAACCCTCCCCATAACCCTAACCCTCACCCTAACTCTAAACATAACCAAACCCGAACTCTCACCCTAACACTAACCCTCACCCTAAACCTAACCCTCAACCTCACCCTCACCCTCACCCTAACACTAAGCCTAACCCCAACCCTAACACTCAAACTCACCCTAACCCTTACCCTAAACCTAATCCTTACGCTAAGCGTAACCCTCACTCTCAACCTAACCCTAAATCTAACACTAACCCTAACCCTAACCCTAAACCCCACCCTAACCCTAAACCTAAACCTCACCCTCACCCTAGCCCTCACCCTAACCCTAATCCTAACCTTAACACTCAACCTAACCCTCACCCTAACACTAAACCTAACCCTCACCCCCAACCTCACCCTAACCCTAATCCGAACCCTAAACCTCAACTTAACCCTAACCTTCACCGTCAGCATAGCCCTGACCCTACCCTCAACCTGACCCTAAACATAAACCTCACCCTCACCCTAGCCCTCATCCGCAACTTCACCCTCAGCCTAACCCTAAGCCTAACCCTAAACCTAACCCTAACACACACACTCACCCTCACCCTAACCCTAATCCTAACCCTAACCCTCATCCTAACCCTCCCCATAACCCTAACCCTCACCCTAACCATAAACCACACCCTCACCCTCAGCCTAATACTAAGCCTAAAACAAACCCTAACCCACACACTCATCCTAACCTTAACCCTAAATCTCATCCTACCCTAACCCTCACCCTCAACCTCAGCCTAACACTAAGCCTAACCCTAACACACACACCCTAACAAAAACTATAATACTACTCCTAACCCTAACTCTAACCCTCACCCTCAACCTAACCTTCACCTTAAGCCTAACCCTACCATTAATCCTAACCCTAACCCTCACCCTCAGCCTCACCCTAACCCTAACTCTAAAACTAAACCTCACCCTGACCATAACCCGAACCCTAACCCTATCCCTAAACCTCATCCTAGCCCTAACCCTAACCCTCACCCTCACCCTCACCATAAATGTAACCCTAACCCTAATGCTAACAATAATCCTAACCCTAACCTAACCCTCACCCTAAACATAACCCTCACCCTAACCTTAACCCTCACCCTAACACTTACCCTCACCCTGACACTAACCCTCACCCTAACACTTACCCTCACCCTAACACTAACCCTAACCCTAACAGTAACCATAACCATCACCCTAACCCTAAACCTAACCCTAAACAGAACCCTCTCCCTAGCCCTCACCCTAACCCTAACCCTAATCCTCACCCTAAACTTCACACCAACCCTAACACTAAACCTCTATCTAACCCTCACCCTCACCCTAACCCTCAACATAACCCTCACCCTAACCCTAAACCTCACCCTCACCCAAACCCTCACCCTCATCCTATCCCTTATCTTTACCCTTACCGTCACCCCCACCCTAACCCTCACTCTAACGCTAACCCTCACTCTATCGCTACCCCTCACCCTAACCCTAACTCTACCCCTAAACCTCACCCTAAACCTAAACCTAATTCTAAACCTAACCCTAACACTATCCCTCACTGTTACCCTAACCCTAACCATCACCCTAACCCTAATCCTCACCCCCACACTCACCCTCAACCGAACCCTAATCCTAAGACTAAACCTAACCCAAACACTAAACCTCAACTTAACCCTGACCCTAACCTTAAACCTAAAACTAACCCTAACCCTAACCCTCGACCTAACCCTCCAACTAAACCTAAATTTAACCCGAATCCTCACCCTCACCCTAACCCTAATCCTAAACCTAACACTAAACCTCACCCTAACCCTAACCCTAACCGTCAACCTAACCCTCACCCTAACCATAAATCTAAAGCTAACCCTAAAACTAACCCTCACCCTAACCCTAACCCTAACCCTAAACCTTACCCTAACACTAACCCTAATCCTCACCCTCATCCTAGCCCTAACCCTAACCCTAATCGTAACCCTAATCCTCATGGTAACCCTCACACTAACACTGAACCTAACCCTCATCCTTACCCTAAGGCTAAACCTCAACCGAACCCTAACATTCCCCCTCCCCCTCATCCTCAGCCTAACCCTAAGCATAAAACTAACCCTCACAATCATGCTAACCCTTACTCTAATCCTAATTCTAACCCTAAACCTAATCCTCACCCTCACGTTAACCCTCACCCTAAACCTAACTCTAACACTAACCCTAAACCTAAATCTTTACCTTAGCCTCAGCCTTACCCTAAATCTAACCCTAAACCTCACCCTCACACTAATCCTAACCCTAACGCTAACCTTAACCCTAACCCTAAACCTCACCCTCACCCTAGTCCTGATCTTAAACCTAATCCTGACCTCATCCTAACCCTCACCCTAACACTAACCCTATCCCTCACACTCATTCTCACCCTAACCCTCATCCTAACCCTCTCCCTAACCCTTATCCTAAAGCTCAACCTAACCCTAACCCTCACCCTCAACCTCACGCTTAGCATAACCCTTAGCATAAACCTAAACCTAACCCTAACACACTCACTCACCCTCACACTAACCCTAATCCTAACCCTAAACCTAACCTTAACCCTCACACTCACCATAACCCTAACCCTAATTATAATTCTAACCCTAATCCTAACCCTCACCCTCACCCTAAGCCTTACCCTAAACCTAACCCAAAACCTAACCCTAACCCTAACCCTAACCCTCACCCTCAGCCGCACCCTAACACTAACTCTAACCCTAAACCTCACCCTCACAATAACCCTAACCCTAACCTTAACGCCCAACCTCACATTCACCCTAGCCTTTACCCTAACCCTAATCCGAAACCTAACCCTCATCCTAACCCTCTGCCTAACGCTAACCCTCACCCTCAACCTCACCCTCAGCCTAACCCTAAGTCTAACCCAAAACCTAAACCTAACACACACACTCACCCTCACTCCAACCCTAATCCTATCCCCAACCCAAACCCTAACCCTCCCGCTAACTCTCACCCTAACCGTAATCCTAACACTAACCCTTACCATAACCCTCAACCTAAATCTCACCCTAACCCCAACTAACCCTAAACCTCACCATTACACTAACCCTATCTCTAACCCTAACCCAAACCCTAAACCTCACCCTAACACTAATCCTAACCCTAACCGACACCTTTACCCTCAGCCTAATCTAAGCCTAACCCTAAACCTAACCCTCACACTCACCCTAACCCTAACCCTAAACCTCACCCTAACACAACCCTCACCCTCAGCCTCAGCCTACCCCTAAGCCTATCCCTAACCCTAACCCTAACTCTCACACTCACCATAACACTAACACTAATCCTGCTCCTAAACCTAACCCTAATCCTCACCCTCAACCTAACCCTCACCTTAAGCCTAAACCTAACATTAATCCTAACCCTAAACCTCACCCTCATCCTCACCCTAACCCTAACTCTAACACTAAACCTCACCCTGACCCTAACCCTAACCCTATCTCTAAACCTCAACCTAGCCCTAAACCTAACCCTCACCCTCACCATCACCATAAACTTAATCCTAACCCTAATGCTAACAATAACCCTAAACCTCACCCTAAACATAACCCTCACCCTAACCCTCACCCTAACACTTACACTCACCCTAACACTAACCCTAATCCTAACACTAAACCTCACACTAACCCTAACCATCACCCTAACCATAAACCTCACCCTAACACTAACCCTAAACCTCACCCTCTCCCTAGACCTCGCCCTAACCCTAACCCTCACAATCACCCTAAACTTCACACTAACCCTAACACTCATCCTCAATCTAACCCTCACTCTCACCCTAACTCTATCCCTAACCCTCACCTAACCCTATCCCTAAACCCTCACCTATCCCTAACCCTAAACCTAACACTCACCCTTACCGTAACCCTCATGCTCAGCCTAACCCTCACATTTACCCTTACCGTCACCCCCACCCTAAGACTCACTCTAACCCTAACCCTCACACTAAGCCTACCTCTACCCGAAAACCTCACCTTCACCCTAACCCTAACTCTAACCCTAACCCTAACACTAACCCTCACCCTAAACCTAACCCTAACCATCACCCTAACCCTAATGCTCACCCCACCCTCACCCTCAGCCTAACCCTAAGCCTAAGCCTAACCCTAACCCTAAACATCACACTCAGCCTCACCCTAACACTAATCCTAACCCTAAACTTAACCCTAACCCTAAACCTCAACCTAACCCTGACCTTAACTTTAAACCTAACACTAACCCTAACCCTAACCCTCGAACTAACCCTCCAACTAAACCTAAATCTAACCTAAACCTCACCCTCACCCTAAACCAAATCCTAACCTTAACCTTAAACCTCAACCTAACCCTAACCCTAACCCTCACCCTCACCATAAATCTAAACCTAACCCTAACAATAACACTAATCCTAACCCTAAACCTAACCCTATCCCTAAACCTGACCCTAATGTTAACACTCAACCTCACCCTAACCCTAATCCTAAACCTAACCCTCACCCTAACCCTAACTCTAACCCTAACCCTAACACTAACCATCACCCTAACCCTAATCTTCACCCCCACCCTCACCCTCAGCCTAACCCGAAGCCTAAGCACTTACCATAACCCTAACCCTCGACCTAAGCCTCCAACTAAACCTAAATCTAACCATAAACCTCACCCTCACCCTAACCCTAATCCTAACCATAACCCTAAACCTCACCCTAACCCTAACACTCACCCTCACCCTCACCCTCACCATAACTCTAACCCCAACCCTTACAATAACAGTAATCCTAACCCTAAACCCAAACCTAACCATAACCCTAACCGTAATGCTAACACTCAACCTCACACTAACCCTAAAAGTAACCCTAATCTTCACCCTCACCCTAACCCTCATCCTCACTGTAACCCTAACGCTCATCCTAACCCTCACCCTAATTCTAACCCTAACCCTAAACCTTACCCTAACACTAACCCTAATCCTCACCTTTAACCTAGCCCGAACCCTAACCCTAATCGTAAACCTAATCCTCATTCTAACCTTCACCCTAAATCTAAGCCTAAACCTAACCCTAACCCGAACCCCAACCCTCCCTGGAACCCTAACACTAACCCTAACACTAACACTAAACCTAAACTAACCCTAAACCTCAGACTCAACCTTACCCTAACCCAAACCCTAACCCTAAACCTCATCCTAACTCTAAGCCTAACCAAAACCCTAGTCCTAACTCTCACATTCACCCTCACCCTAACCCTAATCCTAAACCTATCCCTATCCCTAACCCTAACCCTCACCCTAACCCTTAGCCTGGCCCTCACCCTTACACTTATCCTAACCCTAACCCTCACCCTAAACTTAATACTCACCGTAATCCTAAACCTCACCCTAACACTTACCCTCATCCTAACACTAACCCTAACCCTAACCTTAACTCTCACACTACCCCTAAACATCACCCTAACCCTAAACCTCACCCTAACATTAACCCTAACCCTCACCCTCACCCTAGTCTTCAGCGTAACCCAAACCCTCATCCTCAACTTAAATCTCACACTAACCCTAATACTAATCATCAATCGAACCCTCAACCTCACCCTAAAGCTAACACTAACCCTCACCCTAACCCTAACACTCACCCATACCGTAACCCTCAGAATCAGCCTAACCCTGAACTTTTCCTTTATCTTCACCCCCACGCAAACCGGCAACCTAACCCTAACCCGCAACCTAACCCTAAATGTACCCCTAAACCTCACGCTCTCCCTAACCCTAACCCTAATTCTAACCCTAACCCTAACACTAAACCTCACTCTAACCCTAATCCTAACCCTCACCCTCACTCTAACCATAACCCTCACCCTAACCCTAACCCTCACCCTAACACTTACCCTCACCCTAACCCTAACCCTAACACTAACACTAACCCTCACACTAACCCTTACCCTGACCCTAATCCTAAACCTCACCTAAACCCTAACCCTAGCCCTCATCCTCACCTTAAACCTCACACTAACCCTAACCCTAATCCTCAATCTAACCCTCACTCTAACCCTAACTCTAACCCTAACCCTAACCCTAAACTTAACCCTAAAACTCACCCTTATCTTAACCCTCAAACTCAGCCTAAACCTCATCTTTACCCTTACCATCATCATCAACCTAACACTCACCCTAACGATAAACCTCATCCTAACCCTCACCCTAACCGTAAACCTAACCGTCAACCTAACCCTAACCCTAACCCTCAACCTCACTCTCAGCCTATACCTAAGCCTTAGCCTAACCCTTACCTTAACCCTCACACTCACCCTAGCCCTCAACCTAATCCTAAACCTAATCCTACCCCTCACCCTAATCCTCATCCTAGCCCTAATACTAACCATCACCCTAAACCTAATCTTCACCCCCAACCTTACCCTCAGCCTAACCCTAAGCCTAAGCCTAAGCCTAACCCTAACCCTCAACCTCACCCTCACTCTCACCTTAATCCTAACATAAGCCTAACCATAACCATAAACCTCAACCTAACCCTCACTCTAACCTTAACCCTAAAACTAACCCTAACCCTAACCCTCGACCTAACCCTCCAACTAACCCTAAATCTAACCCTAAACCAAACCCTCACCCTAACCCTAATCTTAACCCTAACCCTAAACCTCACCCTAACCCTAACACTAACCCTCACCCTCACCCTCACTCTCACCATAACTCTAACCCTAACCCTAACAATAACACTAATCCTAACCCTAAACCTAACCTTAACCCTAACCCTAACTGTAATCCTAACACTCACCCTCATGCTAACCCTAATCCTAACCCTCACCCTAACCCTAATCCTCACCTTCACTGTAACACTAACCCTCAATGTAACCCTCAACCTAACCCTAACCCTAACCCTAAACCTTAACCTAACACTAAACCTAACCCTCACCCACAACCTAGCCCTCACCCTAACCCTAATGCTAAAACTAATCCTCATCCTTACCCTCACCCTAACCCTAACCTTAACCCTGACCCTAACCCTAACCCTAACCCTAACCCTAACTCTCAACCAAACCCTAAACCTCATGCTCACCGTAACTCTAACCCTCACCCTAACCCTAAACATAACCGAACCCTAACTTGCATCCTAACCCTAACCCTAACCCTCCACCTAACCCTAACCCTCACCCATACCCTCACCCTCAGCCTGACCTAGAGTAACCGTAACCCTCACACTCACCCTAAACCTTACCCTAATCCTAACCCTAACCCTAACTCTAGCCCTCAACCTCAGCCTCACCCTAACACTAACCCTAACCCTAACCCTCAACCTAACCCTCACCCTAACCCTAACTCTAACCCTAAACCTCACCCTCACCCTAAACCTCACCCTAACCCTAAGTCTAACCCTCACCCTCACTGTAACCTTAACCTTAAACCGAAACATAAAAATAACCCTAACCCTAATCCTAACCCTCACCCTAACCATAACCCTCTTCCTAACCCAAACCCTCAACCTAACAAACGCTCACCCTAACACTTACCCTCACCCTAACACTAACATTAACCCTAACACTAACCCTCACCCTAACACTAACCCTAAATCTAACCCTAAATCTCTCCCTCACCCTAACCCTAACCATAACCCTAACAGTAAACCCCACCCTAACCCTAAACCTATCACAAACCCTAACTCTAAACTTAAAACTCACTATCACCCTAGCTCTTATTCTAACCCTAACCATAAACCTAAACCTCATCCTAACACTAACCCTAACCATCACCCTCACCGTCACCGTAACCGTAACCCTAAACCTAACCCTAATAATAAACATAACCCTAAACCTAACCCTCAGCCGAAACATAAACTTCACCCTAATGATAACTCTCACCCTAACACTTACCCAAATCCTAACATTAACCCTATCCCTAACATTAAACCTCACACTAACCCTAATCATCACCCTAACCCCAAACCTCACGCTAACCCTACCGCTAACACTAACCCTCACCCTGGCCTTCACCCTAACCGTAACCCTCATCCCCACCCTAACCCTCACCCTCACCCTCACCCTCAGACTAACCCTAACGCTAATCCTAATCCTAACCCTAACCCTCAACCTCACCCTAACCCTCACCCTTAACCTAACCTTAACCTAACACTAACCCTAACCCTAACCCTCACCCTCACCCTAACCCTAACCCTAAACCTAAGACTAACCCTAACCCTAATCCTCACCCTCATCCTCACCCTAAACCTAAATCTAACCCTAAACCTCACCCTCACCGTAACACTATCCCTAACCCTAACCATAAACCTCACTCTAACCCTAACAGTAAACCTCACCCTCAACCTAGCCCTTGCCCTAACCCTAATCCTAACCCTAACCCTCATCCTAACCCTCCCCCAACACTTACCCTAACCCTCACCCTAACCCTAACCCTCACCCTCAAGGTCACCCTCAGCCTAACCCTTAGCCTAACACTAGACCTAACGCTAACACACACACTCACACTTACCCTAACCCAAATCCTATCCTGAACCCTCACCCTAACCCTTACTCTAACCCTAAACCTCCCCTCATCCTAAACCTAACTCTAACCCTAACCCAAAACCTAAACCTCAACCTAACCCTAACCCTAACCCTCAGCCTCAAACTCACCCTAACCGTAACCCTAACCCTAAACCTAACAATAACTCTAACCCTAAACCTAAATTTCACCCTACACATAACGCTCACCCGAAACCATACCCTCACCCAAAAACTTACCCTCACCCTAACACTAAGCCTAACACTAACACTAACCCTCACACTAACCCTAACCCTAACCCTAAACCTAAACTTCACCCGCACCCTCACCCTCACCATAACTCTAACCCTAACCCTAAAATTAACACATCCTAAAACGAACCATCACCCTAACCCTAATCCTCACACCCACCCTCACCCTCAGCCTAACCCTAAGCCTAAGCCTAACCCTCACCCTAACCCTCATGCTCACCCTCACCCTAACCCTAATCCTAAACCTAACCCTATCCCTAAACCTCAACCTAACCTTCACCCTCACCCTAACCTTAATACTAACCATAAACCGAAACCTAACCCTAACCCTCCCCCTAATCCTAACTCTAACTCTAAACATCACCCTAACCCTAACCCTAACCCTAACCCTAAACCTCACAGTAAACCTCAACCTAACCCTAAACCTCACCCTTACCCTCAACCTCACTGTAACTCTAACCCTAACAATAACAATAACACTAACCATATCACTAACCCTAATCTTAACCCTAACCATAACCCTCACCCTCAGCCATAACCTCACGCAAACTTAACCCTAACCCTAACCCTAAACCTAACCGGAATCCTCAACCACACCCTTAACCTCAGCCTAACCCTAACTCTAACCCTTACCTAACCTTAACCCTCACTGTAAAGCTAACCCTAACCCTAAAACTAAACCTAACCCTAACCCTAACCCTCACCCTAACCCTAAGCCTAACCCCAACCCTAACCCTTACTCTCACACTCACAATAACCCTAATCCTAAACCTAACCCTTTCCCTAAACATAACCCTCACCGTAACCCTCATCCTAGTCCTTAACCTAACCCTAATTCTAACACTAAACCTCATCCTAACACTCACCCTAAGGCTAAACCTAAACCTCACCCTAACCCTAACACTAACCCTCACTCTCATGCTCGGCCTAAGCCTAAGTCTAAGCCTAACCCTAACCCTCACTCTCACCCTAACCCTAACACTAACCCTAACTCTAACCATAAACCTCACTCTCAACCTGACCAAAACTCTAACCCTAACCCTAAACTTAAACCTCATCCTAACCCTAAACCTAACCCTCAACCTAACCATAACCCTCACCCTAACTTTAACCCTCACCCTAACATTTACCCTCACCCTAACACTAACCCTAACACTAACCCTCACACTAACCCTAACCATTACCCTAACCCTAAACCTCACCCTAAATCTAAACCTAACCCTCACCCTCACCCTAGCCCTAACACTCATTCTCACGCTAAACCTCACACTAACCATTAAACTAATCCTCAATCTAACCCTCACCCACACCCTTCCCCTAACCTTAAACTCACCCTAACCCTAACCCTCAACCCACCATAACCCTCACCTTCAGCCTAACCCTCATGTTAACCCTTATCATCACCCCCACCCTAAAAGTTTCCCTAACCCTAACCCTCATCCTAACCCTCACACTAACCCTAATTCTACCCCTAAACCTCACCCTCACACTAATCCTAACTCTAAACCTAACCCTAACACTAAACCTCACCCTAACCCTAACCCTAAACCTCCCACTCACCCTCACCATAACAGTAACCCTAACCCTAACCCTAACAATAAACCTAACACTAACCCAAACCCTCATCCTAACCATAACCCTCATCCTAACCCTAACCATCACCCTAACCCTCATCCTCACTCTAAACCTCACACTAACTCTCACCCTAATCCTCAATCTAACACTCACCCTAACCCTAACCCTAACCCTTACCCTAAAGCTAAACCTAAAGCTAAGTCTCACCCTTATCTTAACCCTCAACCTAAGCCTAAACCTCACCATTACCCTTACAATCATCCTCACCCTAAACCTCCCCCTAAACCTAATCCTCATCCTAACCCAAACCATAAACCTCACACTCAGCCTAACCCTAAGACTAAGCCTAACCCTTACTCTAACCCTCACCCTCACCCTAGCCCTCACCCTGACCCTAATCCTAACCCTAACCCTCATCCTAAACCTCACCCTAACCCTAACCCTAACCCTCACCCTCACACTCACCCTAACCCTAATCCTAACCGTAACCCTCAATCTATCCCTAAACCTCACATTAACCCTAACACCAAGCCTCAATCTAACCCGCACCCACACCCTTTCCCTAACCCTAACCCTCACCCTAACCCTAACAATAAACCTCACCCTAACCCTAACCCTTACCCTCACCCTGACCCTAACCTCAGCCTAACCCTAATCCTAAACTTAACCCTCATCCTAACCCTAAACCTAACCCTAAACCTAACCCTCACCCTAACACTAACCCTCACCCTCAACCTCACCCTCAGCCTAACACTAAGCCCTCCCTAAACCTAACCCTAACACACAAACTCACCCTCACCCTAACCTTAACCCTAACCCTAACCTTAACCCTAACCCTCCCCCTAACTCTCCCCATAACCCTAACAATAACCCAAACCCTTAACCTAACCATAACCGTCACCCTAACACATAACCTCTCCCGAACATTTACCCTCACCCTCACACTAACCCTGACCCTAACACTAACCCTCACACTAACCCTAACCATCACCCTAACCCTAAACCTCACCCTAAAGCTAAACCTAACCTTCACCCTTAACCTAGCCCTCACTCTAACCGTAACCCTCAATCTATCCCTAAACCTCACATTAACCCTAACACCAAGCCTCAATCTAACCCGCACCCACACCCTTTCCCTAACCCTAACCCTCACCCTAACCCTAACAATCACCGCACCGTAACCCTCACCTTCAGCCTAACCCTCACGTATACCCTTACCATCACTCCCACCCTAATACTTACCCTTATCCTAACACTCATCTTAACCTTCAACCTAACTCTAACTCCACCCTAAACCTCACCCTCACCCTAACCCTAACCCTCCCCGTAACTGTAACCCTAACCTTAACCCTAACAATAATCCTAAACCTAACCCTAACCCCTCAACCTAACCATAAACCTCACCGTAACCCTAACCCTTACCCTAACCCTCATCCTCACTCTAAACCTCACACTAACCCTAACCCTAATCCTCAATCTAACCCTCACCCTAACCCTAACCCTAGCACTTACTCTAACCCTAAATCTAATGCTAACTCTCACCCTTATCTTAACCCTCACCCTCAGCCTAAACCTCACCATTACTCTTACCATCATCCTCACCCTAAACCTTCCCCTAACCCTGAACCTCATTCTAACTCTAACACTAACCGTAAACCTAACTATCACCCTAAACCTAACCCTAACCCTCAACCTCACACTCAGCCTAACACTAAGAATAAGCCTTACACTTACCCTAACCCTCAACCTCACCCTAGCCCTCACCTTAACCCTAATAGTAACCCCAACCTTCATCTTAACCCTCACCCTAATCCTAACCCTAACCCTCACCCTAACCCTAAACCTCACCCTCACTGTAAATCTTAACCTAACGCTCACCCTAACCCTAAACTTAACCCGAACCCTAAGGCTCACCCTAAACAAAACCCTAACCCTCAAACCAAACCTAAACCTAAACCTTACCTTCACCCTAGCCCTCACCCTAACCCTAATCCTAACCTTAACCCTCATCCTAACCCTCCCCCTAACCCTAACCCTAAACCTCACCCTAACCGTAACCCTCACACTCAACCTCACCCTCATCCTAACCCTAAGCCTAACCCTAAACCTAACCCTAACACACACACTCACCCTCATCCTAACCGTAATCCTAACCTTAACCCTAACCCTAACCTTCCCCTGAACACTCACCCTAACCCTAACATTAACACTAAACCTAACCCAAACCCTCAACCTAACCCTCACCCAAACTCTAACCCTAAACCTCACCCTCACACTAAACCTCACCCTAACCTTAACCCTAACCCTCATCCTCACCCTCACTGTAACCCTAATCTTAAACCGAAGCCTAACAATAACTCTAAACCTAATCCTAACCCTCACCTTAACCATACCCTACCCCAAACCCTCACCATAATCCTTACCCTCACCCTAAAACTAACCATAACACTAACACTAACCCTCACCCTAACACTAACCCTAAATGTAACACTAAACCTCACCCTCAACCTAACACTAACCATATCCCTAACAGTAAACCCCACCCTAACCCTAATCCTAACCCTCACCTGCACCCTCACCCTCACCTTAACTCTAAAACTAAACCTAACAATAACACTAATCCTAACCAGAACCATCACCATAACTCTAACCATCACCCTCATGCTCGGCCTAAGCCTAAGCCTAAACCTAACCCTAACCCTCACCCTAACCTTAACCCTATCACAAACCCTAACTCTAACCCTAAACCTCACTGTCACCCTAACCCTAATTATATCCCTAACCCTAAACCTAAAACTCATCCTAACCCTAAACGTAACCCCCACCCTTACCGAAAACGGAACACTAACCCTAACACTAACAATAACCTTAACCATAACCCTAACACTCACCCTAACCATAACCCTCACCCTAACACTTAGCCTAACCCTAACAATAACCCTAACCCTAACACTAAACCGCACACTAACCCTAACCATCACCCTAACCCTAAATGTCACGCTAACCCTATACCTAAACCTCACCCAACCCTAGCCCTCACCCTAAACCTAACCCTCATCCTCACCCTAACCCTCAACCTAACCCTCACCCTAACCCTAACCCTAAACCTAGCACTAAACCTAACCCTAACCCTCACCCTCAGCCTCAACCTAAACCTATCTCTAACCCTAAAATTCACCCTCACCCTAATCCTAACCCTATCCATAAACCTCACCCTAACTTTAACCCTAAACCTCACCCTCACCCTAGCGCTTGCCCTAACACTAATCCTAACCCTAACCCTCATCCTAACCCTCCCACTAACCCTAATCCTAACCCTAACCATCACCCTCACCCTCAGCCTGAATCTAAGCCTAAGCCTAGACCTAACACTAACAAACACACTCACCCTGACCCTAATGCCAACCCTAATCCTATCCCTAACCCTAAAACTTACCTTTACTCTCCCTTTAACTCTCACCTTAACCCTAACCCTAACCGTCACCCTAACCCTAACTCTAACCCTAAAACTCATCCTCACCCTAACCCTAACTCTACCCCTAAGCCAAACCCTAAAACTCAACCTAACCCTAACCTTAACCCTCACCTTCACCCTCACCATAACTGAAACCCTAAACCTAAACCTAACAATAACCCTAACCCTAACCCTAAGCCTCACCCGAACCATAACCGGCACCATAACCCATAACCTCACCTAACACTTACCCTCACCCTAACACTAACACTAACACTAACACTAACCCTCACACTGACCCTAACCCAAACCCTAACCCTAAACCTAAACCAAACCCTCACCCTCAACCTAAACCTAACACTACCCCTAACCCTAATCCTCACCTTAAACTTCCCCCTAACCCTATATCTAAATCTCACCCTCACACTCACCCTAACAGTAACCCTAACCCTAACACTAACCCTAAACCTAACCCTAAACCTAACCTTAATCCTCAGCCTCAACCTCACCCTAACCCAAACCCTAAGCCTAACCCTCATCCTAAATCTAAGCCTAACCCTAACCCTAATCGTAATCCTCACCCTCACCCTCACCCTAACCCTAATCCTAAACCTAACCCTATCTCTAAACCTAACCCTCACCCTAACCCTCAGCCTAACCCTCACCCTTAATCTTATCCTAACCCTAAACCTCAACCTAACCCTAAACCTAACCCTAACCCTCACTGGAACCCTCACCCTCACCCTCAACCTCATGCTCGGCCTAAGGCTAAGCCTAACCCTAACCCTAACCCTCACCCTAACCCTAACTCTAACCCTAACCCTAAACCTAAACCTCATCCTAACCGTAACCCTAAACCTCACGCTCACCCTCACAGTAACCATAACCCTACCCCTAAACCTAACAATAAACCTAACCCTAACCCTATCCATCACCCTAACCATAACCCTCACCCTAACCTTAACTCTCACCCTAACACCCTCACCCTAAAACTAACCCTAAAACCTCACACTCACCCTAGCTTTCACCCTAACCCTGACACTCATCCTCACCCTAAACCTCACACTAACCTTAACACGAATCCTCAATCTAACCCTCACACTCACCCTAACGCTAACAATAACCCTCACCGTAACCCTAACCTTCACCATTACCGGAAACATCACCCTCAGCCTAACCCTGACCTTTAACCTTACCGTCACCCCCATGCTAACCTGCACCCTAACCCTCACCCTCATCCTAACCCTAACTGTCCCCTGAACCTCACCCTCACCATAACCCTAAGTCTAACCCTAACCCTAACACTAAACCTCACCCTAACCCTCACCTTAACCCTAAAACTCATCCTAACCCTCATCCTAACTGTAAACCTAACCATCAACCTAACCCTAACCCTCACCCTCAACCTCACGCTCAGCCTAATCCTCAGCCTAAGCCTAACCCTTACCTTAACCCCCACCCTCACCCTAGACCTCACCCTAAATCTAATCCTAATCCTAACCCTCTCCCTAACCCTAACCCTCAACCTAATCCTCACCCCCACCCTCACCCTCAGCCTAAACCTAAGCCTAAGCCTAACCCTAACCCTAAACCTCAAACTCACCCTGACCCTCACCCTAATCCTAACCCTAACCCTAAACCTAACCCTAATGCTAATACTCACCCTCAAGCTAACCATAATCCTAAACCTAACCCTCACCCTAACCGTAATCCTCACCCTCACTGTAACCCTAACCCTCAACCTAATCCTCACCCTAACCCTAAACCTAACCCTAAACCTCAATCTAACACTAAAACTAACACTCAGCCTCAGCCTAGCCCTCACACTAACCCTAATACTAACCCTAATCTCATCCTTACCCTCACCCTAACCCTAACCTTAACCCTCACCCTAACCCTAACTCTAACCCTAACTCTCAACCTAACCCTAACCCTCACGATCACCGGAAACCTAACCCTAACTCTCACCCTAACCCTAACCCTCACACTTACACTAAACCTAACCCTCACCTCCACCCTCACTCTCAGTCTATCCATAAGCCTAACCCTAACCCTAACCATATCGCTCACATTCACCCTAAACCTTACCCTAAACCTAATCCTAACCCTAAATCTAACCCTCACACTCAACCTACCCCTCACCCTAACCCTAAATCTAACACTAACACTAAACCTAACCCTCAAACTCAGCCTCACACTAACCCTAACTTTAAGCCTAAACCTCACCCTCACCCTAACCTTAACACTAACCCTAAACCTCACCCTAATCCTAACGCTAAACCTCACCCTCACCCTAGCCCTCACCCTAACCCTAATCCTAACATTAACCCTCATCCTAACCCTCAACCTAACATTAAACCTAACCTTTACCCTAACCCTAATACGAACCCTAACCCTCAACCTAACCCTATCCCTCACCCTCACCTTCACCCTTACCCTAACCCTCAACCTAACCCTAAACTTAACCCGAACCATAATTCTCACCCTTACCATAACCCTAAACCTCACTCCAAACCTAACCCTAAACCTCACCCTCACCCTAGCCTTCACCCAACCCTAATCCTAACCCTAACCCTCTTCCTAAACCTCCCCCTAACTCTTACCCTAAACCTCATCCTAACCCTAACACTAACCCTCAAACTCACGCTAAGCCTAACCCTAAGCCTAACCCTAAACCTAACCCTAACACACACACTCACTCTCACCCTAACCCTAATCCTAACCCTAACCCTCATCCTAACCCTCCCCATAGCCCTAACCCTCATCCTAATCCTAACCCACACCCTCACCCTCAGCCTAATCCTAAGCCTAACCCTAACCCTTACCCTGACACTCAACCTAAACCTAACCCTATACCTCACCCTAACCCTAACCCTAACCCTCAACCTCAGCCTAAACCTAAGCCTATCGCTAACCCTAACCCTAACCCTTACACTCACCCTAACGCTAACCCTAATCCTACTCCTAACCCTAACCCTAACCCTCACCCTCAACCTAACCCTCACCTTAAGCCTAACCCTAACATTAATCCTAAACCTAACCCTGACCCTCAGCCTCAGCCTAACACTAACTTTAACACTAAACCTCACCATAACACTAACCCTAAATCTAACCCTAACCCTCACACTCAACCTAACCCTAACCCTAATCGTAACCGTAAACCCCACCTTAACCCTAACTCTAACCCTCACCTGCACCCTCACCCTCACCATAACTCTAACCATAACCCTAACAATAGCACTAATCCTAACCAGAACCATCACCCTAACTCTAACCCTCACCCTCATGCTCGGCCTAAGCCTAAGCCAAAGCCTAATCCTAACCCTCACCCTCTCCCTCACCGTAACCCTAACCCTAACCCTAACAATAACCTTAACCATAACCCTAACCCTCACCATAAACATAAACCTCACCCTAACCCTAACCATCACCCTAACACTTACCCTAACCCTAACAATAATCCTAACCCTAAACCTCACCCTCAGCCTCACCCTAACCCTAACGCTAAACCTAAACTTCACCGTCACCCTAACCCTAACCCTAAACCTAATATTAAACCTCACCCTAACCCTAAACCTAAACCATACCCTCACCCGAGACCTTACCCTAACCCTAATCCTAACCCTAACCCTCTTACTAACCCTCCCCCTAACCCTAACTCTCTCCCTAACCCTGAACCTCACCCTCACCCTCAGTCTAAACCTAAGCCTAACCCTACACCTAAACCTAACACACACACTCACCCTCAACCTAATCCTAATCCTATCGCTAACCCTAACCTTAACCCTCCCCCTAACTGTCACCCTAACCCAAACCCTAACCCTCACCCTAAGCCTAACTATAACCCTAAACCTCACCCTCACCCAAACCTTAACTATAACCCTAACCCCAACCTAAACCTAACTCTAACCCTAACCCTCACCCTCACCGTAACCTTAAACTTAAACCTAACCCTAACCATAATCCTAACCCTATTTCTAACCCTCACACTTACCATAACACTCACCCTAACCCATATCCTAAACCTAACATTACCCTCATCCTAACACTAACCCTAACCCTAAAACTAACCCTCACACTAACCCTAACCCTAACCCTAACTCTGAACCTCAACCTAACCCTCACCCTCAACCTAACCCTAGCACTAACCCTAATCCTAACACTTACCCTAACCCTCCCCATAACTGTATAGCTAAACCTCACCCTCACCCTAAGCGTAAGCCTCACCTTTACCCTTAGCATAATCCTCACCCTAATCTCACCCTAGCCCTAAACCTCATTCTAACTCTCACCCTAACCGGAAAACTAACAATCACCTTAACCCTCACACTCACCCTCAACCTAACCCTAATACTAAAGGTAACCATATCCCTCAACCTCAACCTAACCCTCAACTTCACACTAACCCAAACACTTACCTTAAAACTAAACCTCACACTAACCCTCCCCCTAACCCTAACTCTAACCCTAAACCTCACCATCACCCTAACACTAACCCTAACCCTAAACCTCACAATAACCCTAACCCTAAACCTCACCCTCAACCTCACCGCAGCTCTAACCCTAACCATAACAATAACACTATCCCTAACCCTAACCCTAAGAATAACGCTCACCCTCAGACTCACCCTCACTGCAAACTTAAACCTAAAATTAACCCTAAAGATAACCCTAACCCTAAGCCTAACCCTAAACCTAACCCGAAACCTAACTTTAACCCTCACCGTAACCCAAACCCTAACACAAACCCTAAACATAAACCTAACCCTAATCCTCAGCCTCATCCTCACCCTAACCCAAACCCTAACCCTAATCCTCACCCTAATTCTAAGCCTAACCCTAACCCTAACACTAACTCTCACACTCACCCTCATTCTAACCCTAATCCTAAACCTAAACCTATCCCTATCCCTAGCCCTAAACCTAACCGTCACCCTAGCCCTCACCCTTACCCTAATCCTAACCCTAAACATCATCCTAACCCTCGCCCTAACACTAACACTAACACTCAACCTAACCCGAAACCTTACCCTAACACTAACCCCAACTCTAACCCTAAATCTCACCCTCATCCTAAACCTAACTCTAAACCTATACCTAAACCAAAACGTCATTCTAAACCTAACCCTAACCCTCACCCTCAGTGTAACTGTAACCTAACCCTAACCCTAACGCTAACAATAACCCTACCCTAACACTAACCCTAACCCTCACCCTGACCCTAAACTTAACCGAACCCTAACTCTCACCCTAACCCTAACCTAACCCTCACACTTACCCTAACCCAAACACTCACACTCACCCTCAGCCTAAACTTAAGCCTAACCCTAACCCCAACCCTAACCCTCGCACTCACCCTAACCCTTACCCTAATCCTAATCCAAACCCTAAGCCTAACCTTCATCCTCAACCTAACCCTCACCCTAACCCAAATTCTAACACTTACCCTAACCATAACCCTCAACCTCAGTCTCAACCTAACCCTAAATCTAACCCTAAACCTCAACCTCACCATAACCCTAACCCTAACACTAAACCTAAACCTCACCCTAATCCTAATCCTAAACCTCACCCTCAGCCTAGCCCTCACCCTAACCCTAACCCTAATCCCAACCCTAACCCTCATCCTATCCCTCACCCTAACAGTAACTCTAACCCTCACCCTCACCCTAACCCTAATCCTAACCCTAAACCTCAACCTAACAATAACTCTCACCCTCACCGTAACCCTTACCCTAACCCTCACCCTAACCCTAAACTTAACCCGAACCCTAACTCTCACCCTAACCCTAACCCTAACCCTCACCCTTACACTAAACATCACCCTTAGCCTAACCCTCACATTTACCCTTACCATCACCCCCACCCTAACACTCACCCTAACCCTAACACTCAAACTAACCCTCAACCTAACCCTAACTCTAACCCTAAACCTCACCCTCACCCTAACCCTAAATCTAACACTAAACCTAACCCTAACTTTAACACTTAACCACAAACTCAACCTCAGCTAAAACCTAAGGCTAACCCTAACCCTCACACTCACCCTAACCTTAACCCTAATCCTAATCCTAACCCTAACCCTAACCCTAACCCTCACCCTCTCCCTCAGCCTCAACCTAACCCTAATTCTAACCCTAAATCTCAACCTCACCCTTACCCAAAGGCTAACCCTAACCCTAACCCTAACCCTCCCCCTAACTTTCAACCTAACCCTAACCCTAACACTAACCCTAACCCTCAAACTCAACCTAACCCTCACCCTAAACCTAACTCTAACCCTAAATTTCACACTCACCGTAACCCTCACTCTAACCCTAACCCAAAGTCTAAACCTCACCCTAACACTAACCCTAAACCTCAACCTCAAACTAGCCCTCACCCAAACCCTAATCCTAACCCTAATCCTCATCCTAACCCTCACCCTAACACTAACCCTAAACTTCACACTCACCCTAACCCTAATCCTAACACTAAGCCTCAACCTAACCCTAACCCTCACCCTCACCATAACCCTTACCAAACTCTCGACCTAACCCTAAACTTAACCTGAACCCTAAATCTCACCCCAACCGTAACCCTAAACCTCACCCTAACCCTAACCCTCACCCTTACTGTAACACTCACCCTCACCTTTAACCTTACCGACACCCTCACAATAAACCTAACCCTAACCCTAAACCTCAACCTAACCCTAACCCTCAACCTCAATTTCAAAATCACCATAATTTTACCCCTAACTCTAACAATAACACTTACCCTAAACCTAACCCTAACCATAACCATAACCATAACACTCACCCTCACCCTCACCCTCAGCCTAAACCTAAGCCTAACCCTAACCCTAACCCTCACCATAATCCTACGCTAACCCTAAACCTATCCCTAACCCTAACCCTAAATCTAACCCTAAACCTAACCCTAATCCTCAGCCTCACCCTCTCCCTAACCCAAACCCTAACCCTAACACTCAGCCTTACCCTAAGCCTAACCTTAACCCTAACCCTCACAGTCACCCTCAACCTAACCCTAATCCTAAACCTAACCCTATCCCTAACCCTAACCCTCACCCTAACATTCACCCTAACATTTACCCTCAACCTAACCCTAACCCTCACCCTAACCATAACCCTCACCCTAACCCTAACCCTCACCCTACCACTTACCGTCACCCTAACACTAACCCTAACCCTAACACTAACCCTAACCCTCACCCTCACCCTAGCCCTCACACTAACCCTAACACTAATGCTCAATCTAATCCTCATCCTATCCCTAACCCTAACCCTTACACTAACCCTAAACCTAACCCTAACCCTCACCCTTGTCTTAACCCTCACCCTCACCATAAACCTCAAATTAACCGTTACCATCATCCTCACCCTAACCTCACCCTAACCCTAAACCTCATCCCAACCCTCACCCTAACCGTAAACCTAACCATCACACTAACCCTAACCCTCACCCTCAACCTCACCCTCAGCCTAACCCTAAGCCTAAGCTAAGCCTTACCCTAACCAGAGCCCTCACCTGAGCCCTCACCCTTACCCTAATCCTAACCATCACCCTAACCCTAATACTCACCCGCACACTCACCCTCAGCCTAACCCTAAGCCTAAGCTGAAACCTAACCCTAACCCTCACACTCATCCTCACCCTCACCCTAACCCTAACACTAAACATAACCCTAACTCTAAACCTCAACCTAACCCTCACCCTAACCTAAACCCTAACCCTAACCCTAACCCTAACCCTCGACCTAACACTCCCCCTAACCCTAAATCTAACCGTAAACCTCACCCTCACCTTAACCCTAATCCTAAGCTTAACCCTAAACCTCACCCTAACCCTCACCCTAACCCACACCCTCACCCTCACCCTCAACCTCACCCTCACTGTTACTCTAAACATAACCCTAAAAATAACAGTAATCGTAAACCTAAACCTAACCCTAAACCTAACCCTAACCTTAATCCTAACACTCACTATCAACCTAACCCTAATACTAACCCTAAACCTCACCCTAACCCTAACACTCACATCACCGTAACCCTAACTCTCATCCTAACCCTCACCCTAACCCTAACCCTAAACCTAAACCACATCCTAACACTAACCCGAACCCTCACCCTCACCCTAGCCCTCACCCTAACCCTAATCCTAACCCTAATCCTCACCTAAGCCTCACACTAAGCCTAACCTTATCCCTCAACTTAACCCTAATTTTAACCCTAATCCTCACCCTAACCCTGAACTTAACCCGAACCCTAAGTCTCAACCTAACACTAAACCTGACCCTCAACCTAACCCTAACTCTCACCCTCACCCTCACCCTCAGTCTAAACCTAGTCTAACCCTAATCCTAAACCTAACCCTCACACTCTCCCTAACCCTTACCCTAATTCTTATCCTAACCCTAAGCCTAACCCTCACCCTCACCCAAAACTTAACCCTAAACCTCAACCTAACCCTAACCCTAAACCTCACCCTCAGCCTAACCCTAAGCCGAACCCTAAACCTAACCCTAACACACATACGAACCCTCACCCTAACCCTAATCCTAAATCTAACCCCAACCCTAAACCTAACCCTCCCCCTAACTCTAACTGTAAACCTAACCCTCACACTAAACCTAACCCTCAACCTAAACATGACCCTAACCCTAACCCTAACCCTAAACCTCCCGCTCACCCTAATCCTAACTCTAACCCTAACCCAAACCCTAAACCTCACCCTGACCCTAACCCTAATCCTAAACCTCACCCTAACCCTAAACCTAACCCTCACCCTCAGCCTAAACCTAACCCTCACCATAACCCTAACCCTAACCCTAACCCTAACACTAACCCTAAACCTAAACCTAACCCTAATCTTAACCCTAAACGTAACCCTAATCCTCAGCCTTGCCCTCACCCTAACCCACACCCTACCCCTAACCCTCATCCTAACTCTAAGCCTAATTCTAACCCTAACCATATCTCTTACACTCACCCTCTCCCTAACCCTATTCCTAAACCTAACCCTATCCCTATCCCTAGCCCTCACCCTAACCCTCCCCCTTACCCTAATCCTAATCCTAAACCTCATCCTAAATCTCACCCCAACCCTAACTCTAACACTCACCATAACCTGAAGCCTAACCCTCACAATCATGCTCGGCCTAAGCCTAAGCCTAAGCCTAACCCTAACATTAAACCTCACCCTAAACCTAATCCTAACACTAACCCTAACTCTAACCCTAAATCTCACCCTCATCCAAAACCTAACTCTAAACCTAAGGCTAAACCTAAACCTCATCCTAACCCTAAACCTAACCCTCACTCGCACTATACCTGTAACCCTAACCCTAACCCTTACCCTAACCCTAACAATACGCTAACCATAACTCTCACCCTAACCCTAAACTTAACCGAACCCTAACTCTCACCCTAACCATAACCCTAACTTTCACCATTACCCTAACCCTCACCCTCACCCTCACCCTCAGCCTAAACCTAAGCCTAACCCTAACCCTCACAGTCACCCTAACACTTACCATAACCCTAATCCTAACCCTAAGCATAACCCTCACCCTTAACCTAACCCTAATTCTCACTGTAACCCTAAACCTAACCCTAACCCTAACCCAAAACCTAACCCTAATCCTCAGCCACACCGTCACCCTAACCCAAACCCTAACTCTAACCCTCACCCTAACCCTAAGCCTAACCCTAACCCTAACCCTAACGCTCACACTCACCCTCACCCTAAACCTACACCTAAAACTAACCCTAAACCTAACCCTAACCCTCACCCTAAGCCTCACCCTAGCCCTCACCCCAACCCTAATCCTAAACCTACACCTCATCCTAAACCTAACCCTAACCCTCACCCTAAAATTAAACTTAACCGATCCCTAACTCTCACCCTAACCCTAACCCTAACCCTCACCCTCACCTTCACCTTCAGCCTAAACCTAAGGCTATCTCTAACCCTCACACTCCCCCTTTCCCTAAACCTAATCCTAATCCTAATCCTAACCCTAACCCTAACACACAACCTCACGCTAACCCTCACCCTAACCCTAACTCTAACACTAACACTAAGCCAAACCCTCACCCTAACACTCACCCTAACCCTATCTCTAACCCTAAACCTCAAACTCACATTGACCCTAACCCTAACCCTTGCCCTCACCCTAACCCTAACACTAAAACTCACCTTCACCCTAGCCCTCACCCTAACCCTAATCCTAAACCTAACCTTCATCCTAACCCTCACACTAACCCTAACACTAACCCTCACCCGAACCCTAACATTCCCCCTCAACCTAACCCGCAGCCTAACCCTAAGCCTAACCCTAAACATAACCCTAACCCACACACTCACCCTCACCCTAACCCTAATCCTAACCATAACCCTAACACTTAACCTCACCCTAACCCTAAACCTAAAACTAACCCTAAACCTAACCCTCATCCTAACCCTCACCTGAACCCTAACTCTAACCCTACACCTCACACTCACCCTAACCCTAACTCTAACCCTAACCTTAACCCTAAACCTCCCCTAAATCTAACCCTCAAACTCACCCTCACCGTACCCCTAACCCTAAACCTCACAATAACCCTAAAACTAACCCTAAACCTCACTCTAACCATAACCCCAACCTAACACTAATCCTCACTCTAACACTTACCCTCACACTAACACTAACCGTAACTCTAACACTAACCCTCACAGTAACCCTAACTCTCACCCTAACCCTAAACCTCACCCTAACCCTAACCCTAACCCTCAGCCTCACCCTAGTCCCCACCCCAAACTTAATTCTAACCGTAACCCAAGCCATAACCGTAACACTCATCCTCACCCTAAACCTCACACTAACCCTAACCCTAATCCTCAATCTATCCCTCACGCTCACCCTAACACTCACCCTAACCCTAACCCTCATCCAAACACTCACCCTAACCCTAACCCTATCCATCTCCCTAACCCTAAACCTCACCCTCACCCTCAGCCTAAACCTAAGCCTAAGCCTAACCCTAACACTCACCCTCACCCTAGCCCTCACCCTAAACCTAATCCTAACCCTAACCATCATTATAACCCTCAACCTAACCCTAATCCTAACCATCACCCAAAACCTATTCCTAACCCCTAAGATCACCCTCAGCCTAACCCTAAGCCTAAGCCTATCCCTAGCAATAACCCTCACCCTCAGCCTCACCCTCACTGCAAACAACCCAAAACATAACACTAAAAATAACCCTAATTTAAACCCTAACCCTAACCCTAATCCTCACCCCACCCTCACCCTCAGGCAAACCATAACCCTATCCCTAACTCTCTCAATGAAACCTAACCCTAACCCTAAACCTAAACCTAAACCTCACCCTAACCTTAAACCTAATCCTAATGCTCATCCTCACCCTCACCGTAACCCAAAACCTAAACTTAACCCTCACCCTAAACCTAAGCCTAATCCTAACCCTAACTCTAACCCTCACCCTCACGCTAAACCTAAACCTAATCCTAACCCTAACCCTATCCCTAACCCTAACCCTCACCCTAACACTCACCCTAGCCCTAAGCCTAACCTTAATGCTAACCCTAAACCTCACCCTAACCCTCACCCTAAACCTAACCCTAACCCTCACCCTAACCCTAACCTTAACCCTCAACGTCATTCTCAGCCTAAGCCTAAGCCGAAGCCTAATCCTAACCCTAAACCTCACTGTAACCCTAATTGTAACACTAAGGCTAACTCTAAACCTAAACCTCACTCTCACCCTAACCCTAACTCTAACCTTAACATTAAACCTAAACCTCATCCTAACCCAAAACATAACCCTCACTCTCACCCTCACCATAACTGTAACTATAACCCTAACCCTAAAAATCACCCCAACCCTAACCCTCACCCGAACCATAACCCTCACCCTAACCCAAACCCTCACCCTAACAAATATCGTCAACCTAACACTAACAGTAACCCTAACACTAACCCTCACACTAAACCTAATCCTAACCGGACACCTCAACCTAACCCTCACACTCACACTAACCCTAACACTAACCCTAAACTTAACCCTCACTCTAACCATCCCCCTAAAACTATATCTAACCCTAAACCTCACCCTCAACTTAACACTAAACCTAACCCTAACACTAAACCCCACCATAACCCTAACCGAAACCCTCACCAATACTCTCACCCTCACCATAACTCTAACCATAACCTTAACAATAACACTAACCCTAACCCTAAACCTAACCCTAACCCTAAGCCCAACCCTAATCCTAACACTCACCCTCACCCTAACCCTAATCCTAACCCTAAACCTCACCCTAACACTAACCCTCACCCTCACCCAAACCCTAGCACTCACCCTAACCCTAGCCCTAAGACTAATCCTCATCCTAACCCTCACCCTAACCCTAAACTTAACCCGCACCCACACCCTCCCCCTCCTCCTCACCATAACTCTAACCCTAACCCTAACAATAACACTAACCCCAACCTGAATCATCACCCTAACCTTAATTCTCACCCCCACCCTCACCCTCAGCCTAACCCTAAGCCTAAGCCTAACCCTCACACTAACCCTCATACTCACCCTCACACTAACCCTAATCCTAAACCTAACCCTATCCCTAAACCTCAACCTAACCCTCAACCTCTCCCTAACCATAACACTAAACCTAACACTGACCCTCACCCTAACCCTCCCCCTCAACCTAACTCTAACCCTAAACCTCACCCTCACCCTAACCCTAACCCGTACCCTAAAACTCACTCTAAAACTCACCCTAACCAAAACCCTCACCCTCACCCTCAACTTCACCGTAACTCTAACCCTAACCCTAACATTAACACTAACCCTAACACGAACACTAAACCTGACCCTAACCATAACCCTCACCCTCAGCCTCACTCTCACCGCAAACTTAACCCTAATCATAACACTAACAATAAACCAAACCCTAACCCTAACCCAAAACCTAATCTGCACCCCCACCCTCACCCTCACCCTCAGCCTAACCCTAGGCCTAAGCCTAACGCTAACCCTAACCCTCACCATAATCCTAAACTTAACCCTAAACCTAACCCTAACCCTAACCCTAAACCTAACCCTAATCCTCAGCCTCACGCACACCCTTACACAAATCCTAACCCTAACCCTCACCCTAACCCTAAGCCTACACCTAACCCTAACCCTAACCCTAACACTTACCTTCACCCTAACACTAACCCTCACAGTAACCCTAACTCTCACCCTAACCCTAAACCTCACCCTAAACCTAACCCTCATCCTCATTCTAAACCTCACACTAACCCTAACCCTAATCCTCAATCTATCCCTCACCCTCACAGTAACTCTCACCCTAACCCTAACCCTGATCCAAACACTCACCCTAACCCGAACCCTATCCATCACCCTAACCCTAAACCTCACCCTCACACTCACCCTCAGCCAAAACCTAAGCCTAAGCCTAATCCTAACCCTAATACTCACCCTCACCCTAGCCCTCACCCTAAACCTAATCCTAACCCTAACCCTCATCATAACCCTCACCCTAACCCTAATCCTAACCATCACCCAAAACCTATTCCTAACCCCCCAAGATCACCCTCAGCATAACCCTAAGTCTAAGCCTAACCCTAGCCCTAACCCTCACCCTCAGCCTCACCCTTAATGCAAACTTAACCCAAAACATATCACTAAAAATAACCCTAATTTAAACCCTAACCTAACCCTAATCCTCACCCCCACCCTCACCCTCAGCCTAACCCTAAGCGTAACCCTAGGCCTAACCCTAACCTTCACTGTAACCCTAACCCTAATCCTAACCCTAAACCTAACCCTAAACCTAACCCTAGTACTCAGCCTCAACCTCACCCTAAACCCCAACCCTAGCCCTCACCCTAACCCTAAAACTCACCCTCATGCTCACAGTAACCGTAACCCTAAACCTAACCCTAACAATAGCCCTAACCCTAATATTAACCCTCATCCTAACCATAATCCTCACCCTAACCCAAACCCTCACCCTAACAATTACCCTCACCCTAACACTAACCCTAACCCTAACACTAATACTCACACTAACCCTAACCCTATCCCTAAACCTAAACCTCAACCTAACCCTCAACCTCACCCTAACCCTAACACTAACCCTATCCCTAACCCTCACCTTAACCCTATCCCTAACCCTATATCTAACTCTAAACCTCACACTCACCATAACCCTAACCCTAACCCTAAACCCCATCCTAACCCTAACCCTAACCCTCACCCGCAACCTCTCCCTCACTGTAACTCTAACCCTAACCCTAACAATAACACTAACCCTAAACTGAACCATCACCCTAACCCTAATCCTCACCCCCACCCTCACTCTCAGCCTAACCCTAACCCTAACCCTCACCGTAACACTTACCCTCACCCTAACACTAACCCTAACCCTAACACTAAACCTCACACTAACCCAAACGCTAACACTCTCCCTCACCCTAGCCCTCACTCTAAAGCTAATCCTCAATCTAACCCTCACCCACACCCTTCCCCTAACTCTAACCCTGATGCTAACCCTAATTCTACCGCTAAACCTCACCCTCACCCTAACCCTAACTGTAACCCTAAACCTAACACTAAACCTCACCCTCACCCTAAACCTAACCCTCACCCTAAACCTAACCCTCACCCTCACCCTCACCCTCAGTCTAAACCTAAGGCTAACACTGACCCTAACCCTAACCCTCACACTCACCCTAACCCTAACCCTAATCCTAATCCTAACCCTAAACCTAACCCTCACCCTCACCCTAACCCTAATCCTAACCCTAACCCTAACCCTCAACCTCAGCTTCACACTAACCCTAATTCTAACACTAAACCTCACCCACATCCTAAAATAACACTAACCCTAACCCTAACCCTCCCCCTAACTCTCAACCTAACCCTAACACTAACACTAACCCTAACCCTAAACCTCAACCTAACCCTCACCCTAACCCTAAATCTATCCCTAAAACTCACCCTCTCCCTAACCCTCACTGTAACCCAAACATAAACCCTAATCCTCACCCTGACCCTAAACTAACCCTCACCCTCACCCTCACAGTAACCGTAACCCTAAACCTAACACTAACCCTATACCTAACCCTCACCCTAACCCTCTCTCTAACCCTATATTTACCCTTAAACCTCACCCTCACCCTAACCGTTACCCTAACCCTAAACCACACCCTATCCCTAGACCTAACCCTCATCCGCACTCTCACCATCACTGTAACTCTAACCCTAACCCTAACAATAACACTAACCCTAACCCGAAAAATCACCCTAACCCTAATGCTCACCACCACTCTCACCCTCAGCCTAAACCTAAACCTAACCCTAACACTATCCCTAATCCTCACCCCCACCCTCACCCTCAGCCTAACCCTAAGTCTAAGCCTAACCCTCACCCTCACCCTAACTCTACCCCGAAACCTCACACTCACCATCAGCCTAAACCTAAGGCTAAGCCTAAGCCTAATCCTAACACTCTCACTCACCCTAACCATAACTCTAATCCTAACCCTAACCCTAACCCACACCCTCACCTTAACCCTCACCCTAACCCTAACACTAAACCTAAACCTAACCCTCACCCTCAGCCTTACCCGAATCCTACTTCTAAAACTAAACCTCACCCACATCTTAACGCTAACGCTAACCCTAACCCTAACCCTAAACCTCCCCCTAACTCTCAACCTAACGCTAACACTAACACTAACCCTAACCCTAAAACTCAACCTAACCCTCAACCTCACCCTAACCCTAACACTAACCCTATCCCTAACCCTCACATTAACCCTCTACCTAACCCTATATCTAACCCGAAACCTCACAATCACCCTAACCCTAACCCTAAACCCCACCTTAACCCTAACCCTAACCCTCACCCTCACCCTCAAACTCACTGTAACTATAACCTTAACCCTAACAATAACACTAACCCTAACCCGAACCATCACCCTAAACCTAATGCTCACCCCCACCCTCACACTCACCCTCACCCTAAACCTAACCATAACACTAACCCTAATTCTCACCCCCACACTCACCCTCACCCTAACCCTAAGCCTAAGGCTAACCCACACCCTCACCCTCACCCTAACCCAAGTCCTAAACCTAACCCTATCCCTAAACCTCAAACTAACCCTCACCCTCACCCTCACCCTAACACTAACCCTAACCCTAAACCTCACCTAAACTCTGCCCATAACCCTAACCCTAACCCTAACCCTAACCCTCAACCTAACCCTAGCCCTAACCCTAAACCTAACCCTAAGCCTAACCATAAACTTAACAGTAATGCTCAGCCTCACCCTCACCCTGACCCAAACCCTTAACCTAACCCTCACACTCACCTTCAGCCTAACCCTAAGCCTAACCCTAACCCTATCCCTAACTCTCATCGTAACCCTCACTCTAAACCTAAGCCTAACCCTCAATCTAACCCTAACCCTAACCCTAAAGCTAACACTAATTCTCAGCCTCACCCTCACACTAAACCAAACCCTAACCGTAAACCTCACCATAACCCTAAGCCTAATGGTAACCCTAACACTAACCCTCACCCTCACCCTCACACTAACCCTAATCCTAACCTAACCCTATCACTAAACATAACCCTCACCCTAACCCTCAGTCTAGCCCTCACCCTAACCCTAATCCTAACCCTAAACCTCATAGTAACACTCACCCTAACCCTAACACTAACCATCACCCTAACCCTAACCCTAACCCTCACCCTCATGCTCGGCCAAAGCCTATGCCTAAGCCTAACCCTAAACCTTACCCTCACCCTAACTCTAACATTAACCCTAATTCTACCTGTAAACCTCACTCTCACCCTAACCCTAACTCTCACCCTAACCCTAAAGCTAAACCTCATCCTAACCCTAACCTAACCCTCAGCATCACCCTCACTGTAACCATAACCCTACCCCTAAACATAACAATAACCCTAAACCTAACCCTAACCTCAACCTATCCATAACCCTCACCCTAACCGTAACCCTCGACCTAACACTTGCCCTCATCCTAACACAAAACCTAACCCTAACACTAACCCTCACACTAAATCTAACCATCACCCTAACCCTAAACCTCACCCTAACCCTAACACTAACCCTCACCCTCACCCTAGCCCTCACCCTAAACCTAACCCTCATCCTCACCCTAAACCTCACACTAACCGTAACACTAATCCTCAATCTAACCCTCACCCACATCCTTCCCATAACCCTAACCCTCACCATATCCCTAACCCTCACCCGACCGAAACCATTACACTCAGCCTAACACTCAAGTTTACCCTTACTGTCAACCCCACCCTAACCCTTACCATAACCCTAATGCTCACCTAACCCTCACCGTAACCCTAACTCTACCCCTAATCCTCACCCTCACCCTAACCCTAACTCAAAATCTAACCCTAACATTAAACCTCAACCTAACCCTAACCCTAACCCTCACACTAACCCTCACTATAAACGTAACCCTAACCCTAACCCTCACAATAACCCTAACCCTAACCCTCACCCTAACCATAACCCTCAACCTAACACTTACTCTCACCCTAACCCTAAACCTAACACTAACACTAACCCTTACACTAACCCTAACCCTCACCTTAATCCTAAATCTCACCCTAACCCTAACTCTAACACTAACCCTCACCCTCACCCTAGCCCTCAAACTAAGCCTAATTCTAACCCTCACCCTCAACCTAACCCTATCCCAATTCCTCACCCTAAACCTCACATTAACCCTAACCCTAATCCTTCATTTAACCCTCACCCTAACCCTAACCCTAAACCTATCTGTAACCCTCAACCTTATTTTAAACCTCACCCTCAGCCTAAACCTCCCCTTTACCCTTACCATTATCCTCACCTTAACCCTAAACCTCATCCTAACAGTTACCCTAACTGTAAACGTAACCATCAACCTAAACCTAACCCTCACCCTCACCCAAGCCCTCACCCTAAACCATCCTAATCCTAACCCTCATCCTAACCCTCACCCTAACTCTAACCCTAACCCTAAGCCATAACCTCAACCTAATCCTCACTCTAACCTTAACCCTAACACTAACCCTAACCATAAACCACAAGCTAACACTCCCCCTAACCCAAATCTAACCCTAAACCTCACCCTCACCCTAACTCTAATCCTACCCCTAACCCTAAACCTCACCCTAAACCTAACCCTAACCCTCACCCTCACCCTCACCCTCACCCTCACATTAACGCTAACCCAAACCCTAACAATAACACTAATCCTAACCCTAAACCTAACTGTAACCCTAACCCTAACCCTAATCCTAACACTCACCCTCACCCTCAGCCTAACCCTAAGTCTAAGGCTAACCCTAACCCTCACACTTACCCTCACCCTAACCCTAATCCTAACCCTAACCATAACCCTAAATCTTAACCTCAACCCAAGCCTCACCCTAACCCTAAACCTCACCCTCAACCACACCCTCACCGTAACTGTAACTCTAAAGCTAACCCTAACAAAAACCCTAAACCTAATCCTAACCCTCAACCTAACCATAAACCTCAGGTAAACCAAACCCTCACGCTAACACTTACCCTCACCCTAACACTAACCCTAACCCTAACACTAATCCTCACACTAACTCTAACCCTAACCCTAAACCTCAACCTAAACCTCACCCTCACCCTAACGCTAATCCGAACCCTAACCCTAAACCTCACCATAACCCTAACACTAACCCTCCCCCTCCCCCTCCCCCTCCCCCTCACCATAACTCTAACCATAACCCTAACAATAACAGTAATCCTAAACCTAAAAATAACCCTAAACTTAACCCTAACACTAATCCTAACACTCACCGTCTTGTTAACCCTAATCCTAACCCTAACCCTCAACCTAACCCTAATCCTCACCCTCACCATAACCCGAACCCTCAAACTAACCCTCCCCATATCCCTAAACCTAACCATAAATCTTAATCAAACACTAACCCTAAACTTCAGCCTCAAAATTGCCATCATCCTAAACCTAATCCCAACCCTAATGCTCATCCTTACCCTCACCCTAACCCAAAACCTAACCCTAAATCTCAACCTAACCCTAAACCTCAAGCTCACCGTAACCCTAACCCTAACCCTCACCATAACCCTAAACATAACTGAAACCTAACTCTCACCCTAACCCTAACGCTAACCCTCACCTAATCCTAAACCTAAACCTCACCCTAACACTAACCCTCACCCTCAACCACAGCCTAACCATAAGCCTATCCATAACCCTAACCCTAACCCTCACACTTACCCTAAACCTAACCCTAATCCTACTACTAACCCTAACTCTAACCCTCACCCTCAACCTAACCCTCACCTTAAGCATAAACCTAACATTAATCCTAAATCTAACCGTCAAACTCAGCCTCACCCCAACCCTAACTCTAAACCTAACCCTAACCATAAACCTCACCCTAACACTAAACTTAACCCTAACCCACACCCTCACCCTCAGGCTAATCCTAAGCCTAACCCTAACCCTAACCCTCACACACACCCTAACCCTAACCCTAAACCTCATCCTAACCCTAGACCTCACCCTCAACCTCAGCCTAACCCTAAGCCTATCCCTAATCCTAACCCTAACCCTCACACTCACCCTAACACTAACCCTAATCCTACTCCTAACCCTAACCCTAAACCTCACCCTCAACCTAACCCTCACCTTAAGCCTAACCCTAACCCTAACTCTAACACTAAACCTCACCCTAACCTTCACCCTAACCCTAACCCTAAACCTCATCCTAGCCCTAACCCTAATCTTCACCCTCACCCTCAGCATAACCTTAACCCTAACCCTAATGCTAACAATAACCCTAAACCTAACCCTAACCCTCACCCTAAACATAACCCTCACCCTAACCCTAACCCTGACTCTAACACTAACCCACACACTAACATTAACCGTAACCCTAACAATAACCCTCACACTAACCCTAAGCCTCACCCTAATCCTAAACCTCACCCTAACCCTAAACCTAATCCTAACCCTCACCCACACCCTAACCCTAACTCTAACCCTAATTCTAACACTTACCCTCACCCTAAACCTGACCCTCACCCTCACCCTAACCCTCCTCCTCATCCTAAACCTCACAGTAATCCTAACCCTAATCCTCAATCTAACCCTCACACTAAAGCTAAACCTAACCCTAACACTCACCCTTATCTTAACCCTCACCCTCAACCTAAACCTCACCTTTACCCTTACCATCATCCTCACCCTAACCCTAAGCCTAACCCTAAAACTAATCCTAACCCTCACCCTAACCGTAAACCTAACCATCACCCTAAACCTAACCCTCACCCTCAACCTCACGATCAGCATAAACCTAAGCCTAAGCCTAAGCCTAACCCTTACCCTAACCCTCACCCTCACCCTAGCCCTCACCCTAACCCTAATTCTAATCCGAACCCTCATCCTAAACCTCACCCTAAACCTAACCCTAACCATCACCCTAAACCTAATCCTCATCCCCACCCTAACCCTCAGTCTAAACCTAAGCCTAAGCCTCACCCTAACAATAACCCTCACAGACACCCTCACCCTCACCCTAATCCTAACCCTAACCCTAACAATAACCCTAAACCTCAACCTAACCCTCACCCTATCCTTAAACCTAAAACTAACCCTAACGCTAACCCTCGACCTAACCCTCCACCTAACCCTAAATCTAACCCTAAACCTCACACTCACCCTAATCCTAATCCTATCCCCAACCCTAAACCTCACCTCACCCTAACCCTCACCCTAACCATCACCCTCACCCTCAACCTCACCCTCACCGTAACTCTAACCCTAACAATAACACTAAACCTAACCCAAAATCTAACCCTAACCCTAAACCTAATCCTAACACTCAGCCTCATGCTAACCCTAATCTTAACCCTAACCCTCACCCTAACCCTAATCCTCACCCTCACGGTAACCCTGACCATCAAACTAACCATCACTCTAACCCTAACCCTAACCCTAAACTATAGTCTAACTCTAAACCTAACCCTCACCCTCACCCTAGCCTTCACTCTAAACCTAATACTAACCCTAATCCTCATCCTTACCCTCACCCTAACCCTAAGCCTCACCCTCACAGTAAGCCTAACCCTCATCCTAACCCTCACCCTAACCACAACCCTAACCCTAAACCTTACCCAAAAACAAACCCTAATCCTCACGCTCACCCTAGCCCTCACACTAACCCTAATTGTAACCCAAATCTTCACCCTAACCCTCAAACAAACACTAATATTAACCCTCATCCTTACCCTAAACCTAAACCTCAACCTATCCCTAACACTGACACTCACCCTAACCCTAACCCTAACCCTCACCCTACCCCTAAACTTAACCGAACCCTAACTCTCACCCTAACCCTAACCATCACACTCACCCTCACCCTCAACATAACCGTAATACTAACCCTGACCTTATCACTCACACTAATCCCCAACCTAACACTAACCCTATCCCTAAACCCCACCCTAACCCTACCCCTAACCCTCACCCTCACCCTCAGCCTCAGCCTAACCCTAGCCCTAAACCTAACCCTAACCCTAACACTTAAACTCACCCTAACACTTACTCTAATCCTAATCCTAAACCTAACCCTAATCCTCACCCTCACCCTTACCTTCACCCTAACCCTAGCCCTCACCCTAACCCTAATCCTAAACCTCATCCTAACACTCACCCTAACACTAAGCCTAACCCTCATCCTCACTCTCACCCTAACCCTAATCCTAAACCTTACCCTAACCCTAACCCTCACCTTCAACCTCATCCTTAGCCTAACCCTTAACGTAAACCTAAACCTAACCTAACACACTCACTCACACTCACCTTAACCCTAATCCTAATCCTAACCCTCACCCTCACCCTTACTGTAACCCTAAGCCTAACCCTAACCAGAACCTTAACCCTCACACTCACCCTAACCCTTACCATAATCCTAATCCTAACCCTAAACCTAAGCCTCACACTCAGCCTCAGCTTAACCCTAAATCTAACACTATACCTCACACTCAAACTAACCCTAACCCTAAACCTAACCCTAAACCTCACCCTAACCCTAACCATAAACCTCAACCTCTTCCTAGCCCTCACTCTAACACTAATCCTAACCCTAACCCTAAAACTCAACCTAACACTAATCTTAACCCTAAACCTATTCCTAATCCTAACTCTAACCCTAACCCTCATCCTAACCCTAACCCTCACCCTCAACCTCAGCCTAACCCTAAGCCTATCCCTAACCCTAAACCTAACCCTCACACTCACCCAAACCCTAAACCTAATCCAACTCCTAACCCTAACTCTACCCTCACCCTCAACCTAACCCTCACCTTAAGCCTAACCGTAACATTAATTCTAAACCTAACTCTCACCCTCTGCCTCATCCTAACCCTAACTCTAACACTAAACCTCACCCTGACCCTAAACCCTAACCTTATAACTAAACCTCATCCTAGTCCTAAACCTAAGCCTCACCCTCACCCTCATCATAACCGTAACCCTAACCCTAATGCTAAAAATAATCCTAACCCTCACCCTAACCATAACACTCAACTTAACACTAATCCTCACCCTAACACTTACCTTCACCCTAACACTAACTCTAACCCTAACACTAACCCTGACACTAACCCTCACCATCACCCTAACCCTAAACGTCACCCTAACACTAACCCTAAACCTCACCCTCTTCCTAGCCCTCACCGTAACCCTAACCCTCATCCTCACCCTAAACCTCACACTAACCCTAACACTAATCCTCAATCTTACCCTCACCCTCACCCTAAAGCTAACACTAACCCTCACCCTAACCCTAACCCTAACCCTTACCATAACCATCGCCCTCAGCCTAACCCTCAAATTTACCCTTACCGTCACCCCGAAGCTAACCTGCACCCTAACACTAACTGTACTCCTAAACCTCACCCTCACCTTAACCCTAACTCTAACCCTAACCCTAACACTAAACCTCACCCTAACTCTAACCCTAACCTTAAACCCCAACCTCACACACACCCTAGCCCTTACTCTAACTCTAATCCTAACCCTAACCCTCATCCTAAACCACCGGCTAAAACTAACTGTCAACATCAACCTCACCCTCAGCCTAACCCTAAACCTAAACCTAACACACACACTCACCCTCACTCTAACCCAAATCCTATCCCTAACACTAACCCTAACCCTAACCCTCCCCCTAACTCTCACTCTAACCATAAACCTAAAACTAACACTTACCCTAACTCTCAACCTAAACCTCACCCTAACCCTAATTCTAAACCTAAACCTCAACCTCACCCTAACCCTAACACTAACCCTAACCCAAACCCTAAACCTCAACCTAACACTAATCTTAACCCTAAACCACACCCACACTCTCAGGCTAATCCTAAGAATAACCCTAACCCTAAACTTCACCCTAACCCTAAACCTCACTATCAACCTCAGCCTAACCCTAAGCCTATCCCTAATCCTAACCCTAACCCTCACACTCACCCTAACACTAACCCTAATCCTTCTCCTAACCCTAACCCTAACCCTCACCCTCAACCTAACCCTCACCTTAAGGCTAACCCTAACCCTAAATCTAACACTAAACCTCACCCTAACCCTCACCCTAACCCTAACCCTAAACCTCATCCTAGCCCTAAAACCTAACCCTCACACTCACCCTCACCATAACCTTAAACCTAACCCTAATGCTAACAATAACCATAACCCTAACCCTAACCATCACTCTAACCGTAACCCTAAACCTAACCCTAACCCTCACCCTAACACTTACCCTCACCCTAACACTAACCCTAACCCTAACAGTAAACCTCACACTAACCCTAAACATCACCCTAACCATAAACCTCACCCTAACACTAACCCTAAACCTCAACCTCTCCCTAGACCTCGCCCTAACCCTAATCCTCATCCTCACCCTAAAATTCGCACTAACCCTAACCCTAAACCTCAACCTAACCCTGAAACTAACCTTAACCCTAACACTTGCCCTAATCCTAACCCTAGACCTAACCCTCCAACTAAATTTAAATCTATCCATAAACCTCACCCTCACCCTAACACTAACCCTAACCCTAACTCTAACCCTAATCCTCACCCTCACCATCACTCTCAACTTAACTCTAACCCTAACCCTAACAATAACAGTAATCCTAACCCTAAACCTAACCCTAACCCTAACCCTAACCCTAATGCTAACACTCAACCTCACCCTAACCCTAATGCTAACCCTAAACCTCACCCTAACCCTAACCCTCACCCTCACCATAAGCCTAACCCTCATCCTAACCCTCACCCTAACCGTGACCCTAACCCTAAGTGTTACCCTATCACTAACCCTAATCCTCTCCTTCACCCCAGCCCTCACCCTAACCCTAATCGTAAACCTAATCCTCATCCTAACCCTCACCTAAATCTAAGCCTAAACCTAACTCTAACCCCAACCCTCACTGTAACCCTAACCCTAACCCTAACACTAACACTAACCCTAAACTTAACCCTAAATCTAACCCGAATCCTCACCCTCACACTCACCCTAACCCAAACCTAACCCTCATCCTAACTCTAAGCCTAAACCTAACCCTAATCCTCAGGCTCAGCCTGACCCTAACAAAAAACCTAACCCTCATCCTAACTCTAAGCCTAACCCTAACCCTAATCTTAACACTCACACTCACCCTCACCCTAACTCTAAACCTAAGCCTCACCCTATCCCTAACCCTAACCCTCACTCTAACCCTCAGCCTAGCCCTCACCCTTACACTTATCCAAACCCTAAACCTCATCGTAACATTCACCCTAACGCTAAACCTAACCCTAACCCTCACCCAAACACGAACCTTAACACTCACACTCATGCTTGGCCTAAGCCTAAGCCTAAGCCTAACCTTAATCCCAATCCTCACCCTAACCCTAACTGTAACCCTAAACCTCACCCTCACCCTAAACCTCACCCTAACACTAACCCTAACCCTCACCCGCACCCGCACCATAACCGTAAACTTAAACCGAACCCTAACAATAACCCTAACCCTTATCCTAACATTCACCCTAACCATAACCGGCACCCTGACCCAAACCCTCACCCTAAGACTTATGCTCACTGTAACACTAACCCTAACGCTAACACTAACCTCACACTAACACTAACCCTAAATCTAACCCTAAACCTCAACCACACCCTAACCCTAACCCGAACCATAACCCTAAAACTCACCCTAACCCTAACCCTCACAATCACCCTAAACATCACCCGAACCATAAATCTCAGCCTAACACTAACCCCAACCCTCACCCTAAACCTAGACTTCACCCTAACCCTAACCCTCATCCTCACCCTAAACCTCACACTAACCCTAACACTAATCCTCAATCTAATCCTCAACCTCACCGAAAAGCTAACACTAACCCTCACCCTAACCCTAACCCTCACCCTTACCGTAACCCTCACCCTCAGCCTAACCCTCGCCTTTACACTTACCGTCACCCCCACGCTAATGCGCATCCTAAATCTAACCCTTACCCTAACCCTAACTGTACCCCTAAACTTCAACCTCAACATAACCCTAACTCTAACACTAACACTAATACTAAATCTGAACCAAACCCTAACCCTAAACCTCACCCTCACCATAACTGTAACCCTAAGCCTAAAGGTAACAATAACCCTAACCCTAACCCTAACCCTCACACGAACCATAACCCTCACACTAACCCTAAACCTCACCCTAATCCTTAACCTCACCCTAACTCTAACCCTAACCCTAATCCTCACCCTGACCCTAGCCCTCACCCTAATTCTAACCATCACCCTCACCCTAACCCTAACCTTCATCCTCATTCTAAACCTCACACTAACCCTAATCCTAATCCTATATCTAACCCTCACCCTAACACTAACCCTAACCCTTACCTTGACCCCAAACTTTAACTTAACCTTCAACCTCAACCTAAACATCACCTTTACCCTTATCATCAAAACCCTAACCCTCACCCTAACCCTAAACCTCATCCTAACACTCACCCTAACTGTAAACCTAACCATCACCCTAACCCTAACACTCACCCTCAAACTCATGCTGAGCCTCACCCTAAGCCTAAGCCTAACTCTTACCCTAACCCTCACCCTAACCCTAGACCTCACCCAAACCCTAATCCTAACCCTAACCCTCATTCTAACCAATGACCTAATCCTAATCCTAACCATCACCCAAACACTAATCCTCACACCCACCCTCACCCTCAGCCTAACCCTAACCCTAACCCTAACCCTAACTCTAACTCACACTCACCCACACCCTCACCCTAATCCTAACCCTAACCCTAACAATAACCCTAAACCTCAACCTAACCCTCTCCTTAACCTTAACCCTAAAACTAACCCTAACCCTAACCCTCGACCTAACCCTCCAAATAACACTAAATCTAACCCTAAATCTCAGCCTCACCCTAACCCTAATCCTAACCCTAACCCTAAACCTCACCCTATCCTTATCCCTAACCCTCACCCTCACCCTCACCCTCATCCCAACTCTAACCCTAACCCTAACAATAACACTAATCCTAACCCTAAACCTAACACAAACCCCAACCCTAATCCTAACACTCACCTTCATGCTAACCCTAATCCTAACCCTAACCCTCACTCTAACCCTAATCCTCACCCTCACCGTAACCCTAACCCTCAACCTAACCCTCACCCTAACCCTAAAATTATACCTTAATCTAACACTAACCCCAACCCTCACCCTCACCCTAGCCCTAACCCTAACCCTAATCCTAACCCTAATCCTCATTCTTACCCTCACCCTAACCCTAAACTTAACCCTCACCCTAGCCCTAACCCGAAGCCTAATCCTCAAAGTAACCCTAAAACTCAAGCTCACAGTAACTCTAACCATAACCCTCACCCTATCTCTAAACATAATCGAACCCTAACTCTCACCCTAACCCTAACCCTCACCCTCAACCTCACCCTAATCCTAACTCTCACCCTAAACCTCACCCTAACCCTAACCCTCACCCTCACCCTCACCCTCACCATAACTCTAACCCTAACCCTAACAATAACACTACTCCTAACCCGAAACCTAACCCTAACCATAACCATAATCATAATCCTAACACTTACCCTCACACTAACCCTAATCCTAAAACAAACCCTCACCCTAACCCTAATCATCACCCTCACCGTAACCCTAACCCTCAACCTAACTCTCACCCTAACCCTAAACCTAACCCTAAACCTTAATCTAACACTAACCCTAACCCTCAACCTCAACCTAGGCCTCACCCTAACCCTAATCCTAACCCTAAACCTCATCCTTACCCTCACCCTAACCCTAACCCTAACCCTCACCCTAGCTCTAACCCTAACCCTAATCCTCAACGTAACCCTAAACCTCACGCTCACCTTAACCCTAAACATAAGCCTCACCCGAACAAACATAACCGAACCCTAACTCTCACCCTAACCCTAATCCTAACCATAAAACTTAATCTAACACTAAACCTAACCATAACCATCACCCTCAGCCTAACCCTAAGCCAAAACCTAACCCTAGCCCTACCTCGAACACTCACCCTAACCCTTACCCTAAACCTAACACTAACACTAAGCCTAACCCTCACCCTCAACCTAACCCTCACCCTAGCCCTAAATCTAACACTAACCCTAACCCTAACCCCCAACCTCAGCCTCATCCTACCCCTAACTCTAACCCTAAACTTCACCATCACCCTAACACTAACCCTACCCCTAACCCTAATCCTCATCCTAACCCTAACCCTAACCCTAAACCTCACCCTCACCCTAGCCTTCATCCTCACCCTAACACTAAACATAACCCTCACCCTAAACCTAATCGGAACCCTCACCCTCAACCTAACCCTAACCCGAACCCTCACGATAAGCCTTACCCTAACGCTCAACCTAACCCTAAACTTAACCCAAACACTAATTCTCACACTTACCATAATCCTAATGATCAAGGTAAACCTAACCCTAAACCTCATCCTCACTCTAGCCTCACCCAACCCTAATCCTAACCCTATCGCTTTTCCTAACTCTCCCCCTAACCCTTACTCTAACCCTCATCCTAACACTAACCCTAAGCCTCAAACTCACCCTCAGACTAACCCTAAGCCTAACACTAAAACTAATCCTAACACACAAACTCACCCTCACCCTAAACCTCACCCTAACCCAACCCTCATCTTAACCCTCCCCATAACCCTAACCCTAACCCTAACACTAACCCACACCCTCACCCTAGATCTAATTGTAAGCCTAACCCTAAATCTAACAATCACACTCACCGTAAACCTAACCCTAAACTGCAACCTAACACTAACCCTCACCCTCAACCTCAGCCTAACCGTAAGCCTATCCCTAACCCTAAGCCTAACCCTCCTCCTCCACCTCACACTAACCCTAATCCTAGTCCTCACCCTAACCCTAAACCTCACCCTCAACCTAACCCTCACCTTAAGCCTAAGCTTAACATTAATCCTAACCCTAAACCTCACCCTCAGCCTCACCCTAACACTAACTCTAACACTAAACCTCACCCTCACCCTAAACTTAAACCTCACCCTAGACCTCACCCTAACCTTAATCCTAACACTAACCCTCATCCTAACCCTCCCCCTATCCCTTACCCTAACGCTCACGCAAACCCTAATCCTCAACCTCACCCTCAGCCTAACATGAAGCCTAATCCTAAACCTAACACTAACATACACACTCAACCTCACCTTAACACTAATCCTAACCCTAACCCTCACCCTCACCCTCAGTGTACCCCTAAGCCTAACCCTAACCCTAACCCTAAACCTCACACTCACCCTAACCCTCACCCTAATCCTAATCCTAAACCTAAACCTAACCCTCACCCTCAGCTCACCTTAACCCTAACTCTAACCCTAAATCTCAGCCTCACCCTCACCCTAACCCTAAACCTAACCCTAAACCTCACCCAAACCTTAACCCTAAACTGCACCCTCACCCTAGCCCTCACCCTAACCCTAATCCTAATCCTAACCCTCATCCTAACCCTCCCCCAAACCTTAACCCTAACCCTCACCCTAAATTTAGCCCTCACACTTACCCTCACTCTAACCCTGACCCTTACACTAACCTAAAACCTTACACTAACTGGAAACCTAACACTCACCCTCAGCTTCAACCTAACCCTAACTCTATCCATAAACCTCACCCTCACCCTAACCCTAACCCTAACCCTAATCCTAACCCTAACCCTCACCCTAACCCTAACCCTCACCCTCACTGTAAACCTAACCCTCATCCTAACCCTCAGCCTAATCCTGTCCCAGCCCTAAACCTTAACCTAACACTAACCCTAGTTCTCACCCTCACACTATCCCTCACCCAAACACTAATCATAACCCTAATCCTCATCCTAACCCTCATCCTAACCCTCACCCTAATCCTATCCCAGTCCTAAACCTTAACCTAACACTAACCCTAGTTCTCACCCTCACCCTATCCCTCACCCTAACACTAATCATAACCCTAATTCTCATCCTAAACCTCATCCTAACCCTAAAACTAACCCTCATCCTTAACCTAACCCAAACCCTCAACCTAACCCTATCCCTAATGTTCACCATAACCCTAACCCTAACCCTCACCCTAACCCTGAAATTAACTGAACCCTAACTCTTACCCTAATCCAAACCCTCAACCTAACCCTATCCCTAATGCTCACCATAACCCTAACCCTAATCCTAACACTCACCCTAACCCTCACCCTAACACTAAACCAAACCGTCGCCCTCACTCTCACACTAACGCTAATCCAAACCCTAAACTTCACCCTCAACCTCACCCGTAGCTTAACTCTTAGCCTAAACCTAAACCTAACCCTAACACACACACTCACCCTCACCCTAACCCAAATCCTAACCCTAACCCTCACCATCACCCTAACTCTAACCCCAAACCTCACCTTCATCCTAATCCTCATTCTAACCCTAACTCAAACCCTAAACCTCACCCTAACCCTAACCCTATACCTCACCCTCACCTTAACCAAAACCCTAAACCTAACCCTAACAATAACCCTAAACCTAATCCTAACACTCACCCTAACCATAACCCTCACCCTAACCCAAACCCTCACCCTAACACTTGCCCTCACCCTAACACTAACCCTAACCCTAACACTAACCCTCACACTAACCCTAACCATAAACCTAACCCTAAACCTCAACCTAACCCTCACCCTCACCGTAACTCTAACACTAACCCTATCCCTAAACCTAACCCTAACCTTACCCTTAACCCTATATCTAACCCTAAACCTCACCCTCACACTAACCCTAAACCTCACCCTCACACTAACCCTAAACCTAACCCTAAACCCCACCCTAACCCTAAGCCTAACCCTCACCCGCACCCTCACCCTCAGCCTAACCCTAAGCCTAAGCCTAGCCTTCACCCTAACCGTCACACTCACCCTCACCCTAAATCTAATACTAAATCTAACACTATCCTTAAACCTCAACCTAACACTCACCATCCCATAACCCTAACACTAACAATAACCATAAACCTCACCCTAACCCTAACCCTAAACGTAACCCTAAACCTCAACTTAACCCAAACCCTAAACCTCACACTCATGCTAGCCCTCACCATAACACTAATCCTAAAACTGAACCTCATCCTAACCCTCACCCTCACACTAACCCTAAACCTCATCCTCACTCTAAACCTCACACTAACCCTAACCCTAATCCTCAATCTAAACCTCACCCTAACCCTAATCCTAACCCTTACCCTAACCTGAAACCAAACCCTAACCCTCACCCTTATCTTAACCCTCACCCTCAGCCTAAACCTCACCTTTACCCTTACCATCATCCTCACCCTAACCCCCACCCTAAAACTAAACCTCATCCTAACCATCACCCTAACCCTAAACCTAAACATCACCCTAACCCTAACCCTCACCCTCAACCTCACGCTCAGCCTAACCCTAAGCCTAAGTTTAACTCTTACCCTAACCCTCACCCACACCCTAGACCTCACCCTAACCCTAATCCTAATCCTAACCCTCATCCTAACCCTCACCCTAGCCCCAACCCTAACCATCACTCTAAACCTAATATTCACCCCCACCCTCACCCTCAGCCTAACCCTAAGCCTAAGCCTAAGACTAAACCTAACCCTCACCCTCACACTCACACTCACCCTACTCCTAAAACTAACCCTAACCATAACCCTAAACCTCAACCTAACCCTCACCCTAACCTTAACCCTAAAACTAACCCTAACCCTAACCCTCGACCTAAACCTCCAACTAACCCTAAATCTAACCTAAACCTCAACCTCACCCTAACCCTAATCCTAACCCTAACCCTAAACCTCACCCTAAACCTAACCCTAACCCTCACACTCACCATAACTCTAACCCTAACCCTAAAAATAACACTAACCCTAACCAAAACCATCACCCTAAACCTAATCTTCACCCCCACTGTCACCCTCAGCCTAACCCTAAGCCTAAGCCTAGCCCTCACCCTAACGGTCACACTCACCCTCACCCTAACCCTAATACTAAACCTAACCCTATCCCTAAACCTCAACCTAATCCTCACCATCCCCTAACCCTAACACTAACAATAACCCTAACCCTCCCCCTAACCCTCCCCCAACACTAACTCTAACGTTAAACCTCACCCTCACCCTAACCCTAACCCTAAACCTCATGCTAAACCTCACCCTAACCCTAACCTTCACCCTCACCCTCAATCTCATCATAACTCTAAACCTAACCCTAAAAATAACACTAACCCTAACCCTAACCCTAACATTAACCATAATCCTCACTTTCAGCCTCATCCTCAGTGCAAACTTAACCCTAACCATAACACTAACAATAACCCTAATCCTAACCCTAACCCTAATCCTCAACCCCACCCTCACCCTCAGCCTAACCCTAAGCCTAACTCTAACCCTAACTGTAACCATAACCCTAACCCTAACACTAACACTAAAGCCAACCCTAAATCTATCCCTAATCCTCAGCATCACCCTCACCCTAACAAAAACCATAACCTTACCCTCACCCTAACCCTAAGCCTAACCCTAACACTGACCTTCAGACTTACCCTCAACGTAACTATAACCCTAAACCTAACCTTATCCCTAAACCTAATCCTCACCCTAACCCTCACCCTAGTCCTCACCCTAACACTAATCCTAACCCTAAACCTCATCCTAAACCTCACCCTAACCCTAACCCTAACCCTAACCCACACCCTAACCCTAACCCTAACCCTCACCCTCATGCTTGGACTAAGACTAAGCCTAAGCCTAAGTGTAACTCTAACCCAAACCCTCACCCTAACCCTAACCCTAACACTAATCCTAACTCTAACCGTAAAACTCACTCTCACCCTAACACTAACTCTAACCCATTCCCTAAACCTAAACCTCATACTAACTCTAACCCTAACTCTCACCATCACCCTCACCCTCATCCTCACCGTAACCGTAACCCTAACCCTAACAATAACCCTAACCCTAACCCTAACACTCAACCTAACCATAACCCTCACCCTGACCCTAACCCTCACCCTAACACTTACCCTCACCCTAACACTAACCCTAAATCTAACACTAACCCTCACACTAACCCTAATCATGACCCTAACCCCAAACCTCACCATAAACCTAAACCTAACCCTCACCCTCACCCTAGCCCTCACCCTAACCCTAACCCTCAACCTAATCCTAAACCTCACACTAACCCTAACACTAATCCTCAATCTAACCCTCACCCACACCCTTCCCCTAACCCTAACCCTCAACCTAATCCTAAAGCTCACCCCACTATAACCCTCAACCTCAGCCTAAACCTCACATTTACCCTTACCATCACCCCCACGCTAACCCTTACCCTAACCCTAAACCTCACCCTATCACCCTAACCCTAATGACACCACAAAAACTCAACCTCACCCTAACCCTAAACCTGACCGTAACCATAACCCTCAACCTCACCTTAAACCTTACACTAACCCTAACCCTAAACCTCAATTGAAACCTCATCATAACCCTAATCCTAACCCTTACCTAACCCTAAACCTAACCCTAACACTCACCCTTATCTTAACCCTAACCCCTAGCCGAAACCTCACCTTTACCCTTACCATCATCCTCACCCTAAACCTCCTCCTAACACTAAACCTCATCCTAACCCTCACCCTAAAAGTAAACCTAACCGTCACCCTAACCCTAACCATCACCCTCACCCTAGCACTCACCCTAATCCTAATCCTAACCCTAACCCTCATCCTAACCTAAACCTAAACCTCACCCTCACCCTCACCCTCACCCTAACCCTAATCCTAACCCCACCCTAACCCTAAACCTAAACCTAACCCTCACACTTACCCTAACCCTAAACCTAACCATCACTCTCAACCTCACCCTCAGCCTAACCCTAAGCCTAACCCTAAACCAAACCCTAACACACACACTCACCCTCACCCTAACCCTAATCCTAACCCTAACACTAACCCTAAACCCCCTCCTAACTCTCACCCTAACCCTAAACCTAACACTAACCCTAAACCTAACCCTCAAGCTAACCCTCACCCTAAACCTAACTCTAACCCTAAACCTCACCCTGACTCTAAACCTCACCCTAACCCTAACACTAACCCTCACCCTCACCCGTACCATAACCATAACCTTAAACCCAACCCTAACAATAACCCTAACCCTAATCCTAACCCTCACACTAACCATAACCCTCACCCTGACCCAAACCCTCACCCTAAGACTTACCCTCACTGTAACATTAACCCTAATGCTAACACTAACCCTCACACTAACACTAACCCTAAATCTAACCCTAAACCTCAACCTCACCCTAACCCTAACACTAACACGAAACCTCACCCTAAACCTAACCCTCACCCTCACTGTAACCGTAACACTATCCCAAACCCTAACAATAAACATAAACCTAACCCTAACACTCACCCTAACCATTACCCTCACCCTAACCCTAATGCTCATCCAAACACTTACCCTCAACCTAACACTAACCCTAACCCTAACACTAACAAACACACTAACCCTAAACATCGCCCTAAACCTCAGCCTAACACTAACCCCAACCCTCACCCCAACCCTAGACTTCACCCTAATACTAACCCTCATCCTCACACTAAACCTCACACTAAACCTAACACTAATCCTCAATCTAACCCTCAACCTTACCCTAAAGCTAACACTAACCCTCACCCTAACCCTAAACCTCACCCTTACCTTAACCCTCACCCTCAGCCTAACCCTCAACTTTACCCTCACTGTCACAACCACGCTACCCCACACCTAACCCTAACCCTCACAATAACACTGACTGTACCCCTAAACCTCACCCTCACCATAACCCTAACTCTAACCCTAACACTAACACTAAACCTCACCCTAACCCTAACCCTAACCCTCACCATCACCGTAACCATAACCCTAACTCTAAAACTAACAATAACCCTAACCCTAACCCTCACACAAACCGTAACCCGCACCCTAACCCTAACCCTCACCATAACACATACCCTCACCCTAACACTAACGCTAATCCTAACACTAACCCTCACACTAACCCTAAACCTCACCCTAATCCTTAACCTCACACTAACCCTAACCCTAACCTTAACCCTTACCCTAACCCTAAACTTAACCCTAACCCTCACCCTTATCTTAACCCTCACCCTCAGCCTAAACCTCATCTTTACCCTTAACATCATCCTCAACATATCCCTCACCCTAACCCTAACCCTCATCCTAACACTCACCCTATCCATAAACCTAAACATCACCCTAACCCTAACCCTCATTCTCAAACTCATGCTCATCCTAACCCAAAGCCTAAGCCAAAAACTTACCCTAACCCTCACCCTCACCCTAGCCCTCATCCTAACCCTAATCCTAATCCTAACACTCATCTTAACCCTCACCCTAGCCCTAATGCTAACCATCACCCTAAACCTAATCTTCACCCCCACCCTCACCCTCAGCCTAACCCTAAGCCTAAGGCGAAACCTAACCTTAACCCTAACACTCAACCTCACCCTCATCCTAATCCTAACACTAACACTAACCATAACCCTAAACCTCAATCTAACCCTCACCCTAACCTTACCCCTAAAAATAAACCTAACCCTAACCCTCGACCTAACCCTCCAACTAACCTTAAATCTAACCCTAAACCTCACCCTCACACTAACGCTAATCCTAACCTTAACCCTAAACTTCATCCTAACCCTAACCCTCACCCTCACCCTCACCCTCACCATAACTCTAACCCTAACCCTAACTATAACACTAATCCTAACCCTAAACCTAACCCTAACCCTCACCCTAACTGTAATCCTAACACTAAACCTCATGCTAACCCTAACCCTCACCCTAACCCTAATCCTCACCATCACTGTAACCCTAACCCTCAACCTAACCCTCACCCTAACCCTAAACCTAACCCTAAACCTTAATCTAACACTAATCCTAACCCTCAAGCTAACCCTAGCCCTCACCCTAACACTAATCCTAACCCTAAACCTCATCCTTACCCTCACCCTAACCCTAACCTTAACCCTCACCCTAGCCCTAACCGTAAGCCTAATCCTCAACGTAACCCTAAACCTCATGCTCACCTTAACCCTAACCCTAACCCTCACCCTAACCCTAAACATAACCGAACCCTAACTCTCACCCTAACCCAAACCCTAACACTCACCCTAAGCCTAACCCTCACCCTCACCCTAACCCTAATCCTAACCTTAATGCTAAACCTCACCCTAAACCTCACCCTCACCCTCACACTCACCCTCACCATAACTCGAACCCTAACCCTAACAATAAAACTAATCCTAAACCGAAACCTAACCCTAACCCTAACACTAACACTAATCCTAACACTCATCCTCAGGGTAAACCTAATCCAAAACCTAACCCTCACCCTAACCCTAATCATCACCCTGACCGTAACCCTATCCCTCAAACTTACACTCACCCTAACCCTAACCCTAACTCTAAAAGTTAATCTAACACTAACCCTAAAACTCACACTCACCCTAGCCCTAGCCCTCACCCTAACCCAAATCTTAACCCTAATCCTCATCCTAACCCTCACCCTAACCCTAACCTTAACCTTCTCCCTAGCCCTAACCCTAAGCCTCACCCTCAACATAACCCTAAACCTCATGCTCAACTTAACCCTCACCCTAACCCTAACCCTAACCCTAAACCTTAATCTAACACTAACCCTAACCTTCATCCTCACCCTCACCCTCAGCCTAACCCTAAGCCAAACCCTAACCCTATCCCTAATGCTCACACTCACCCTAAACCTTACCCTAAAACTAATCCTAACCCTAAGCCTAACCCTCACCCTCAACCTAATTCTCACCCTAACCCTAAATCTAACACTAAGCCTAACCCTAACCCTCAATCTCAGTCTCATCCTACCCCTAACTATAAATATAAACATCACCCTCACCCTAACACTAACCCTACCCCTAAACCCAAACCTCACCCTAACCCTAACCCTAACCCTAAACCTCATCCTCACCCTAGCCCTCACCCTAACACTAATCCTAACCCTAACCCTCATCCTAACCCTCACCCTAACACTAACCATAACCCTCATGCTCACCCTAACCCTAATCCGAGCCCTCACCCTCAACCTAACACTAACCCTCACCCTTACCTTAACCCATACCTTAACCCTCAACCTAACCCTAAACTTAACCCGAACACTAACTCTCACCCTTACCATAATCCTAACCCTCAAGCTAACCCTAACCCTAAACCTCATTCTCACCCTAGTCTCACCCAAACCTAATCCTAACCCTGTCCCTTTTCCTAACCCTCCACCTAACCCTTATACTAACTCTCACCCTAACACTAACCCTCAGCCTCACCCTCACTCTCAGCTTAACCCTAAGCCTCAGTCTAACCCTAACTCTAACCCTAAACCTCACCCTCACCCTAACCCTAACCCAAACCCTAACCCTAAATCTCACCCTAACCCTAACCCTAAACCTCACCCTCAACCTAGCCCTAAACCTCACCCTCACCCTAGCCCACTCCCTTATCCTCATCCTAACCCTAAACCTCACCCTAACCCTCCTCCTAACCTTAGCCCTAACCCTCACCCTAACCCTAACCCTCATCCTCACACTCACCATAAACCTGAACCTTACCCTAACCCTAAACCTAACACTAACTGTCACCCTAACACTCACCCTCAGCTTCACCCTAACCCTAACACTAACCCTAAACCTCACCCTCATCCTAACCCTTACCCTAAAACTAAACTTAACCCTCACTCTAACCCTAACCCTCACCCTCACCGAAACCCTAACCCTCATCCTAACCCTCACTCTAACCCTAACTATAACCCTAAAACTTACCCTAACACTAACCCTAGTTCTCACCCTCACTTTAGCCCTCACCCTAACACTAATGGTAACCCTAATCCTCATCCTAACCCTCACCCTAACTCTAAAACGAACCCTCATCCTTATCCTAACTAAATACATCAACCTAACCCTAAACATAACGCTCACCATAACCCTAACCCTAATCCTTACACTGATCCTAACCCTCACCCTAACACTAAACCAAACCCTCGCCCTCACGCTCACACTAACCCTAATCCTACCCCTAACCCTCACACTCAACCTCACACTTTGCCTAACCCTTAGCCTAAACCTAAACCTAACCCTAACACACACACTCACCCTGACCCTAAAGATAATCCTAATCCTAACCCTCACCCTCACCCTAACTAACCGTAAACCTCACCTTCATCCTAACCCTCACTCTAACCCTAACCCAAACCCTAAACCTCACTCTAACTCTAACCTTAAATCTCACCCTCACTGTAACCAAAACCCTAAACCTAACCCTAACAATAACCCTAACCCTAATCCTAACACTCACCTTAACCATAATATTCACCCTAACCCAAACCCTCAGCCTAACACTTACCCTCATCCTAAAACTAACCCTAACTCTAACAATAACCCTCACACTAACCCTAACCATAACGCTAAACCTAAACCTCAACCTAACCCTCACCCTCACCGTAACTCTAACACTAACCCTATCCCTAACCCTAACCCTAACCCTCCCCCTAACCCTATATCTAACCCTAAACCTCACCCTCACACTAACCCTAAACCTAACCCTAAATCACACCCTAACCCTAACCCTAACCCTCACCCGCACACTCACACTCACCGTAACTATAACCCTAACCCTAACAATAACACTAACCCTAACCCAAACCATCACCCTAACCCTAATCCTCATCCCCTCCCTCACCCTCAGCCTAACCATCAGCCTAAGCCTAGCCCTCACCCTAACCTTCACACTCACCCTCACCTTCACCCTAATACTAAACCTTACCCTATCCCTCAACCTCAACCTAACCCTCAACCTCCCTGTAACCCTAACACTAACAATAACGCTAAACCTCCTCCAACCCTCAACCTAACACTAACTCTAACCCTAAACCTCACCCTCACCCTAACCCTAACCCTAAACCTCACGCTAAACCTCACCCTAACCCTAACCCTCACCCTCACCCTCAATCTCACCGTAACTCTAAACCTAAACCTAAAAATAACACTAAGCCTAACCCTAAACCTAACCCTAACCCTCACCCTCATGATTGCCCTAAGCCTAAGCCTAAGCATAACTCTAACACAAACCCTCACCCTAACACTAACCCTAACACTACCCCTAACTCTAACCGTAAACCTCACTCTCACCCTAACCCTAACTCTAACCCTTACCATAAACCTAAACCTCATACTAAACCTAACCCTAACCCTCACCCTCACCCTGACCGTAACCGTAACCCTAACCCTAACCCTAACAATAACCAAACACTAACCCTAACCCTCAACCTAACCATAACCCTCACCCTAACAATAAGCCTCACCCTAACACTTACCCTCACCCTAACACTAACCCTAACCCTAACACTAACCCTTACAATAACCCTAATCATCACCCTAACCCTAAACCTCACCCTAAACCTAAACCTAAACCTCACCCTCACCCTAGCCCTCCCACTAACCCTAACCCTCATCCTCACCCTAAACCTCACACTAACGCTAAAACTAATCCTCAATCTAACCCTCACCCACACTCTTCCCCTAACCCTAACCCTCACCCTAACCCTCACCCTCACCCCAATGTAAGCCTCACCCTCAGCCTAACCCTCACGTTTAACCTTACCATCACCCCCACACTAACCCTTACCCTAACCCTAACCCTCAACCTAACCATCACCCTAACCCTAATGCCACCCCAAAACCGCACCCTCACCATCACCCTAACCCTAACCCTCTTCCTCACCCTAAACCTTAAACTAATCCTAAACTTAAACCTAAATTTAACACTCATCCTAAACCTAATCCTAACCCTTACCCTAACCCTTAATCGAAACCTCACCCTAACACTCACCCTAACCATAACTGTTACACTAAGCTTAAACCTAACCCTCAACCTCAGCCTCACCCTTATCCTAACTCTAACCCTAAAACTCATCCTCACCCTAAACCTAACCCTAACCCTAAACCTTACCCTAACCCTAACCCTAAACCTCAACCTCACCCTAGCCCTCACCCTTATCCTAATACTAACCCTCATCCTATCCCTCACCCTAACACTAACCCTAACCCTCACCCTCACCCTCACCCTAACCCTAATCATAACCCTAACCCTCAACCTAAACCTAACCCTCACCCTCACAGTAACCTTTACCCTAACCGTCACCCTGACCCTAACTTAACCCGAACCCTATCTCTCACTGTAAACTTAACCCTCACCCTAACCCTCATCTTAGCCCTCACCCTAACCCTAATCCTAAACAAAAACCTCATCTTAACCCTCACACAAACCCTAACCCTAACCCTCACCCTATCCCGAACCCTAACCCTTCCCCTGATGCTCAGCCTAGGCCTAAGCCTGAGCCTAACCCTAACCCTAACACTGACCCTAACTCTAACCCTAAATCTCACCCTCACCCTCACCCTCACCCTAACCCTATCAATAACCCTAACCCTAACCCTAAGCCTCACCCTATCACTAATCCTCACCCTAACCCTAACCCTTACACTAACTCCAACCCTCACCCTAACACTTACCATCTCCCTAACACTAACATTAACCCTAACACTAACCCTCACACTAACCTTAAACATCACCCTAACGCTAAACATCAACCTAACACTAATCCTAACCCTCACCTTCATCCTAGCTCTCACCCTAGCCCTAACCCTCATCCTCACCCCAAACCTTACACTAACCCTAACACTAATCCTCACACTAACCCTCACCATCACCCTAAACCTAACACTAAACCTCACTGTAACTCTAACCCTCACCCTTACCATAACCCTAACCCTCACGTTTACCCCTAACGTCAGCCCCACCCTAACCCGCACCCTAAACCTAACCCTCACTCACCCTAACTCTCACGCTAACCCTAACTCTACCCCTAAAGCTCACCCTCACCCTAACCCTAACTCTAACCATAACCCTAACACTAAACCTCACCCTAACCCTAACACTAATCCTCACCCTCACCCTCACTGTAACCGTAAAACTTTCCCTAAACCTAACGTTAAACCTAACCCTAATGCTAAAACTCACCCTAACCATAACACTCACCCTACCCCTAACCCTCACCCTAACACTTACAATCACCCTATCAATAACCCTAACCCTAACACTAACCCTCACACTAACCATAACACCCTAATCCTAAACATCACCTTAACCCTAACCATGAACATAACACTCACCCTCACCCTAGCCCTCACCCTAACCCTAATTCTAACCGTCACTCTTACCCTAACCCTAACCCTCATCCTCACCCTAAACCTCACACTAACCCTAACCCTAATTCTCAATCTAACCCTCAACCTCACCCTAACCCTAACCGTTACCCTAAACCTAAACCTAACCCTAACACTCACCCTTATCTTAACCCTCACCCTCAGCCTAAACCTCACCTTTACCCTTACCATCATCCTCACCCTAACCCACACCCTAACCCTAAACCTAAACATCACCCTAACCCTAAACCTCACCCTCAACCACGCCCTCAGCCTAACCCTAAGCCTAAGCCTAACCCTTAACCTAACCTTCATCCTCACCCTAGACCTCACCCTAACACTAATCCTAAACCTAACCCTCATCCTAACCCTCACCCTAACCCTAAAGCTAACAATCACACTAACCCTAATCCACACCCCCATCCTCAACCTCAGCCTATCCCTAAGCCTAAGCCTAACCCTAACCCTCACACTCACCCTAACCCTAATCCTAACCCTAACCCTAAGCATAACCCTAAACCTCATCCTAACCCTCATCCTAACCTTAACCCTAACACTATCCCTAACCCTTACCCTTGACCTAACCCTCCAAGTAACCCTAAATATAACCATAAACCTCACCCTCAACTTAAACCTAATCCTTACCCTAACCCTAAACCTTAACTTTTCCCTAACCCTAACCCTCACCCTCATGCTCAGCCTAAGCCTCAGCCAAAGCCTAAAGCTAACCCTAACCCTAATGCTCACCCTAATCCTAACACTAATCCTAACCCTAAATCTCACACTAAATCTAAACCTAAACCTCACCCTCACCATAGCCCTCACCCTAATCCTAATCCTAACCCTTATCCTATCCCGCACCCTAACACTAACCCTAACCTTCACTCTCACACTCACTCTAAACCTAACCCTCAAACTAACCCTAACCCTCACCCTCACCGTAACCCTTACCCTAAATGTCACCCTGACACTAAACTTAAGCCAAACCCTAACTCTCACCCTAACCCTAACCCTAACCCTAACCCTCACACTCACCTCACCCTAACACTAATCCTAAACCTATCCACATCCCTAACCCTAACCCTCACACTAACCCACACCCTAGCCCTCACCCTAACCCTAATCCTAACCCTAAACCTCATCCTAACACTCACCCTAACGCTAACCCTAACCCTCACCCTATTCTGAACCCTAACCTTCACCCGGATGCTCGGCCTAAGTCTAAGCCTAAGCCTAACCCTAACCCTAACGCTTACCCTAACCCTAACCCTTACACTAACCCTAACTCTAACCCTAAATCTCACCCTCAACCTAACCCGAACCCTATCAATAACCCTAAACCTAACCCTAACCCTCACCCTCACCCTAACCCTCACCCTAAAAATAACCGTCAACCTAACCGTAACCCTCACCCTAACACTAACTGTCACCCTAACACTAACCCTCACACTAACCCTAAACATAACCCTAACCCTAAAACTCACCCTAACACTAACCCTAACGCTCAGCCTCACCCTAGCTCTCACCCTAACCCTAACCCTCATCCTCACACTAAACCTCACACTAACCCTAACACTAATCCTCAATCTAACCCTAACCCTAATCCTAACCCTAACCCTAACCCTAACCCTAAACCTCAACGTAACTCTCACCCTAACCTTAACCCTAACACTAACCCTAAACCTGACACTCACCCTAACCCTAACAATAACCCTAACCCTAAACCTCACCCTAATACTAACCCTAAACCTCACCCTCACCCTAGGCCTCACCCTAACCCTAATTCTAACCCAATACCTCTTCCTTACCCTCACCCTAACAGTAAACCTAAACCTCACTCTAACCCTAACCCTAATCCTAACCCTAACCCTCAACCTAACCCTAACCCTCATTCTCACTGTAAGCCTTAATCTAAACCTCACCTTAACCCTAAACTTAATGCGAACCCTAACTCTCACCCTAACCCTAACCCTAACCCTCAACTTAACCCTAACCGTCAACCTTACCGTAACACTCATCCTCAACCTAACCCTCACGTTTACCCTTACCCTCACCCCTACCCTAAACCTCACCCTAACCCTAACACTCACCCTAATCCTCAGCCTAAAACTAACCCTACCCCTAAACCTCAGCCTCACCCTAACAATAACTCTAACCCTATCCTTAACACTAAACCTCACCCTAAACCTAACCTTTACCTTCAAACTAACCCTAACCCTCACCCTCACCCAAACCCTCAGCCCAAAACTAAGGCTAACCCTAACCCTAATGGTAACCCTCACACTCAACCTAACCCTAACCCTAAATCTAACAATAACCTTAATCCTAACCCTAACCCGCACCCTAACCATAACCCTCACCCTAACCCTACCCCTCACCCTAACACTAAATCTCACCCTAAAACTAACCCTAACCCTAACACTAACGGTCACACTAACCCTAACCCTCACCCTAATCCTAAACCTCAACTTAAACCTAACCCTAATCCTAACCCTCACCCTCACCCTAGACCTCACCCTAACCCTAACAATAACCCTCACCCTCACACTAACCCTAACCCTCATCCTCACCCTAAACCTCACACTAACCCTAACCCTAATCCTCAATCTAAACCTCACCCTAACCCTAAAACTACCCTAACCCTCACTCTTAACTTAACCCTCACCCTCAGCCTAAACCTCACCTTTACCCTTACCATCATCCTCACCCTAAACCTCACCCTAACCCTAAACCTCATCCTAACCCTCACCCTAAAACTAAACCTAACCATCACCCTAAACCTAACCCTCACCCTCACCCTAAACTTCACCCTAACACTAATCCTAATTCGAACCCTCATCCTAACACTCACCCCAACCCTAACCCTAACCGTCACCCTAAACCTAATCTTCATCCCCACCCTCACCCTCAGCTTAACCCTAAGCCTAAGCCTAAGCCTAACCCTAACCCTCACACTCACCCTCATGCTCACCCTAATCCTAACCCTAAACATAACCACAACCCTAAACCTCAACCTAACCTTCACCCCATCCTTAACCCTAAAACTAACCCTAACACTAACCATCGACCTAACCCTAAAACTAACCCTAAATCTAACCCTAAACCTCAAGCTTACCATAACACTAATCCTAACCCTATCCCTAAACCTCACCCTAAACCTAACACTCACCCTCACCCTCATCTTCACCCTCACCATAACTCTAACCCTAAACCTAACAATAACACTAATCCTAACCCTAAACCTGACCCTCACTCTAACCCTAACCCTAATCCTAACACTCACCCTCATGCTAACCCTAATCCTAACCCTAACCCTCACCCTAACACTAATCCTCACACTCACCTTAACCCTAGCCCTCAAACTAACCCACAACCTAACCCTAAACCAAACCCTAAACCTTAATCTAACACTAACACTAACCCTCACCCTCACCCTTGCCCTCACCCTAAGCCTAATCCTAACCCTAACCCTCACTCTAACCCTAAACTTAACCCTCACCCATAACCTAACCCTAACCCTAACTCTCAACCTAACCCTAAACCTCAAGCTAATCGTAACCCTGACCCTAACACTCACCCTAACCCTAAACATAACCGAACCCTAACTCTCACCCTAAACCTAACCCTAACCCTCACCCTAACCCTAACCCTTACACTCACCCTCACCCTCAGCCTAACCCTAAGCCTAACCCTAAGCCTAACCCTAACGCACACACTCACCCTAATCCTTACCCTAAACCTAATGCTAACTCTAAGCCTAACCCTCAACCTCAACCTAACCCTAAATCTAACACTAATTCTAACCCTAAACCAAGACCTCAGCCTCACCCTACCCCTAACTCTAAACCTAAAACTCACCCTCACCCTAACATTAACCCTAACCCTAAACCTCACCCTAACCCTAAACCTAAACCTCACCCTCACTCTAGCCCTCACCCTAACCCTCACCCTAACACTAAACCTAACCCTCAGCCTCACCCTCACCTTAACCCTAATCTGAACCCTAACCCTCAAACTAACCCTCACCCTCAGCCTCACTGAAACCCTTACCCTAACACTCAACCTAACCCTAAACTTAAACCGAACTCTAACTCTCACCTTAACCTAACCCTAACTCTCACCCTAACCCTCACCCTAAAGCTCACCCTCACCCTAGCCCTCACCCAACCTTAATCCTAACCCTAACCCTCTTCTTCACCCTCCCCCTAACCCTTACCCAAACCCTCACCCTAACCCTAACCCTTACCATCAACCTCAACCTCAGCCTAACCCTAAGCCTAACCCTAAACTTAACCCTAAATTGAACCCTCACCCATACCCTAACCCTAACCCTAACTCTCAACCTAACCCTAAACCTCAAGCTCATTGTAACCCTGACCCTAACCCTCACCCTAACCCTAAACATAACCGAACCCTAACTCTCACGCTAACCCTAACCCTAACCCTCACACTCACCCTCACCCTCAGCCTAACCCTAAGCCTAACCCTAACCCTAACCTTAACACACACACTCAACCTAACCCTTACCCTAAACCTAATCCTAACTCTAAGCCTAACCCTCAACCTCAACCTAACCCTAAATCTAACACTAATTCTAACTCTAACACACACACACTCACTCTCACCCTAACCCTAATCCTAACCCTAACACTCCTCCTAACCCTCCAAATAACCCTAACCCTCACCTTAACCCTAACCCACACCCTCACCCTAAACCTAATCCTAAGCATAACCCTAATCCTAACCCTCACACTCACCCTAAACCTAACCCTAAAACTCACCCTAAAACTAACCCTCAACCTCAACCTCAACTTAACCCTAAGCCTATCCCTAACCCTAACCCTAACCCTTACACTCACCCTAACACTAAACTAATCCTACTCCTTACCCTAACTCTAACCATCAGCCTCATCCTAACACTCACCATAAGCCTAACCCTAACATTAATCCTAACGCTAACTCTCACCCTCAGCCACACCCTAACCCTAACTCTAACACTAAAACTCACCCTGACCCTAACCCTAACCCTAATCCTATAACTAAACTCATTCTTGCCCTAACATTAACCCTCACCCTCAACCTTACCACAACCTTAACCCTAACCCTAACACTAACAATAACCCTAACCTAACCCTAACCCTTACCCTAACCCTAACCTTCAACATAACGCTTACCCTCACCCTAACACTAACCCTAACCCTAACACTAAACCTCACACTAACCCTAAACATTACCCTAACCATAAACCTCACCCTAACATTAACCCTAAAACTCACCCTCTCCCTAGACATCGCCCTAACCCTAATCCTCATCCTCACCCTAAACTTCACACTAACCCTAAAACTAATCCTCAATCTAACCCTCACACTCACCCTATCCCTAACCGTAACCCTCAACCTAACCTTAAACCTCACCCTTCCTGTAACCCTCAACCTCAGCCTAACCCTCAACTTTACTCTTACCGTCACCTCCACCCTAACCCTCACTCTAACCCTAACCCTCCCCCTACCCCTAACTCTAGCCCTAAACCTCAACCTCACCCTAACCCTAACACTAACCCTGAGCCTAAAGCTAACCCTCACCCGAACCCTAAGTGTAACCATCACCCTAACCCTAATCCTCACGGCCACTCTCACCCTCAGCTTAACCCTAAGCCTAAGCCTAAGCCTAAACCTAAACCTCACACTCAGGCTCACCCTAACTTAATCCTAACCCCAACCCTAACCCTAACCGTAAGCCTCAACCTAAATCTCAACCTAACCTGAACCCTAACACTTACCCTAACACTAACCCTCGACCTAACCCTCCAAATAAACCTAAATCTAAACATAAACCTCACTCTCACCCTAACCCTAATCCTAACCCTAACCCTAAACCTCACCCTAATCCTAACACTCACCCTCACCCTCACCCTCAACATAACTCTAACCCTAACCATAACAATAACAGTAATCCTAACGCTAAACCTAACATTAACCCTAACCTAACCCTAATGCTAACACTCAACCTCACCCTAACCCTAACCCTAAACCTAAACTTAACCCTAACCCTAACTCTCACTGTAACCCTAACCCTCATCCTAACCCTCACCCTAACCCTAACCCTAACCCTAAACCTTACCCTAACACTAACCCTAATCCTCAGCTTCACCCTAGCCCTCACCCTAGTTGTAAACCTAATCCTTATCCTAACCCTCACCCTAACTCTAAGCCTAACCCTAATCCTAACCCCAAAAGTAAATGTAACCCTAACACTAACCCTAACACTAACCCTAACCCTAAACCTAACCTTAAATTTAACACTAAACCTAATCCTAATCCTCAGCCTCCACCTCACCCTAATCCAAACCCTAAACCCAACCCTCATCCTAACTCTAAGGTTAACCCTAACCCTAATCGTAACCCTCACACTCACCCTCAACCTAACCCTAATCCTAAACCTAACCCTATAAATAACCCTAAACCTCACCCTAACCTTCAAACTAGCCCTCACCCTTACACTTATCCTAACCCTTACCCTCACCCTAACCATAACCCTCACCCTAACCCTAACCCTCACCCTAACACTTACCCTCACCCTAACACTAAGCCTACCCCTAACACTAAACCTAAACATCTCCCTAAACCTAACACTCACCCTAACACTAACCCTAACCCTCACCTTCACCCTAGCCTTCATCCTAACCCTAACCCTCACCCTCACCCTCACCCTCAACCTCAGGCTAAACCTAAGCCTAACCCTAAACCTTACCCTAACCCTCACACTCACCCTAACCCTAATCCTAATCCTAATCCTCACCCTCACCCTAATGCTCACCCTAAACCAAACAATAACCCTAACGCTAACCCTCACCCTCAGCCTCACCCTAACCCTAACTCTAACAGTAAACCTCACCCTCACCCTAACCCTAAACCTAAGCCTAACCTTAAACTTCACCCTCACACTCACCCTAGCCCTTACCATAACCCTAACACTCACCCTAACACTTCCCCTAAACCTTACCCTCCCCCTCAACCTCACCCTCAGCCTAAAGCTCACACTAACCCTAAACCTAAACCTAACACACACACTCACCCTCACTCTAATCATAATCCTATCCCTAAACCTAACCCTAACCCTAACCCTCCCCCTAAGACTCACCCCAACCCTAACCCTAAAACTAACCCTTACCCTAACCCTCAACCTAAACCTCACCCTAACCCTAACTCTAACCCCAAACCTCACCCTCACCCTAACCCTAACACTAATCAAAAACCTAAACTTCACCCTAAAACTAACCCTAAACCTAACCCACACCTTCACGCTCAGCCTAATCCTAAGCCTAACCCTAAACCTACCCCTCAGACTCCCCCAATCCCTAACACTAAACCTCACCCTAACCCTAACCCTCACCCTCACCCTCAACCTCACCCTAACCCTAAGCCTATCATTAACCCTAACCCTCTCACTCACCCTTACACTAACCCTAATCCTACTCCTAACCCTAACCCTAACCCTCAACCTCACCCTAACCCTAACACTCACCCTCACCCTCACCCTCACCATAACTCTAACCCTAACCCTAACAATAACAGTAATCCTAACCCTAAACCTAACCCTAACCCTAACCCTAATGCTAACACTCAACCTCACCCTAACCCCAATCCTAACCCTAATGCTAACCCTAATCCTAACCATCACCCTCACTGTAACACTAACCCTCATCCTAACCTTCACCCTCACCCTAACCCTAACCCTAACCGTAAACCTTACCCTAACACTAACCCTAAACCTCACCTTCACGCTAGCCCTCACTGTAACCCTAATTTTAACCTAATAATCATCCTAACCCTCACCCAATCTCTAAGCCTAACCCTAACCCTAACCCTAAGCCCAACCCCCACTGTAACACTAACACTAACCAAAAGACTAACACTAACCCTAAACCTAATCCTCAGCCTCACCCTCACCCTAACCCACAACCTAAACCTAACCCTCCTCTTAACTCTAAGCCTAAATCTAACCCTAATCCTAACCCTCACACTCACCCTCACCCTAAACCTAATCCTAAACTTAAGCCTATCCTTAACCCTAACACTCACCCTAACACTTAGCCTAGCCCTCACCCTTACACTTATCGTAACCCTAAACCTCACCCTAACCATAAACCTCAACCTAACACTAACCGTCATCCTAACGCTTACCCTCAAGCTAACACTAACCCTAACCCTAACACTAACACTCACACTAACCCTAAACATCACCCTAACCCTAAACCTCACCCTAACACTAAACCTATCCCTCACCCTCACCCTAGCCTTCACCCTAACCCTAATTCTCATCCTGACCATAAACCTCACACTAACGCTAACACTAATCCTCAATCTAAACCTCAACCTCACCCTAACACTAACCCTAACCCAAACCCAAACCCTCAACTTAACCCTCACCTTAACTAACCCTAAACCTCACCCTCACACTAAACCTGAACCTAACCCTAACCCTAAACCTCATCCTCACCCTCACTGTAACCGTAACCTTAAACCGAACCCTAACAATAACTCTAAACCTAATCCTAACCCTCACCTTAACCATAACCCTCACCCAAACCCAAATCCTCACCATTACCCTTACCCTCACCCTAAAACTAACCCTAACCCTAACACTAACTCTCACCCTAACACTAATCCTAAATCTAACCCTCACACTAACCCTAACGCTCATCCTAATCCTAACCCTCACCCTCACTCTCACCCTCATCATAACTCTAACCCTAACCCTAACAATAACACTAATCCTAAACCTAAACTTAACCCTAACCCTAACCCTAACTGTAATGCTAACACTCACGCTCATGCTAACCCTAATCCTAACCCAAACCCTCACCCTACCCCTAATCCTCACCCTCACTGTAACCCTAACCCTCAACGTAACCCTCACCCTAACCCTAACCCTAACCCTAAACCTTAATATAACACTAACCCTAACCCTCACCCTCAACCTTGCCCTCACCTTAACCCTAATCCTTACCCTAATCCTTATGCTTACCCTCACCCTATCCCTAACCTTAACCCGGACCCTAACCCTAACCCTAAACCTAACCCTCAACCTAACCCTAACCCTCACGCTCACCATAACCCTAAACCTCACCCTCACCCTCAGCCTAACCCTAAGCCTAACTGTAACCCTCACACTCACCCTAAACCTTACCCTAATCCTAATCCTAACCCTAACCCTAACTCTCACCCTTAGCTTCACCTTAACCCTAACTCTAACCCTAAACCTCACAATCTCCCTAACCCTAACCCTAACCATAACCTTAAACCTCACCCTCACATTCACCCTAGCCCTTACCCTAAGCCTAATCCTAACCCTAAACCCCATACTAACCCTCCTCATAACCCTAAGGCTCAGCTTCAACTTCAACCTCTGCCTAATCCTAAGCCTAACCCTAAACCTAAACCTAACACACACACTCCCCATCACTCTAGCCCTAATCCTATTCCTAAACCTAACCCTAATCCTAACCGTCCCCCTAACTCTTACCGTAACACTAACCCTAAAACTAACCCTTATCATAACCCTCAACCTAAACCTCACCCTAACACTAACTCTAACCCTAAACCTCACCCTCACCCTAACCCAAACTCTAACCCTAACCTAACACTAAACCTCACCATCACCCTAACCCTCCCCCTAACTGTAACCCTAACCTTAACCCTAACAATAATCCGAACCCTAACCCTAACCCTCAACCTAACCATAAACCTCACCGTAACCCTAACCCTAACCCTAACCCTCATCCTCACTTTAACCTCACACTAAACCTAACCCTAATCCTCAATCTAACCCTCACCGTAACCCTAACCCTAGCCCTTACTATAACCCTAAATCTAACTCTTACGCTCACCCTTACCTTAAACCTCACCCTCAGCCTAAAACTCACCATTACACTTAACATCATCCTCACCCTAAACCTCCCCCTAAACCTAAACCTCATTCTAACTCTAACACTAAACGTAAACCTAACCATCACCCTAACCCTAAACCTCACCCTCAACCTCACACTCAGCCTAACACTAAGACTAAGCCTTACACTTACTCTAACCCTCACCCTCACCCTAGCCCTCACCCTAACCCTAATCGTAACCCTAACCCTCATCCTAACCCTCACCCTAACCCTAACCCTAACCCTCACCCACACCCTCACACTAACCCTAATCCTAACACTAACACTCAAAATAACCCTAAACCTCACCCTCACTGTAACCCTTACCCTAACAATCACCCTGACCCTATACTTAACCCGAACCTTAACGCTCACCCTAAACAAAACCCTAACCCTAACCCTAAAACTTACCCTCACCCTAACCCTCACACTAACCCTAATCCTAACCTTAACCGTCATCCTAACCATACCCCTAACCCTAACCTTAACCCTCACCCTAACCCTAACCCTCACCCTCAACCTCACCCTCAGCCTAACCCTAAGCCTAAACCTAAACCTAACACTAATACACACACTCACCCTCATCCTAAACGTAATCCTAAACTTAACCCTAACCCTAACACTCCCCCTAACACTCACCCTAACCCTAACCCTAACACTAACCCTAACCCAAACCCTCAACCTAACCCTCACCTGAACTAAACCTAAACCTCACCCTCACACTAAACCTCACCCTAACCCTAAGCCTAAACCTCAACCTCACCCTCACTGTAACCGTAACCTTAAACCGAACCCTAACAATAACTCTAAACCTAATCCTAACCCTCAACTTAACCATAACCTTCACCCAAAACCAAATCCTCACCATAACCCTTACCCTCACCCTAAAACTAACCCTAACCCTAACACTAACCCTCACCCTAACACTAACGCTAAATCTAAACCTGAACCTCACCCTCAATCTAACACTAACCCTAACCCTAACCGTAAAACCCACAGTAACGCTAACCCTAACCCTCACCTGCACCCTCACCCTCACCGTAACTCTAAATCTAACCCTAACAGTAACACTAATCCTAACCAGAACCATCACCCCAACCCTAACCCTCACCCTCATGCTCGGTCAAAGCCTAAGCCTAAGCCTAAGCCTAAGCCTAACCCTCACCCTAACCCTAAATCTATCACAAACCCTAACTCTAACCATAACACTCACTGTCACCCTAACCATAATTCTAACCCTAACCCTAAACTGAAACCTCATCGTAACCCTAGCCGTAACCCTCACCCTCACCCTCACCTTAACCATAACCCTAAACCTATCCCTAAAAATAACCTTAACCATAACCCTAACCCCCACCCTAACCATAACCCTCAACCTAACCCTAACCCTCACCCTAACACTTAGCCTAACCCTAACAATAACCCTAACACTAACACTAACCCTCAGACTAACCCAAACCATCACCCTAACCCTAAACCTCACGCTAACCCTTTCCCTAATCCTCACCCAACCCTAGCCCTCACCCTAAAACTAACCCTCATCCTCACCCTATCCCTCACCCTCACCCTCAACCTCAGCCTAACTCTAACCCTAACCCTAACCCTCACCCTAACACTAACCCTCACCCTAACCCTAACCCTAAACCTAACACTAAACCTAACCCTAACCCTCACCCTCAGCCTCACCCTAACCCTAACTCTAACCCTAAGCCTCACCCTCACCCTAATCCTAACCCTAACCATAAACCTCACCCTAACTCTAAGTCTAAACCTCACCCTCACCCTAGCCCTTGCCCTAACAGTAATCCTAACCCTATCCCTCATCCTAACCCCCCCCTAACCCTAACCCTAACCCTAACCCTAACCCTAACCCTAACCATCACCCTCACCCTCAGCCTAAATCTAAGCCTAACCCTAGACCTAACACTAACAAAAAAACTCACCCTCACCCTAATTAATCCTATCCCTAACCCTAACACTAACCCTTACTCTTACCCCAACTCTCACCCTAAACCTAACCCTAACCGTCACCCTAAACCTAACTCTAACCATAAACCTCACCCTCACCCTAACCCTAACTCTACACCTAAGCCAAACCCTAAACCTCAACCTAACCCTAACCCTCACCTTCACCCTCACTGTAAATGTAACCGTAACCCTAAACCTAAACCTAACAATAACCCAAACCCTAACCCTAACCCTCACCCTAACCATAACCGTCACCCTAACCCATAACCTCACCCTAACACTTACCCTCACCCTAACACTAACCCTAACATTAACACTAACCCTCACACTGACCCTAAACCAAACCCTAACCCTCAACCTCAACCTAACACTAATCCTCACCTTAACCCTCCCCCTAACCCTATATCAAAACCTCAACTTCACCCTCACCCTAACCCTAACCCTAACCCTAACACTAACACTAACCCTAAACCAAACCCTAAACCTAACCCTAAGCCTCAGCCTCAACCTCACCCTAACCCAAACCCTAACTCTCATCCTAACTCTAAGCCTAAGCCTAACCCTAATCCTAATCCTCACACTCACCCTCACCCTAACCCTAATCCTAAACCTAACCCTATCCCTAATCCTAACCCTCACCCTAACACTCAGCCTAGCCTTCACCCTTAAACTTATCCTAACCCTAAACCTCAACCTAACTCTCAACCTGACCCTAAACCTAACCCTAACCCTCGCCGGAACCCTCACCCTCACCCTCACCCTCATGCTCGGCCTAAGGCTAAGCCTAACTACCCTAACCCTAACCCTAACCCTAACCCTAACACTCACCCTAACCCTAACTCTAACCCTAACCCTAACCCTAATCCTCAAGCTCAACCTCACAGTAGCCGTAACCCTACCCCTAAACTTAACAATAAACCTAACCCTAACCCTAACCCTCACCCTAACACTTACCCTCACCCTAACACTAACCCTAACACTAACCCTCACACTAACCCTAACCATCACCCTAACCCTAAACCTCACACTCACCCTACCCTTCACCCTAACCCTAACCATCATCCTCACCATAAACCTCACACATACCCTAACACTAATCCTCAATCTAACCCTCACCCTCACCCTAACGCTAACACTAACCCTCACCCTAACCCTAACCTTCACGCTTACCAGTACCCTCACCCTCAGCCTAACCCTCAACTTTACCCTTACTGTCAACCCCAGGCTAGTCAGCACCCTAAACCTAACCCTAACTGTACCCCTGAATCTCACCCTCATCATAACCCTAAGTCTAACCCTAACCCTAACACTAAACCTCACCCTAACAATCACCTTAACCCTAAACCTCATCTTAACCCTCACCCTACCTGTAAACGTAACCATCACCCTAACCCTAAACCACACTTTCAACCTCACGCTCAGCCTAAACCTAAGCCGAAGCCTAAGCCTTACACTAACCCTCACCCTCACCCTAGCCCTCACCCTAAAACTAATCATAATCCTAACCCTCATCCTAACCCTCACCCTAACCCTAACCCAAACCCCCACACTCACCCTCAGCCTAAACCTAACCTAATCCTAACCCTATCCCTAAACCTCACACTCACCCTCACCCTCACCCTAATCCTAACCCTAACCCTAACCGTAACACAAAACCTCAACCTAACCCTCACCCTAACCTTAAACCTGAAACTAAACCTAACCCTCACCCTAGACCTAACCCTCCAACTAACACTAAATCTAACCCTAAACCTCACCCTCACCATAACCCTAATCCTAACCCTAACCCTAAGCCTAAACCTCACCCTCAACTTCACCCTCACAATAACTCTAAACCTAACCCTAACAATAACACAAATCCTAACCCTAAACCTAACCCTAACCCTAACCTAAACCTAATGCTAACACTCACCCTCAAGCTAACCCTAATCCTAACCCTTACCCTCAAACTAACCGTAATCCTCACCCTAACCCTAACCCCAAATCTTAATCTAACACTAGCCCTAACCCTCAACCTCACCCTAGACCTCACCCTCACCACAATCCTAACCCAAAACCTCATTCTTAACCTCACCCTAAACCTAACTTTAACTCTCACCCTAACCCTAACTCTAACCCTAACTCTCAACCTAACCCTAACCCTCACACTCACCCTAAACCTAACCCTGACCCCCACCCTCACGCTCAGTCTAACCCTAAACCTAACCCTAACCCTAACCATATCGCTCACTCACCCTAACCCTTACCCTAAACCTAAACCTAACCCTAAGCCTAACCCTCACACTCAACCTAACCCTCCACCTAACCCTAAATCTAAAACTAACACTAATCCTAACCCCCAAACTGAGCCTCACCCTAAACCTAAATCTAATCCTAAACCTTAAACTTACCCTAACCCTAACACTAAACTTAAACCTAAACAGCACCTTAACCCTAACCCTAAACCTCACCCTAGTCCTCACTCAAACCCTAATCCTAACCATAACCCTCATCATAACCCTCACCCTAACTCTAAACATAACCATCACCGTCACCCTCACCTAACCCCTAACCCGACCCCTAAACCTCAACCTAACCCTAACCCTCACACTCACCGTAACCCTCAAACTAAGCCTAAACTTAACCCGAACCCTAATTCTCACCCTTACCCTTACCCTAACCCTCACTCCAAACCTAACCCTAAAACTCACCCTCACCCTAGACCTCACCCAACCCTAATCCTTACACTAACCCTCTTCCTAAGCCTCCCCCAAAACCTTACCCTAACCCTCACCCTAACCCTAACCCTAACACTCAAACTCACGCTCAGCCTAACCCTAAGCCTATCCCTAACCCTAACCCTAACACACACACTCACCCTCACCCTAACCCTAATCCTAACACTAACCCTCATCCTAACCCTCCCCATAACCTTTACCCTCATCCTAACCCTAACCCACACCCTCACCCTCAGCCTAAACCTAAGCCTAACCCTAACCCTAACCCTAACACTCAAACTCACGCTCAGCCTAACCCTAAGCCTATCCCTAACCCTAACCCTAACACACACACTCACCCTCACCCTAACCCTAATCCTAACACTAACCCTCATCCTAACCCTCCCCATAACCTTTACCCTCATCCTAACCCTAACCCACACCCTCACCCTCAGCCTAAACCTAAGCCTAACCCTAACCCTAACCCTCACACTCACCCTAACCCTAACCCTATACCTCACGCTAACCCTAACTCTAACTCTCAACCTCAGCCTAACCCTAAGCCTATACCTAACCCTAACCCTAACCCTCACACTCACCCTAATCCTAACCCTAATCCTACTCCGAACCCGAACCCTAACCCTCACCCTCAACCTAACCCTCACCATAAGCCTAACCCTAACATTAATCCTAACCCTAACCCTCACCCTCAGCCTAAACCTAACCCTAACTCTAAAGCTAAACCTTACCCTAACACTAACCCTAAATCTAACCCTAAACCTCACCTTCAAAATAACCATAACCCTAACCCTAAGCGTAAACCCCACACTAACCCTAAACCTAACCCTCACCTGCACCCTCACCCTACCTATAACTCTGACCCTAACACTAACAATAACACTAATCCTAATCAGAACCATCACCCGAATCCTAACCCTCACACTCATGCTGGGCATAAGCCTAAGCCTAAGCCTAAGGCTAACCCCAACCCTAACCCTAACCCTAACCCTATCACAAACCCTAACTCTAACCCTAAAACTCACTGTCACCCAAACCCTAATTCTATCCCTAACCCTAAACCTAAACCTCATCCTAACACTAACCGTAACCCGCACCCTCAACCACACCGTAACCATAACCCTAAGCCTAACCCTAACAACAAGCTTAACCATAACCCTAACGCTCACCCTAACCATAAACGTCACCATAACCCATAAACTCACCCTAACACTTACCCTCACCCTCACACTAACCCTAACACTAACACTAATCCTCACACTGACCCTAACCCTAACCCTAATCCTCAACGTCAACCTAACCCTCACCCTCAACCTAAACCTAACACTACCCCTAACCCTAACCCTCCCCCTAACCCTATATCCTAACCTCACCCTAACCCTAACCCTAACCCTAAACCTAACACTAACAGTACCCCTAAACCTAACCCTAAACCTAACCCTAATCCTCAGCCTCAACCTCTTCCTAACCCAAACCCTAACCCTAAACCTCATCCTAACTCTAAGCCTAACCCTAACCCTAAACCTAACCCTCACATTCACCCTAACCCTAATTCTAAACCTAAACCTATCCCTAACCCTAACCCTCACCCTAACTCTCAGCCTAGCCCTCACCCTTAAACTTATCCTAACCCTAAACCTCAACCTAACTCTCAACCTAACCCTAACCCTCACCCAAACCCTCACCCGAACCCGAACCCTCATGTTCGGCCTAAGCCTAAGCCTAAGCCTAAGCCTAAGCCTAACCCTAACCCTCACCCTAACCCTAATCCTCACCTTCACTGTAACGCTAACCCTCAACCTAATCCTCACCCTAAACCTAACCCTAACCCTAAACCTTAATCTAACACTAACCCTAACCCTCAACATCACTGAAGCCCTCACCCTAAACCTAATCCTAACCCTAATCCTCATCCTTAACCTCAACCTAACCCTAACCCTAACCTTAACCCTCACCCTAACACTAAATCTAACCCTAACTCTCAACTTAACCCTAACCCTCACGCTCACTGTAACCCTAACCCTAACCCTCAACCTAGCCCTAACCCTCACACTCACCCTAAACCTAACCCTCACCCCCACCCTCACCCTCAATCTAACCCTAAGTCTAAACCTAACACTAACCATATCGCTCACACTCACCATAACCCTTACCCTAAACCTAATCCTAACCCTAAGCCTAACCCTCACACTCAACCTAACCCTCACCCTAACCCTAAATCTAACACTAACACTAACCCTAACCCTCAAACTCAGCCTCACCCTAACCCTAACTGTAACCCTAAACCTTACACTCACCCTAACCCTAACTCTAAACCTAATCCTAAACCTCACCCTAACCCTAAACCTAAACCTCACCCTCACCCTAGACCTCACCCTCACCCTAATCCTAAATGTAACCCTCATCCTAACCCTGACCCTAACACTAAACCGAACCCTCACCGTCACCCTCACTCAACCCCTAATCCGAACCCTAACCCTGAACCAAACCCTAACCCTCACCTTCACCATAACACTTACCCTAGCGCTCAACCTAACCCTAAACTTAACCTGAACCCTAAATCTCACCCATCACCTAACCCTAACCCTCAAACTCACCCTCAGCCTAACCCTAAGCCTAACCTTAAACCTAACCCTAACACACACACTCACACTCACCCTAACCCTAATCCTAACCCGAACCCTCATCCTCAACCTCCCCATAACCCTAACCCTCAACCTAAGCCTAACCCTCACCCTGACCCTCACACTCACCCTAACACTAACCCTAATCCTAATCCTAACCCTAACCCTAACCCTAACCCTCAACCTAACCCTCAATTTAAGCCTAACCCTAACATTAATACTAAACCTATCCCTCACCCTCAGCCTCACCCTAACCCTAACCCTAACCCTACCCATAAACCCCAGTCTAACCCTAACCCTAAACCTCACCTGCACCCTCACCTTCACCGGAACTCTAACCCTAACACTCACAATAACACTAATCCTAACCAGAACCATCACCCTAACCCTAACCCTCACCCTCATGCTCGGCCTAAGCCTAAGCCTAAGCCTAAGCCTAACCCTATCCCTCACCCTAACCCTAACCCTATCACAAACCCTAACTCTAACCCTAAACCTCACTGTCACCCTAACCCTAATTGTATCCCTAACCCTAAACCTAAACCTCATCCTAACCCTAAATGTAACCCTCACCCTCACCCTAACCATAACCCTAACCCTAACCCTAACAATAACCTTAACCATAACCCTAATCCTCACCCTAAACATAACCCTCAACTTATCCCTAACCCTCACCCTAACACTTACCCTAACCCTAAAAATAACCCTAACCCTAACACTAACACAAACCATCACCCTAACCCTAAACCTCACCCGATCCCTAACCTTAAACCAACCCTAGCCCTCACCCTAACCCTAACACTCATCCTCACCCTAACCCTCACCCTCACGCTCACCCTCAGCCTAACCCTAATTCTAAACCTAACCATAACCCTCACCCTAACCCTCACCCTAATCCTAACCCTAATCCTAACACTAACCCTAACCCTAATCCTCACCCTCAGCTTCAACCTAACCCTAACTCTAACCCTAAACCTCACCCTCACCCTAAACATAAACCTCACCCTAACTCTAACCCTAAATCTCACCCTCACCCTAGCCCTTGCCCTAAAACTAATCCTAACCCTAAACCTAATCCTAACCCTCCCCCTATCCCTAAACCTAACCCTAAACCTAACCATCACCATCACCCTCAGCCTAAACCTAAGCGTAACCCTAGACCTAACCCTATCAAACACACTGACCCTCACCCTAACCCTAACCTTAATCCTATCCCTAACACTAACACTAACCCTTACCCTCCCCCTAACTCTCAAAGTAACCCTAAACCTAAGCGTCACCCTAACCCTAACTCTAACCCTAAACCTCACCCTCAACCTAACCCTAACCCTAACCCTAACTCAAACCCTAAACCTAAATCTAACCTTCATCCTCACCCTCACCGTAACAGTATCCCTAAACCTAAACCTAACAATAACCCTAACCGTAACCCTAACCCTCACCCTAACCATAACCGTCACCATAACCCATAACCTCACCCTAACACTTACCCTCACCCTAACACTAACCCTAACACTAACACTAACCCTCACACTGACCCTAACCCTAACCCTAACCCTAAACGTCAACCTAACCATCACCCTCAACCTAAACCTAACCCTCCCCCTAACCCTATATCCTAACCTCACCCTAACCCTAACCCTAACCCTAAACCTAACACTAACAGTACCCCTAAACCTAACACTAAACCTAACCCTAATCCTCAGCCTCAACCTCATCCTAACCCAAACCCTAAACCTAAACCTCATCCTAACTCTAAGCCTAACCCTAACCCTAATCCTAACCCTCACACTCACCCTAACCCTAATCCTAAACCTAACCCTATCCCTAACCCTAACCCACACCCTAACCCTCAGCCTAGCCCTCATCCTTAAACTTATCCTAACCCTAAACCTCAACCTAACTCTCAACCTAACCTTAACCCGAACCCGAACTCAAACCCGAACCCTCACCCTCATGCTCGGCCTAAGCCTAAGCCTAAGCCTAAGCCTAACCCTAACCCTAACCCTCACCCTAACCCTAATCCTCACCTTCACTGTAACCCTAACCCTCAACCTAATCTTCACCCTAACCCTAACCCTAACCCTAAACCTTAATCTAACATTAACCCTAAACCTAACCCTCACCCTAACCCTCCCCATAACCATATATCTAAACGTCACCCTAACCCTAACCCTAACCCTAACCCTAACACTAACAGTACCCCTAAAACTAACCCTAAACCTATCCCTAATCCTCAGCCTCAACCTCTACCTAACCCAAACCCTAACCCTAAACCTCATCCTAACTCTAAGCCTAACCCTAACCCTAATCCTAACCCTCACACTCACCCTCACCCTAACCCTAATTCTAAACCTGAACCTATCCCTAACCCTAACCCTCACCCTAACCCTCAGCCTAGCACTCACCCTTAAACTTATCCTAACCCTAAACCTCAACCTAACCCTAACCCGAACCCGAACCCGAACCCTCATGCTCGGCCTAAGCCTAAGCCTAAGCCTAACCCTAACCCTCACCCTAACCCTCACCCTAACCCTAATCGTCACCTTCACTGTAACCCTAGCCCTCAACCTAATCCTCACCATAACCCTAACACTAACCCTAAACCTTAATCTAACACTAACCCTAACCCTCAACCTCACTCAAGCCCTCACCCTACCCCTAATCCTCATCCTTACCCTCACCCTAACCCTAACCTTAACCCTCACCCTAACCCTAACTCTAACCCTAACTCTCAACCTAACCCTAATCCTCACGCTCACTGTAACCCTAACTCTAACCCTCAACCTAACCCTAACCCTCACACTCACCCTAAACCTAACCCTCACCCCCACCCTCACCCTCAATCTAACCCTAAGTCTAAACCTAACCCTAACCATATTGCTCACACTCACCCTAACCCTTATCCTAAACCTAATCCTAACCCTAAGCCTAACCCTCACACTCAACCTAAACTTCACCCTAACCCTAAACCTAACACTAACCCTAACCCTAACCCTCAAACTGAGCCTCACCCTAACCCTAACTGTAACCCTAAACCTTACACTCACCCTAACCCTAAACCTAATCCTAAACCTCACCCAAACCCTACCCCTAAACCTCACCCTCACCCTAGCGTTCACCCTCACCCTAATCCTAAACGTAACCCTCAACCTAACCCTGACCCTAACACTAAACCGAACCCTCACCGTCACCCTCACTCAACCCCTAATCCGAACCCTAACCCTCAACCCAACCCTAACCCTCACCTTCACCATAACCCTTACCCTAACGCTCAACCTAACACTAAACTTAACCCGAACCTTAAATCTCACCCATCACCTAACCCTAACCCTCAAACTCACCCTCAGCCTAACCCTAAGCCTAACCCTAAACCTAACCCTAACACACACACTCACCCTCACCCTAACCCTAATCCTAACCCGAACCCTCATCCTCAACCTCCCCATAACCCTAACCCTCAACCTAAGCCTAACCCTCACCCTGATCCTTAGCCTAATCCTAACCCTAACCCTAACCCTCACCCTCACCCTAACCCTAACCCTAATCCTAATCCTAACCCTAACCCTATCCCTAACCCTCAACCTAACCCTCACCTTAAGCCTAACCCTAACATTAATCCTAACCCTATCCCTCACCCTCAGCCTCACCCTAACCCTAACCCTAACCCTAACCGTAAACCCCAGCCTAACCCTAACCCTAACCCTCACCTGCACCCTCACCCTCACCGGAACTCTAACCTAACACTCACAATAACACTAATCCTAACCAGAACCATCACCCTAACCCTAACCCTCACCCTCATGCTCGGCCTAAGCCTAAGCCTAAGCCTAAGCCTAACCCTAACCCTCACCCTAAACCTATCCCTATCACAAACCCTAACTCTAACCTTAAACCTCACTGTCACCCTAACCTTAATTCTATCCCTAACCCTAAACCTAAACCTCATCCTAACCCTAAATGTAACCCTCACCCTCAACCTAACCATAACCCTAAACCTAACCCTAACAATAACCTTAACCATAACCCTAATACTCACCCAAAACATAACCCTCACCCTAACCCTAACCCTCACCGTAACACTTACCCTAACCCTCAAAATAACCCTAACCCTAACACTAACCCTCACATTAACACTAACCATCACCCTAACCCTAAACCTCACGCTAACCCGATCCCTAGCCCTCAACCTAACCGTAATTCTAACCCTCACCCTCAACCTAAACCTAACGCTCATCCTCACTCTAAACCTCACACTAACCTTAACCCTAATCCTCAATCTTACAATCACCCTGACCCTAACCTGACCCCTTACTCTAACCCTAAACCTAAACCTAACCCTCACCCTTATCTTAACCCTCACCCTCACCCTAACCCTCACCTTTACCCTTACCATCATCCTCACCCAAACCCTCACCCTAACCCTAAACCTTATTCTAATCCTCAACCTCACCATAGCCCTCACCCTAACCCTAATACTAAACCTAACCCTCATCCTAAATTTAAACCTCACCCTAACCCTAACCATCACCCTAACCCTAATCCTCACCTCTACCCTCACCCTAAGCCTAACCTTAAACCTAAGTCAAACCCTAACCCTAACCCTCACACTCACTGTAAACCTAATCCTCACCCTAAAGCTAACCCTAACCCTAAACCTTAAGCTAACACTAACCCTAACCCTCACCCTCACCTAGCACTCACCATAATGCTAATCCTAACCCTAATCATCATCTTTACCCTCACCCTAACCCTAAATTCAACCCTCACCCTAACCCTAATACTAACCCTAACCCTCAACCTAACCCTAACCCTCAAACTCATCCTCACCCTCATCCTAACCCTAATCCTAACGCTAAGCCTAACCCTCACGAACAACCTAACACTCACTCTAACCCTAACTCTAACATTAATCCTAACACTAAACCTCACCCTAACCCTAACCCTCAACCTCAGCCTCACTCTAACCCTAACTCTAACCCTAAACCTCAACCTCACCCTAACCCTAACCCTAAACCTAACAGTAAACCTCACCCTAACCCTAACGCTAAACATCACCTGCCACTAGCCCTCACCCTAACCATAATCCTAACCCTAACCCTCATCCTAACCCTCACCCTAACACTAACCCTAACACTAAACCTCACCCTAACCCTAATCCTAACCCTAACTCTCAAAATGACACTAACACTCACCCTCACCGAAACCCTTACCCTAACCCTAACCCTAACCCTAAACTTTACCCGAACCCTAACTCTCACACTAACCCTAACCCTAACCCTCACCCTAACCCTAATCCCCACCCTTGCCATAACCCTCACACTCAGCGTAACCATCGTTTACCCTTACCTTCACCCCCACCATATCCCTCACCCTAACCCTCAACCTAAAACTCACCCTAACTCTAACTCTACCCCTAAACCTCACCCTCCATCTAACCCTAACTCTAACACTAACCCTAAGACTAAACCTCACCCTAACCCTAACCCTAACCCTCAAACTGACCCTGACCCTGACCCTCACCCTCACCCTCAGCCTAAACCTCAGGCTAACCCTAACCTTAACCTAACCCTAACCTCACACTCACCCTAACCCAAGCCTGAATTCTAATCCTAACCCTAATCCTAACCCTCACCCTCACCCTCAGCCTCAGCCTAACCCTAATTCTAACCCTAAACCTCACCCTCACCTAACCCTAAGGCTAACCCTAACCATAAACCTAACCCTAACTGTAATCCTAACCCTCCCCCTAACTCTCACCCTAACCCTAAACCTAACACTAACCTTAACCCTAAACCTCAACCTAACATTCACCCTAACCCTAGCTCTAACCCTAATCCTCACACTTACCCTAACCCTCACTCTAACCCTAAACCAAACCCTAAACCTCACCCTAACCCTAACCCTAACCCTCACACTCACCTTAACCGAAACATTAAACCTAACCCTAACAATAACCCTAATCCTTATCCTAAACCTCACCTTGACCATAACCCTCACAATAACCCAAACCCTCAACCTAACACCAACCCTCACCCTAAAACTAACTTTAACCCTAACATTAACCCTCACACTAACCCTAATCCTAACCCTAACCCTAAACCTCACGCAAACCCTAACAATAACCCTATCCCTGATCCTCACCCTTTCCCTCCCCTAACACTATATCTAACCCTAAACTAACCATAATCCTAACCCAACCCTAAACCCCACCCTAACCCTATCCCTAACCCTCACCCCCACCTTCACCCTCACAGTAATTCTAATCCTAACCCTAACAATAACACTACCCCTAACCCTAACCATCACCCTAACCTTAATCCTCACTCCCACCCTCACCCTTAGCCTAACTGTAAGCCTAAGCCTAATCCTCACCCTAAATCTCAGACTCAGCCTCACCCTAACCCTAACCCTCACCCTTACCTTAAGCCTCACCCTCATCTTAACAGTCACCCTCAGCGTAAACCTCACCTTTACCCTTACCATCATCATCACCCTAACCTCCCCCGAACCCTAAACCTCATCCTAAACCTCACCCTAACAGTAAACCTAACCATCACGCTAAACCTAACCCTCACCCTCAAACTCACCCTCAGCCTAACCCGAAGCCTAAGCCTAAGCCTTACCCTAACCATCACCCTCACCCGAGCCCTCACCCTTACCCTAATCCTAACCATCACCATAACCCTAATCCTCACCTCCACCCTCACCCTCAGCCTAACCCTAAGCCTAAGCCTAGCCCTAACCCTAATCCTCACCCCCACCCTCACCCTTAGCCTAACCATAAGCCGAAGCCTAATCCTCACCCTAAACCTCACACTCAGTCTCACCCTAACCCTAATCCTAAACCTAACCATATCCCTAAACCTCAACCTAACCCTCACCCTCACACTTACCCTAACACTAACCCTAACCCTAAACCTCACCCTATCCCTCCCCCTAACCCTAACCATAAGCATAACCATAACCATAACCCTCACCTTCAGCCTCATGCTCACCGCAAACTTAACCCTAAGCATAACACTAATAATAAACCTAACCCTAACCCTAACCCAAACCCTAACTCTAATCCTCAACCCCAGCCTGACCCTCATCCTAAGCCTAAGCCTAATAATAACTCTAATCCTAAACCTAACGCTAAAACTAAACCTAATACTCAGCCTCACCCTCACACTAACCCAAACCCTAACCCTAACCCTCACCCTAACTCTAAGGTTAACTCTAACCCTAAACCTCACACTCACACTCACCCTAACCCTAATCCTAAACCTAACACTTTCCCTAACCCTAGCCCATACCCTAACCCTAATCCTATCCCTCACCCTTACCCTAATCCGAACCCTAAACTTCAATCTAACCTTCACACTAACCTGAACCATAACCCAAACCCTAACCCTCACCCTCATGCTCGGCCTAAGCCCAAGCCTAAGCTTAAGCCTATACCTAAACCTAACCCTCACCCTAACCCTAACACTAACACTAACCCTAACTCTAACCCTAAATCTCACCCTCACCCTAACCTTAACTCTAACCCTAACAGTAAAACTAAACCTCATCCTAACCCTAAACCTAACCCTAACCCTAAAACTAACACTAACCATAACCATAACCCTAACCCTAACTATAACCCTAACCCTAACCCTCACACTCACCCAAACCATAAATCTCACCCTAACCCTAACATAAACCCTAACGCTAACACTAATGCTCACAATAACCCTAAGCATCACCCTAACCGTAAACCTCACCCTAACACTAACCCTAACCCTCATCCTCACCCTAAACCTCACACTAACCCTAACACTAATCCTCAATCTAACCCTCACCCTCACCCTAACCCTAACACTAACCCTCACCCTAACCTTAACCCTCACCCTTACTGTAACCCTCACCCTCAGCCTAACCCTCAAATTTACCCTTACCTTCAACCCCACCCTAACCCTCACCCTAACCCTTACTCTACCCCTAAACCTCACCCTCACCTTAACACTAACTCTAACCCTAACCCTAACACTAAACTTCACCCTAACCCTAACCCTAACTCTCACCCTCACACTCACCGTAAACGTAACCCTAACCCTAACCCTAACAATAACCCTAACCCTAACACTCACCCTAACCATAACCCTCACCCTAAATCTAACCTTCACCCTAACACTTACCCTCACCCTAACACTAACCGTAACCCGAATACTAACCCACAACCTAGCCCTCACCCTAACGCTAATTCTAACCCTCACCCTCAACCTCACCATAATTCTAACCCTAACCCTTACAATAAAACTTCCCCTAACCTTAATCCTAACCCTAACCATAACCATAACCCTCACCCTCAGCCTCAACCTCAGCCTAACCCAGCCTAACCATAAGCATAAGCCTAACCCTAACTCTAACCCTAACCCTAACCATAATCCTAACCCTAACCCTAAATCTAACCATAACCATAACCCTAAACCTAACCCTAATACTCAGCCTCACCCTCATCCTAACCCAAACCCTTACCCTAACCCTCACCCTAATCCTAAGCCTAACCTTAACCTAACCCTCACACTCACCCTCACCCTAACCCTAATCCTAAACCTAACATTTTCCCTAACCCTAACCCTCACCCTAACAATCAACCTAACATTCACCCTCACCCTCAACCTAACCCTCACCCTAACCATAACCCTCACCCTAACCCTAACCCTCACCCTACCACTTACCGGAAACCTAACACTAACCCTAACGCTAACACTAACCGTCACACTAAACCTAACCCTCACCCTAGCCCTCACCCTAACCCTAATTCTAACCCTCACCCTCACCCTAAACCTGACCCTCATCCTCACCCTAAACCTCACACTAACCCTAACATTAATCCTCATTCTAACCCTCATCCTATCCCTAACCCTAACACTTACACTAACCCTAAACCTAACCCTAATCCTCACCCTTATCTTAACCCTCAACCTCAGCATAAACCTCACCTTTATGCTTACCATCATCCTCACCCTAACCTCACCTTAACCCTAAACCTCATCCTAACCCTCACCCTTACCGTAAACTTAACCATCACCCTAACCGTAACGCTCACCCTCAAACTCACACTTAGCCTAACCCTAAGCCTAAGCCTAAGCCTTACCCTAACCCTCACCCTCACCCGAGCCCTCACCCTTACCCTAATCCTAACCATCACCCTAACCCTAACCCTAAGCCCATCCTCACCCTCAGCCTAACCCTAAGCCTAAGCCTAAGCCTAAACCTAACCCTCACACTCACCCTCACCTTCACCCTAATCCTAACACTAACCATAACCCTAACCCTAAACCTCAAACTAACCCTCACCCTAACCTTAACACTAACATTAACCCTAACCCTAACCCTCGACCTAACACTCCCCCTAACCCTAAATCTAAACCTAAACCTCACCCTCACACTAACCCTAATCCTAACCCTAAACCTAAACCTCACCCGAACACTCTCCCTAACCCTCACCCTCATTCTCACCCTCACCCTCACTGTTACTTTGACCTTAACCCTAACAATAACACTAATCCTAACCCTAAACCTAACTCTAACCCTAACCTTAATCCTAACACTCACCCTCACCCTAAGCCTAATACTAACCCTAAACCTCACCCTAACCCTAACCCTCACATCACCGTAACCCTAAATCTCATCCTAACCCTCACACTAACCCTAACCCTAACCGTAAACCTCACCCTCACCCTAACCCTAAACCTCACCCGCCCCTAGTCTTCACCCTAACCCTAATCCTAACCCTAACCCTCATCCTAACCCTCACCCTAACACTAACCCTAACCCAAACCCTCAAGCTAACCCTAATCCTAACCCTAACTCTGAAACTGACACTAACCCTCACCCTCACCGTAACCCTTACACTAACCCTAACCCTAACCCTAAAATTGACCCGAACCCTAACTCTCACACTAACCCTAACCCTCACCCTCACCCTAAACCTAACCCTCACCCTTGCAATGACCTTGACACTCAGCCTAACCCTCACGTTTTCCCTTACCTTCATCAACATTCCTAACCCTCACCCTAACCCTAACACTCAACCTAACCCTCACCCTAACCCTAACTCTACCCCAAAACGTCACCCTCACCCTAACCCTAACTCTAACACTAACCCTAACACTAAACCTCACCCAAACCCTAACCCTAACCCTCAAACTAATCCTAACCCTCACCCTCACCCTCACCCTCAGCCTAAACCTGAGGCTAACCCTAACCCTAACCCTAACCCTCAAACTCACCCTAAACCTAACCCTAATCCTAATCCTAACCCTAATCCTAACCCTCACCCTCACCCTCAGCCTCACCCTAACCCTAACTCTAACCCTAAACCTCACCCTCACCTAACCCTGAGGCTAACCCTAACCATAAACCTAACCCTAACTGTAATCCTAACACCTCCCCCTAACTCTCAACCTAACCCTAACACTAACGCTAACCCTAACCCTAAACCTCAACCTAAATTTCACCCTAACCCTAACTCTAACCCTAAACCTGACATTCACGCTAACCCTGACTCTAACAATAACCCAAACCCTAAACCTCGCCCTAAACCTAACCCTAACTCTCACCTTCACCCTCACTGTAACTGAAACACTAAACATAACCCTAACAATAACCCTAATCCTTATCCTAAACCTCACCCTAACCATAACCCTGACAATAATCCAGACCCTCACCCTGACACCAACCCTCACCCTAAAACTAACCCTAACCTTAACACTAAGCTTCACACTAACCCTAATCTTAACCCTAACCCTAAACCTCAACCTGACCCTCACCCTCACCATTACCCTAACAATAATCCTATCCCTGACCCTCCCCCTAACCCTATATCTAACCCTAAACCTCAGCCTCACTCTAACCATAGCCCTAAACCTAACCCTAATCCTCAGCCTCACCCTCACACTAACCCAAACCCTAACCCTAACCCTCACCCTAATTCTAAGCCTAACCCTAACCATAAACCTCACACTCACCCTCACCCTAACCCTAATCCTAAACCTAACCCTAGCCCTAACCCTAGCCCTCACGCTAACCCTAAACCTAGCCCTCACCCTTACCCTAATCCTAACCCTAAACCTCAATCTAACCTTCACCCTAACCCGAACCCTAACCTGAACCCTAACCCTCACCCTCACCCACACCCTCACCCTCACAGCAAACTTAACCCTAAACATATCACTAACAATTACCCAAACACTAACCCTAACCCTAACCCTAATCCTCACACGCACCCTCACACTCAGCCTAACCCTAAGCCTAACCCTAACACTAACCCTCACTTTAACCCTAACCCTAACCCTAACCTAAAAACCTAACCCTAACCCTAACACTAAACCTAACCCTAATCCTCACCCCCACCCTCACCCTAACCCAAACCCTAACCCTAACCCTCCCGCTAACAATAACTCTAATTCTAAACCTCACCCTCACCCTAACCCTTACCATAAACCTATCCCTAAACCGCACCCTAACCCTAACCCTCACCCTCAAACTCATCCTCACCGTATCTCTAACCGTAACCCTAAGAATAACACTAACCCTAACCCTAACCATAACCCTCACCTTCAGCCTCATGCTCACCTCATGCTCACTTAACCCTAAGCATAACACTAACAATAAGCCTAAACCTAGGCCTAACCCTAAACCTAACTCTAATCCTCAAACCCACCCTCACCCTCATCCTAAACCTAAGCCTTAGCCTAACTTTAACCCTAACTCTCACCATAACCCTAACCCTAACCCTAACCCTAACACCAACCCTAACAATAAAACTAACCCTAAAAATAAGCCTAATCCTCAGCCTCACCCTCACACTAACCCAAACTCTAACCCTAACCCTCACCCTAATTCTAAGCCTAACCCTAACCCGAAACCTCACACTCACCCTCACCCTAAACCTAATCCTAAACCTAACCCTATCCCTAACCCTAGCCCTCACCCTAACCCTAAACCTAGCCCTCACCCTTACCCTAATCCTAACCCTAAACCTCAATCTAACCTTCATCATAACCCGAACCCTAACCCGAAACCAACCCCTCACCCTCATGCTCGGCATAAGCCTAAGCCTAAGCCTAAGCCTAACCCTAACCCTCACACTAACTGTAACACTGACACTAACCCTAACTATAACCCTAAATCTCACCCTCAACCAAACCTTAACTCTAACACAAACCCTAAAACTAAACTTCATTCTAACCCTAACACTAAACATAACCATAACCATAACCCTAACTCTAACCATAACCATAACAATAACCCTAACCCTCACACTCACCCTAACCATAACCCTCACCCTAACCCTAACCCTCAACCTATCCCTTAAACTCATGCTAACCCAACCCTCACACTAAGCCTAAACCTCAACCTAACCCTAACTCTCTCCCTCATCATCACCCTAAACTTCACCCTCACCCTAACCCTCACCCTCACCTTCATCCTCACCCTAACCTAAAACCTAACCCTAACCCTCACCCTAACCCTAATCCTCACACTAACCCTAACCCTTACCCTTATCCACACACTAACCCTCACCCTAACCCTAACCCTAAATCTAAGTCTCACCCTCACCCTAACCTTCACCTTCACCCTAACCCTCACCCAAACCTAAACCCTCACACTCACCCTAAACCTCACCCTCACCCTAAAGCTAACACTAAACCTAAACCTCACCCTAACACTCACACTAAACCTAACCCTCACTCTCACCATAACCCCAACACTAAACCTTACCCTAACCCTTACCCTAACACTTACCCTCACCATAACCCTAACCCTAATCCTCACAATAACCCTAACACTAACCCACACACTAAAACTCACCCTAAACCTCACCCTCACACTAAACGTAACCCTCACCCACACCCTCACCTTCAGCCTAACCCTAACCCTAACCCTAATCCTAACCCTGAACCTCACCCTCACCCTGAACTTAACCCTAATCCTCAACCTCACCCTCACCCTAAACCTAACCGTAAACCTATCACTAACCCTCACCCTAAACCTAACCCTGAACCTAACCCTCAATCTAACACATACCCTCACCCTCACCCAAACCCTCAACCTAACCCATTCCCTAAACCTCACCCTCACCCTAAACCTCACACTAAACCTTACACTGACCCTCACCCTAACCCTAACGCTAATCCTAACCCTAAACCTCACCATCACCCTAAACCTAACCCTAAATTTATCCCTAACCCTAACCCTAAACCTAACCCTAACATTAAACCTAACACTCACTCACACCATCAATCTAACCATAACCCTAACCGTATCCCTAAAACTAACCCTCACCCTAACACGCACCCTAAAACATACCCTCACCCTAATCCTAATGCTAACCCTAACCCTAACACTAACACTAACCCTAACCCTAAGCCTAACCCTATCCCTAAACCTAATCCTCAGCCTCACCCTCACACTAACCCAAATCCTAACCCTAACCCTCACCCTAACTCTAAGCCTAACCCTAACCCTAAATCTCACACTCACACTCACCCTAACCCTAATACTAAACCTAACGCTATCCCTAACCCTAGCCCTCACCCTAACCTTAACCCTAGCCCTCACCCTTACCCTAATCCTAACCCCAAACCTCAATCTAAACTTTGCCCTAACCTGAACCCTAACCCGAACCCTAACCCTCACCCTCATGCTCGGCCTAAGCCTAAGCCTAAGCCTAAGCCTAACCCTCACCCTAACCCTAACAGTAACACTAACCCTAACTCTAACCCTAAATCTCACTCTCACCCTAACTTTAACTCTAAACCTAACCCGAAAACAACAATTCATCCTAACCCTAACGCTAACCCTAACCATAAACATAACCCTAACCTAACCCTAAACCTAACATTAACCCTAACCCTAACCCTCACACTCACCCTAACTATAAACCTCACCCTAACCTAACCCTCAGCCTTACACTTACCCTCATCCTAACATAAACCCTAATGCTAAAACTAATGCTCACACTAACCCTAAGCATCACCCTAACCGTAAACCTCACCCTAAAACTAACCCTAACCCTCATCCTCACCCTAAACCTCACACTAACCTTAACACTAATCCTCAAACTAAACCTCACCCTCACCCTAATCCTAACACTAACCCTCACCCTAACCCTAACCCTCACCATTACTGTAACCCTCACCCTCAGCCTAGCCCTCAACTTTACCCTTACCTTCAACCCCACCCTAACCCACACCCTAACCCTAACCCTCACCCTAACCCTCACCCTAATCTTAACTCTACCCCTAAACCTCACCCTCACCTTAACCCTAACTCTAACCTTAACCCTAACACTAAACTTCACCCTAACCCTAACCCTAACTCTCACCCTCACATTCACTGTAACTGTAACCCTAAACCTAACCCTAACAATAACCCTAACCCAAACCCTCACCCTAACCATAACCCTCAGCCTAATCCTAACCCTCAACCTAACACTTACCCTCACCCTAACCCTAATCCTCACACTAACCCTAACCCTAACCCTCACACGAACCCTCACCCAAACACTAACGCTAACCCTCTCACCCTCACCTTAACCCTTACCCTATCCCTTAACATCATGCTCACCCAAAACTCACACTAAGCCTAAACCTCAACCTAACCCTAACCCTAACCCTCACCATAACCCTCAACTTCACCCTCACCCTAAACCTCACCCTCACCCTCACCCTGAACCTAACCCTAAACCAAAACCTAACCTTACCCCTCACACAACCTTAAACTTAACCCTCACCCTCACCATAACTCTAACCCTCATCCTAACCCTAATCCGTACACTAACCCTAAACCTAACCCTAACCATTATCCTCACACTAACCCTCACCCTAAACCTAACCCTAACTCTAAGTCCCACCCTCCCCCTAACCTTCATCTTCACCCTAACCCTCAGCCAAACCCTAACCCTCACACTCACCCTAACCCTCACCCTCACCCTAAAGCTAACACTAAACCTAACCCTCAACCTAACACTCACACTAAACCTAACCCACACTCTCACCCCAACCCTCACACTAAACCTTACCTTAACCCTAACCCTAACCCTTACCCTCACCCTACCCCTAACACTAACCCTAATCCTCACACTAACCCTAACACTAACCCACACACTAAAACTCACCCTAATCCTCACCCTCAACCAAACCCTAACCCTCACCCACACCCTCACCTTCAGCCTAAGCCTAACCCTAACCTTAACCCTAATCCTAACCCTGAACCTCACCCTCACCCTGAACCTAACCCTAACCCTAAACCTCACCCTCACCCTCACCCTAACCCTAACCGTAAACCTAACACTAACCCTCACCCTAAACCGAACCCTAAACCTAACCCTCAATCTAACACATACACTCACTCTCACCTTAACCCTCACCTTAACACTCACCCTAAACCTCACCTCACCCTAAACTTCACCCTAAACCTTACCCTCACCCTAACCCTAACCCTAACCCTAACCCTCACCGTCACCCTAACCCTAACCGTATCCCTAACCCTAACCCTAACCTAAAAAGTAACCTTCACTCTCACTGTCACTCTAACCATAACCCTAACCGTATCCCTAACCTTCACCCTAAAGCTAACCCTCACCCTAACCCTCACCCTAAAGCATACCCTCACCTAATCCTAACCCTAACCCTCAACCTAACCCTAATCCTCTCCCTAAACCTCATCCTCACCCTAAAACTCATCCTAACCGTTACACTCACCCTAAATCTAACCCTAAACGTACCCCTCACCCGATCCCTCACCCTAACCCTAATCCGCAACCTAACGCTAACCCTAACACTAACCCTCACCCTCACCATAGCCCTCATCTTAACCCTAATCCTAACCCTAAACTCACCCTAACCCTAACCCTCACCCTCAAACTAACCCTCACCCTCATCTTAACCCTCACTCTCACCCTAACCCTCATCCTAAACATAACCCTAACCCTAACCCGAAACCTCACCCTAACCCCCATCATAACCCTAAACCTAACCCTAACCCTGACCCTAACCATTACCCTCAACTTCACCCTACCCCTCACACTAACCCTAACCCTACCCCTAACCCTAATCCTAACCCTCATCCTCACATTAACCCTAAAACAAACCCTAAACCTTACCCTCACACTAAACCTTACCCTAACATTAACCCTAACATTAAGTCTCACCCTCACCCTAACCCTCACCCTAACCCTTACCCTCATGCTCACCCAACCCTCACACTAACCCTAAACCTGAACCTAACCTTTAACCTAACCCTCAACCTCACTCTAACCCTAACCCTAATCCTAACCCTAAACCTCATCTTCACCCTCTCCCTTACCCTAAACCTAACCCACACCATAAACCTCACCCTCACCCGAACCCTCACACTTACCCTCACCCTAACACTCACCCTAACCCTAACCCTAACCCTAATGCTAACCCTAAAGCTCAACCATACCCTAACTCTCACCCTAACCCTTACCCTCACCCTAAACCTAACCGTAAACCTAAACCTAACCCTAACACTCACCCTCACCCTCATCGTAACCCTAACCCTAACCCTATCCCTAACCCTCACCCTAATTTTAATCCTCACCCTAACCCTCACCCTAACACATACCCTCACCCTAACCCTAACCCTAAACCTCACCCTAACCATCACCTCTCAACCTAAACCTCATCCTACAACTTACCCTCACACTAAACATAACCATAACCTTAACCCTAATCCTCAAACTAACACTAACCCTAACCCTAACCCGAACCCGAACCCTAACTCTCACCCGCAACATAACCCGAACCCTTACCTTCACCCTAATGTTCACCTTAACCCTAAACCTCACCTCACCCTAACCCTCCCCGTCACCCTAACCCTCACCCAAACCCTAACGTCACACTCACCCTAACCCTCACCAACCTCCTAACCCTCACCCTTTCCCTAAATATCACCCTTACACTAACCCTCACTTAACCCTAACCCTAACGCTGACCCTAAGCCTCAACCACACCATCACCCTCAGCCTATGCCTAACCCCAAACCTAATCCTAATCCTAAACCTAACCCTCTCACTCACCCTCACGCTAACCCTAATGCTAACCCTAACCCTAACCCTCACCCTAACCCTCACCCTCAACATAACCCTAACCCTAAACCTCACCCTCAACATAACCCTAACCCTAACCGTCACCCTAATGCTAACCCTAACCCTCACCCTCACCCTAAAGCTAACCCTAACCCTCGTCCTCACCCTAAACCTCACCATCACCCTAACCCTCACCCAAACCCTAACCCTCACAATCACCCTAACCCTCACCCTCACCTTAACCCCCACCCTTTCCCTAAATATCACCCTAACACTAACCCTCACCCTAACCCTAATCCTGACCTGAAGCCTCACCCTAACCATCACCCTAACCCTAACTCTAACCGTAAACCTAACCCTAATCCTAAACTTAACTCTCTCCTTCACCCTCATGCTTACCCTAATGCTATCCCTAACCCTAACCCTTACCCTAACCCTAAACCTAACCATAACCCTAACAATAACCCTAATACTAACATTAAACATATCCCTAACCCTCACCCTCACCCTAACACTCACCCTCACCCTCAACCTAAACCTAACACTAAACCTAACCCTCACCCTAACACACTAAACCTAACACACACTCTCACCCTAACGCTCACACTAAACCTTACCTTAACCCTAACCCTAACTCTTACCCTCACCCTAACCCTAACCCTAACCCTAATCCTCACACTAATCCTAACCCTAACCATAACCCTAATACTAACCCTCACCCCAACCCTCACCCTCACCCAAACCCTCACTGTCACCCTAACCCTAACCCACACACTAACCCTCACACTCACCCTAACTGTCACCCTCACCATAAGTATCACTCTAAACCTAACCCTCACCCTAACCCTCACCCTAAGCCTCACCCTCACCATGACCCTCACCCTAAGCCTAACCGTAAACCTAACCATAATTCTAAATCTAAACCTCTCCCTCACCCTCATGCTAACCCTGATGCTAACCTTAACCCTAAACCTCACCATAACCCTTACTCTCACCCTAACCCAAACCCTAATACTCACACTAACACTAACCCTCACCCCAAACCTAACCCTAACCCTCACCCTCACTCTAACCCTAACCCTCAGTCTTACCCTCACCCTCAGCCTAACCCTGACCCTAACACTAATCCCAGCAGTGAACCTCACCGTCACCCTTCACCTAACCCTAAAACTAACCCTCACCATCATCGTCACCCCAACCATAACCCTAAGCCTATCCCTAACCCTCATCCTAACCCTAACCCTAACCCTCACTCTAACACATAACCTCACCCTAATCCTAACGCTATCCCTCACCCTAATCCTCACGCTCTCCCTAAACCTCAGCCTCACCCTAAACCTCACCCGAAACTTTACCCTCACCATAACCCTAACCCTAAACCTATCCCTCACCCGAGCCCTCAACATAACCCTAATCCTCACCCTCACCCTAGCCATCATCATATCCCTAAACCTATCCCTAACCCTATCCCTAACCCTCACCCTAACCTTCACCCTCACCCTAACCCTAAACCTCATCCTAACCATAAACCTAACCCTAAACCCATCCCTCATCCTAACCCCCACCATAAACCTAAACCTAACCCTAACCCTGACCCTAACACTAACAATAACCTAACCCTCAGCCTCACACTAACCCTTACAGTCACAGTCACCCTACCCCTCACACTAAACCTAACCAACACCCTAACCCTAACCCTAATCCTCACACTAACCCTAAACCTAACACTAACCCTCACATGAACCCTCACCCTAACCCTAACCCTAAACCAAACTCTCACCCTCACCTTATCCCTCACCCTATTCCTTAACCTCACACTCACCCAACCCTCATACTAAGCCTAAACCTCAACCTAACACTAAACCTAACCCTCACCCTCACCCTCAACTTCACCCTCACCCTAACCCTCACTCTCACACTCAACCTCAACCTAACCCAAAACCGAACCCTGACCCTAACACTAACAATAACCTAACCCTCAGCCTCACACTAACCCTTACCCTCACAGTCACCCTACCACTCACACTAAAACTAACCATCACCCTAACCCTAACCCTAATCCTCACACTAACCCTAAACCTAACACTAACCCTCACATGAACCCTCACCCTAACCCTAACCCTAAACCAAACTCTCACCCTCACCTTAACCCTCACCCTATCCCTTGACCTCACACTCACCCAACCCTCATACTAAGCCTAAACCTCAACCTAACACTAAACCTAACCCTCACCCTCAGCCTCAACTTCACCCTCACCCTAACCCTCACTCTCACACTCAACCTCAACCTAACCCAAAACCGAACCCTGACCCTAACACTAACAATAACCTAACCCTCAGCCTCACACTAACCCTTACCCTCACAGTCACCCTACCACTCACACTAAACCTAACCATCACCCTAACCCTAACCCTAATCCTCACACTAACCCTAAACCTAACACTAACCCTCACATGAACCCTCACCCTAACCCTAACCCTAAACCAAACTCTCACCCTCACCTTAACCCTCACCCTATCCCTTAACCTCACACTCACCCAACCCTCATACTAAGCCTAAACCTCAACCTAACACTAAACCTAACCCTCACCCTCACCCTCAACTTCACCCTCACCCTAACCCTCACTCTCACCCTCAACCTCAACCTAACCCAAAACCGAACCCTAACCCTCACCCTAACCTTAACCCTCACACAACCTTAAACCTAACCCTCACCCTCACCCTCACCCTAACCCTAACAATAACCCTATCCCTAACCCAAATCCTCACCCTCACCCTCACCCTAAACTTGACCCTAACCCTAACCCTAACAATAACTCTAAACCTAACCCTAACCCTCACCTTAAACCTAAAACTAACCCCACCCCTCAGCCTAATCCTCATCCTAAACCTAAACCTAAACCTAAACCTCACCCTATCCCTAAACATCACCCTAACCCTAAACCTTAATCTAACACTAACCCTAAAACTCACCCTCTACCTAGCCCTCAACCTATCCCTAGTCCTCATCCTTACCCTCACCCTAACTCTAACCTTAACCCTTACCCTAACCCTAATCCTAAGCGTAACCCTCACCCTAACCCTAACATTCAAGCTCACCATAAACCTAACCCCAACCCTAACCCTAACCCTAAACTTAACCAAACCAAAACTCTCAATGTAAACTTAACTCTAACCCGCACTCTCAACCTTATCCTCAGCCTAACCCTAAGCCTAACCCTAACCCTAAACCTCACACTCACCCTAACCCTTTTGCTAACCCTAATCCTAACCTTAAGCTTAACCCTCACCATCAACCTAACCCTCAGCCTAACCCTTACTCTAACACTAACCCTAACACTAACCCTCAATCTCAGCCTCACCCTAACACTAACTCTAACCGTAAACCTCACCCTCACCCTAACCCTAAACCTAACCCTAAACCTCACCCTAATGCTACCTCTAAAGCTCAACCTCAAACTAGCCCTCACCCTAACCCTAATCCTAACACTAACCCTCAACCTAACCCTAACCCTCACCCTCACCATAACCCTTACCCTAATCCTCAACCTAACCCTAAACTTAAACCCAACCCTAACTATCAACCCACCCTAACACCAGCCCACACCCTAACCCTAACCCTCACCCTTACCGTAACCCTCACCCTAACCCAAACCCTAAGCTTACCGACACCCTCACCCTAACACTAACCCTAACCCTAACCCTAAACCTCACCCTAACGCTAACCCTAAACCTCAACCTCAAACTCGCACTCACCCTAACCCTAACCCTCATCCTAACCCTCACCCTAACACTAACCCTAAACTTCACCCTCATCCTAACCCTAATACAACATTAACCCTCAACCTAACCCTAACCCTCACCCTCACCTTAACCCTTACCCTAACCCTCAACGTAACACTAAACTTAACCCTAATCCTAACCCTCGCCCTAATCCTAAAACTCACCCTTACCGTAACCCTCACCCTCAGGCTAACCCTCAACTTTAACCTTACCGACACCTTCACCCTAACCTTACCGACACCCTCACCCTAACACTAACCCTAACCCTAACCCTAAACCTCACCCTAACGCTAACCCTAAACCTCAACCTCAAACTCGCCCTCACCCTAACCCTAACCCTCATCCTAACCCTCACCCTAACACTAACCCTAAACTTCACCCTCATCCTAACCCTAATACAACATTAACCCTCAACCTAACCCTAACCCTCACCGTCACCTTAAACCTTACCCTAACCCTCAACGTAACACTAAACTTAACCCTAATCCTAACCCTCGCCCTAACCCTAAAACTCACCCTTACCGTAACCCTCACCCTCAGGCTAACCCTCAACTTTAACCTTACCGACACCCTCACACTAACCCTAACCCTAACCCTAATCCTAAACCTCACCCTAAACCTAACCCTCACCCTCACTCTCAACTTCACCATAAATCTAACCCTAACCCTAACAATAACACTTACCCTAACCCTAACCATAACGCTCACCCTCAGCCTCAACCACACCCTAAATGTAAGCATAAGCCTAACCCTAATATTAACCCTCACCAAAATCCTAACCCTAACCCTAACCCTAACCCTAACCCTCACTCTAACCATAAACCTCAACCTAACCCTAACCCTCACCCAACCACTTACGGTCAACCTAACCCTAACTCTAACGCTAACACTAACCGTCACACTAAACCTAACCCTCATCCTAGCACTCACCCTAACCCTAATTCTAACCCTCACCATCACCCTAAACCTGACCCTCATCCTCACCCTAAACCTGTCAATAACCCTAACACTAATCATCAATCTAACCCTCATCCTATCCTTAACCCTAACCCTTACACTAACCCTAAACCTAACCCTAACACTCACCCTTATCTTAACCCTCACCCTCAGCGTAAACCTCACCTTTACGCTTACCATCATCCTCACCCTAACCTCACCCTAACCCTAAACCTCATCCTAACACTCACCCTAACCGTAAACCTAACCATCACCCTAAGCCTAAACCTCACCCTCAACCTCACCCTCAGCCTAAACCTAAGCCTAAGCCTAAGCCTTACCCTAACCCTTACCCTGACCCGAGCCCTCACCCTTACCCTAATCCTAACCATCACCCTATCCCTAATCCTCACCCCCACATTCACACTCAGCCTAACCCTAAGCCAAAGCCTAAACCTTACCCTAAACCTCACACTCACCCTCACCCTCACCCTAATCCTAACACTAACCATAACCCTAACTCTAAACCTCAAACTAACCCTCGCCTTAACCTTAACCCTAACTCTAACCCTAACCCTCGACCTAACACTCCCCCTACCCCTAAATCTAACCCTAAACCTCACACTCACCCTAACCCTAATCCTAACCCTAACCCTAAACCTCACCCTAACCCTCACGCTAAACATCACCCTCACCCTCACCCTCACTCTCTCTGTTACTCTAAAAATAACCTTAACAATAACACTAATCCTAACCCTAAACCTAACCCTAACCTTAATCCTACCACTCATCCTCACCCTAACCCTAATAATAACCCTAAACCTTACCCTAATACTAACCCTCACATCACCGTAACCCTAACTGTCATCCTAACCCTCAACCTCACCCTAACCCTAAACCTAATCCTCATCCTAACACTAACCTTCACCCTCATCCTCAACCTAGCCCTCGCCCTAACCCTAATCCTAACCCTAATCCTCATCCTAACCCTCACCCTAAGCCTAACCCTAACCCTCACCCTAACCCTAATGTTAACCCTAACACTCACCCAAACCCTCAACATAACCCGAACCCTAAGTCTCAAAATAACCCTGAACCTAACCTTCACCCTAACCCTAACCCTCACCCTCACCCTCACCCTCAGTCTAAACCTAGCCTAACCCTAATCCTAAAGCTAACCCTCACACTCACCCTGACCCTTACCCTAAGACTAATCCTAACCCTAAGCCTAACCCTCACCCTCACCCTAACTCTCAACCTAACCCAAAATCTAACACTAACCCTAACCCTAAACCTCACCCTCAGCCTCACCCTAAGCCTAATTCTAACCATAAACCTCACCCTCACCCTAACCCTAATACAAACCCTAAACCTCAACCTAACCCTAATCCTCACCTTAAAACTCACCCTCAACCTAAACCTAAGCCGAACCCTAAACCTAACCTTAACACACACACTCACCCACACCCTAAACCTAATCCTAAACCTAACCCTAACCCTAACCCTAACCCTCCCCCTAACTCTCAACATAACCCTAACGTGAACACTAACCCTAACCCTCAACCTAACCATCACCCTAACCCTAACGCTAACCCTAAACCTCCTGCTCACCCTGAACCTAACTCTAACCCTAACCCAAACCCTAAAACTCAACCTAACCTTAAACCTAACCCTAACCCTAAACCTAAACCTAAACCTCATCCTAAACCTAACCCTAACTCTCAACCTCACCCTCACCATAACCATAACCCTAACCCTAACTCTAACAATAACCCTCACCGTAAACCTAACCCTCACCTTAACACTTACCCTCACACTAACACTAACTCTAACTCTAACACCAACCCTAAACATTATTCTAACCCTCACCCTCACTCTAACCCTCACAATCACCCTAGCCCTCACCCTAACACTAACACTCATCCTCACCCTAACCCTCACACTCACCCTCACCCTCAGCCTAACCCTAAACCTAATCCTAATCCTAAACCTATCCCTCACCCTCACCCTTACCCTAAACCTAACCCTAAAACTAACACTAACCCTAACTCTAAACTTCACCCTCAGCCTCACCCTAACCCTAAGGCTAATCCTAAACCTCACCGTCACCCTAACCCTAACCCTAACCCTAACCATAAACTTCACCCTAACCTTAACCCTAAACTCACCCTCACCCTAGACCTTACCCTAACCCTAATCCTAACCCTAACCCTCATACTAACCCTCCCCCTAACCCTAACCATAACCCTCACCCTAACCCTCAACCTCACCCTCAACCTCAGCCTAAACCTAAGCCTAACCATAGACCTAATCCTAACACACATACTCACCCTCAACCTAATCCTAATCCTATCCCTAACCCTAACTGTAACCCTCCCCCTAACTATCACCCTAACCCTAACCCTAACCCACGCCCTAAGTCTAACTATAACCCTAAACCTCACCCTCACCCAAACCCTAACTCTAACCCTAACCCCAACCTAAACCTCAACCTAATCCTAACCCTAACCCTCACCCTCACAGTAACCGTAACCCTAAACCTAACCCTAACAATAACCCTAACCCTAATCCTAACCTTCACCCTTACCATAACACACACCCTAACCCATATCCTAAACCTAACACTTACCCTCATCCTAACACTAACCCTAACCCTAACACTAACCCTCACACTAACCCTAACCTTAATCCTAACCCTAAACCTCAACCTAACCCTCACCCTCAACCTAACCCTAACACTAACCCTAGTCCTAACACTCACCCTAACCCTCCCCCTATCTGTATATCTAAACCTCACCCTCAAACTAAGCGTGAGCCTCACCTTTACCCTTACCATCATCCTCACCCTAACCTCATCCTTACCCTAAACCTCATTCTAGCACTCACCCTAACCGTAAACCTAACCCTCACACTAACTCTCACACTCACCCTCAACCTAACCCTAATACTAAAGGTAACCCTATCCCTCAATCTCAACCTAACCTTCACCCTCACACTAACAAAACACTAACCTTAACACTAAACCTCCCCCTAACCCTCCCCCTAACCCTAACTCTATCCCTAAACCTCACCCTCACCCTAACCCTAACCCTTATCCTAAACCTCACCATAACCCTAACCCTCAAACTCACCCTCAACCTAACCGTAACTCTAACCCTAACGGTAACAATAACACTAACCCTAACCCTAACCCTAAGGATAACGGTCACACTCAGCCTCACCCTCACTGCAAACTTAAACCTAAACATAACCCTAACAATAAACCTAACCCTAACCCTCACCATAACCCTAACACTAGCACTAACCCTAACACTAAACCTAACCCTAAACCTAACCCTAATCGAGAGCCTCACCCTCACCCTAACCCAAACCCTAACCCTAACCCTCACCCTAACTCTAAGCCTAACACTAACGCTAAAACTATCTCTCACACTCGCCCTAACCCTAAATCTAATCCTAAACCTAACCCTATCCCTATCCCTAGCCCAAACCCAAAACCTCACCCTAGCCCTCACCCATACCCTAATCCTAACCCTAAACCTCATCCTAACCCTCGCCCTAACACTAACACTAACACTCACCCTAATCCGAAGCCTAACCCTAACACTAACCCAAACTCTAACCCTAAATCTCACCCTCATCCTAAACCTAAATCTAAACCTACCCTAAACCTAACCGTCATCCTAACCCTAACCCTAACCCTCACCCTCACTGTAACTGTAACCCTAACCCTAACCCTAACCCTAACAATAACCCTAAACCTAACCCTAAACCTCACCCTCACCCTAACTCTAAACTTAAACCAAACCCTAATTCTCACCATAACCCTAACCTAACCCTCACCCTTATCATAACCCTCAACCTCACCCTCAGCCTCAGCCTAAACCTAAGCCTAACCCTAACCCCAACCCTAACCCTCACACTCACCCTAACCCTTACCCTAATCCTTATACTAAACCTAAGCCTAACTCTCACCCACAACCTAACCCTCACCCTAACCCTAACTCTAACACTAACCCTAATCATAGCCTCAACCTCAGTCTCAACCTAACCCTAAATCTAACCCTAAACCTCAACCTCACCCTAACACTAACCCTCACCCTAAATCTAAACCTCACCCAAACCCTAATCCTAAACCTCACCCTCAGCCTAACCCTCACCCTAACCCTAATCCCAACCCTAACCCACATCCTAACCCTCACCCTAACACTAACCCTAACCCTCACCCTCACCCTAACCCTAATCCTAACCCTAACCCTCAACCTAACCCTAACTCTCACCCTCACCATAACCCTTACCCTAACCCTCACCCTAACCCAAAACTTAACCTGAACCCTAACTCTCACCCTAACCCTAAACCTAACACTCACCCTAACCCTCACCCTTACAGTAACCATCACCCTTAGCCTAACCCTCACGTTTACCCTTAACATCACCCCCACCCTAACACTCACCCTAAGCCTAACTCGCAACCTAACCCTCAACCTAACCCTAACTCTACCCATAAACCTCACCCTCACCCTAACCTTAACTCTAACACTAACCCTAACACTAACCTGAACTCTTACCCTCACCCTCACACTCAGCCTAAACCTAAGGCTAACCCTAACCCTCACACTCACCCTAACCCTAACCCTAATCCTAATCCTAACCCTAAACCTAACCCTCACCCTCTCGCTCAACCTCAACCTAACACTAATTCTAACCCTAAATCTCAACCTCACCCTAACCCAAAGGCTAACCCTAAACCTAACCGTAACCCTAACCCTCCCCCTAACTTTCACCCTAACTCTCACCCTAACACTAACACTAACCCTCAAACTCAACCTAACCCTCACTCTAACCCTAACCCAAAGCCTAAACCTCACCCTAACGCTAACCCTAAACCTCAACCTCAAACTAGCCCTCACCCTAACCCTAAACCTAACCCTAACCCTCATCCTAACCCTCACCCTAACACTAACCCTAACCTTCACCCTCACCCTAACCCTAATCCTAACACTAACCCTCAACCTAACCCTATCCCTCACCCTCACCGTAACCCTTACCTAACCCTCAACCTAACCCTAACCTTAAATCTAACCCAAAACTTCACCCTCACCCTAAATCTAAACCTCACTCTAACCTTAACACTAAACCTCACCCTCACCCTAGCCCTCACCCTAAACCTAATCCTAACCCTAACTCTCATCCTAACCCTCACCCTAACACTAACCCTAACCTTCAACATCACCCTAAATCTAACCCTAACCCTAACCCTAACCCTAAACCTAAAACTAACCCTAACCCTAAACCTCATCCTAACCCTCACCTGAACCCTAACTCTAACCCTAAAGCTCACACTCACCCTAACCCTAACTCTAACCCTAATCCTAACACTAAACCTCCCCTAAATCTAACCCTCATCCTCACCCTCACCGTACACCTAACCCTAAACCTAACAATAACCCTAAAACTAACCCTAAACCTCATCCTAACCATAACCCTCAACCTAACACTAACCCTCACGCTAACACTTACCCTCACCCTAACACTAACCCTAACTCTAACACTAACCCTCACAGTAACCCTAACTCTCACCCTAACCCTAAAACTCACCCTAACCCTAACCCTAACATTCAGCCTCACCCTAGCCCCCACCCTAAACTTAATTCTAACCCTAACTCTCATCCTAACCCTAACCCTCATCCTCACCCTAAACCTCAAACTAACCCTAACCCAAATCCTCAATCTATCCCTCATGCTGACCCTAACACTCACCCTAACCTTAACCCTCATCCAAACACTCACCCTAACCAAAACCCTTTCCATAACCCTAACCCTAACCCTAACCCTCACCCTCAAACCTCAGCCTAAACCTAAGCCTAAGCCGAACCCTAACCCTAACCCTAAAACTAACCCTCAACCTAACCCTAACCCAAACCCTAACCCTAACACTAACACTAAACCTAAACCTAACCCTAAACTTAACCCTAAATCTAAACCTAATCCGCAGTCTCACCCTCACCCAAATCCAAACCCTAACCCTAACCCTCACCCTAACTCTAAGCCTAAACCTAACCCTAACCCTAACTCTCACACTCACACTCACCCTAACCCTATTCGTAAACCTAACCCTATCCCTATCCCTAGCCCTCACCCTAACCCTCACCCTAGCCCTCATGATTACTCTAATCCTAACCCTAAACCTCATCCCAAACCTCACCCTAACCCTAACTCTAACCCTCACCCTAACCCGAAGCCTAATCCTCACCCTTATGCTCGGCCTAAGCCTAAGCCTAACATTAACCCTCACCCTAAACCTAACACTAACACTAACCCTAACTCTAACCCTAAATCTCACCCTCATCCTAAACCTCACTCTAAACCTAACCCTAAACCTAAACCTCATCCTAAACCTAACCCTAACCCTCACCCTCACTGTAACTGTAAACCTAACCCTAACCCTAACCCTAACAATACCCTAACCCTAACCTCACTCTAACACTAAACCTAACCGAAACCTAACTCTCACCCTAACCCTAACCATAACGTTCACCCTTACCCTAACCCTCACCCTCGCCCTCACCCTCAGCCTAAACCTAAGCCTAACCCTAACCCTAACCCTCACAGTCACCCTAATACTTACCCTTATCCTATTCCTAAACGTAAGCATAACCCTCACCCTTAACCTAACCCTAATCCTCACTGTAACCCTAAACCTAACCCTAACCCTAACCCTAAACCTAACCCTAATCCTCAGCCACACCCTCACCCTAACCCAAACCCTAACCCTAACCCTCACCCTAACCCTAAGCCTAACCCGAACCCTAAACCTAACGCTCACACTCACCCTCACCCTAAACCTAATCCTAAACCTGAACCTATCCCTAACCCTAACCCTCACCCTAAGCCTCACAATAGCCCTCACCCCAACCCTAATCCTAAACCTAAACCTCATCCTAACCCTAACCCTAAACCTCACCCTAACCCTAAACTTAACCGAACCCTAACTCTCACCCTAACCCTAAACCTAACCCTCACACTTACCCTAACCCTCAACCCCACCCTCACCCTCAGCCTAAATCTAAGCCTAACCCTAAACCTAACCCTAACCCTCACACTCACCCTAAACCTTACAGTAATCCTAATCCTAAACCTAAGCCTAACCCTCAACCTCTACCTAACCCTCACCCTAACCCTAACTCTAACACTAACACAAACCCTAACCCTCAACCTCAGTCTCAACCTAACCCTAAATCTAACCCTAAAACTCATCCTCATCCTACCCCTAATCCTAACCCTAACCCTAAACCTCACCCTAACCCTAACCCTAAATCTCACTCTCACCCTAGCCCTCGCCCTAAAACTAATACTAATCCTAACCCTCAATCTAACCCTCACCCCAACATTAACCACAAACCTCACCCTTACACTTATCCTAATCCTAACCCTAACCCTCAACCTAACCCTAACTCTCACCCTCACTCTAACCCTTACCCTAACCCTCACCCTAACCCTAAACTTAACCTGAACCCTAAATCTCATCCTAACGCTAACCCTAACCCTAACCCTCACCCTTAGACTAACCCTCACGTTTATCCTAACCGTCACCCCCACCCTAAACCTCTCCCTAACCCTAACACTCATCCTAATACTCAACCTAACCCTAACTCTACCCTAAACCTCACCCTCACCCTAACCCTAACTGAAACACTAACCCTAACACTAAAAAACACCATAACCCTAACCGTCAAACTAACCCTAACACTCACCCTCACCCTCACCCTCAGCCTAAACCTGAGGCTATCTCTAACCTTCACACTCCCCCTCTCCCTAACCCTAATCCTAATCCTAACCCTAACCCTAACACACACTCTCACCCTAACGCTCACCCTAACCCTCACCCTAACCCTAACTCTAACACTAACACTTAGCCATACCCTCACCCTAACACTCACCCTAACCCTATCTCTAACCCTAAAACTCAAACTCATACTGACCCTAACCCTAACTCTAAACCTCACCCTAACCCTAACCCTAAAACTCACCTTTACCCTAGCCCTCACCCTAACCCTAATCCTAAACCTAACCTTCATCCTAACCCTCGCACTAACCCTAACCCCAACCCTCACCTGAACCCTAACCCTAAACCTAAAACTAACCCTAACCCTAACCCTCATCATAACCCTCACCTGAACCCTAACTCTAACCCTAAACCTCACACTCACCCTAACCCAAACGCTAACACTAATCCTAACCCTAAACCTCCCCTAATTCTAACCCTCACAGTACCCCTAACCCTAAACCTAATAATAACCCTAAAACTAACCCTAAACCTCACCCTAAACTGAACCCTCAACGTAACACTAACCCTCAGGCTAACACTTACCTTCACACTTACACTAAACCTAACTCTAACAATAACCCTCAGAGTAACCCTAACTCTCACCCTAACATTAACCCTAACCCTCAGCCTCACCCTAGCCCCCACCCTAAACTTAATTCTAACCCTAACCCTCACACTAACCCTAACCCTCATGCTCACCCTAAACCTCACACTAACCCTAACCCTAATCCTCAATCTATCCCTCACCCTCACCCTAACACTCACTGAAAACCTAACCCTACTCTTACTCCTAACCCTAACACTCACTCTCAGATAAACCCTCACCCTAACCCTAACCCTAACACTCACCCTAACCCTAATCCTGAGCCTCAGCCTCATGCTAACCCTAAATATAACCCAAAACCTCACCTTCTCCCTAACCCTAAACCTAACCCTAAACTTCAACCTAACTCTAACCCTAAACCTCACCCTCACCCTAACCCAAACCCTAACACTAACCCTAAACCTCAACCTAAACCTCACCCTAACGAAAACCCTCAGCCACACCCTCACCACAAACTTAACCCTAACCATAACATTAACAATAACCCAAAACCTAACCGTAACACTAATCCTCAACCCCACCCTCACCCTTAACCTAACCCTAAGCCTAACCCTAAACCTAACCCTCACAATGAAAGCCTAACCCTAAACCTAAACCTAAACCTCACCCTAACCCTAACCCTAAACCTTATCCTAATACTCATCCTCAACCTCACCCTAACCCAAACCCTAAACTTAACCCTCACCCTAAACCTAAGCCTAATCCTAACCCTAACACTAACCCTCACCCTCACCCTCACCCTAATCCTAATCCTTACCCTAACCCTATCCCTAAGCCTAACCCTCACCATAACCCTCACCCTAGCCCTAAGCCTAACCCTAATGCTAACCTTAAACCTCATCCTAACCCTCACCCTAACCCTAACACTAACCCTCAACAAAACCCTAACCTTAACCCTCAACTTCATGCTCGGCCTAAGCCTAAGACTAATCCTAACCCTAAACCTCACTGTAACCCTAACTGTAACACTAAGGCTAACTCTAACCCTAAACCTCACTCTCACCCTAACCCTAACTCTAACCCTAACCCTAAACCTAAACTTCATCCTAACCCTAACCATAACCCTCACTCTCACCCTCACATTAACTGTAACTCTAACCCTAACCCTAACAATAACCCTAATCCTAACCCCAACCCTCACCCTAACCATAACCTTCACCCTAACCCAAACCCTCACCCAAAAAATACGCTCACCCTAACACTAACCCTAACACTAACACTAACCCTCACACCAACGCTAACCCTAACCCTAAACCTCAAAATAACCCTCACTCTCACACTAACATAACACTAAACCTAAACTTAACCTTCACCATCAACCTATATGTAACCCTAAACCTCACCTCACCTTAACCCTAAACCTAACCCTAGCCCTAAACCACACCATAAAACTAACCCAAACCCTCACCTGCACCCTCACCCTCACCATAACTCTAACAATAACAGTAATCCTAATCCTAAACCTAACCCTAACCCTAAGCCCAACCCTAATCCTAACACTCACCCTCACCCTAACCATAATCCTAACCCTAAACCTCACCCTAACACTAAACCTAACCCTCACCCAAACCCTAGCACTCACCCTAACCCTAATCCTAACCCTAATCCTCATCCTAACCCTCACCCTAACCTTAAACCTAACCTTCACCCGCACCCTCATCCTCACCCTAACCCTAACCCTAACCCTAACAATAACACTAACCCAAACCCGAACCATCACCCTAACCATAATCCTCACACCCACCCTCACCCTCAGCCTAACCCTAAGCCTAAGACTAACCCTCACCCTAACCCTCATACTCACCCTCACCCTAACCCTAATCCTAAACCTAACCGTATCCCTAAACCTCAACCTAACCCTCCCCTCCCCCTAACCCTAACACTAACCCTCACCCTAACCCTCCCCCTCACCCTAAATCTAACCCTAAATTTCACCCTCACCCTAACACTAACACTAACACTAACCATAAAACCTCACCCTAAGCCTCCCCCTCACCAAAAACCTCACCCTCACCCTCAACCTTACCATAACTCTAACCCTAACCCTAACAATAACACTAACCCTAACCCTAACCCTGACCCTAAACCTAACCATAACCCTCACCCTCAGCCTCACCCTCACCACAAACTTAACCCTAACCATAACACTAACAATAAACCTAACCCTAACCCTAAACCTAAACCTAATCCGCAACCCCACCCTCACCCTCACCCACAGCCTAACCCTAAGCCTAAGCCTAACCCTAATCCTCAGCCTCACCCCCAACCTAACCCAAACCCTAACCCTAAGCCTCACCCTAAGCCTAAGCCTAAACCTAACCCTAACCCTCACCCTAACACTTACCCTCACCCTAACACTAAACCTAACTCTCACACTAACCCTCACAGTAAACCTAACTCTCACCCTAAACCTAAACCTCACCCTAAACCTAACCCTTTCCCTCAGCCTCACCCTAGCCCCCACCCTAACTTTAATTCTAACCCTAACCCTTACGCTAACCCTAACCCTCATCTTCACCCTAAACCTCACACTAATCCTAGCACTAATCCTCAATCTATCCCTCACCCTCACCATAACCCTCACTCTAACCCTTACCCTAACAATCACCCTAATCCTAACCCTCACCCTTAGTGGAACTCTCACCCTCAGCGTAACCCTCACCATTACTCTGACTGTCATGCTCACCCTAACACTCACCCTAACCCGAACCCTCATCCTAACCCGAACCCTAACCCAAACCCTAACCATAACCCAAAACCTATTCCTCACCCCAACCTCACCCTCATCCTAACCTTAAGCCTAAGCCAAACCCTAGCCATAACCCTCACCCTCAGCCTCACTCTCACTGCAAACATAACCCAAAACATAACACTAACAATAACCCTAATTTTAACCCTAAACCTAACCCTAATCCTCACCCCCACCCTCACCCTCAGCCTAACCCTAGGACTAACCCTAACCCTCACTGTATCCCTAAACCTAACCCTAACCCTAACCCTAAACCTAACCCTAAACCTAACCCTAACCCTAAACCCAACGATCACACTCACCCTCACCCTAAACATAATCCTAAACCTAACTTTATCCCAAACCCTAACCCTCACCCTAAGCCACACCCTAGCCCTCACCCTAACCCTAATCCTAAAACTAAACCTCATCCTAACCCTAAACCTAACCTTCACCCTAACCCTAACCCTCACCCTCATGCTCTGCCTAAGCCTAAGCTTAACCCTAAGCTTAACCCTAACCCTAACCCTCACCCTAACCCTAGCTCTAACCCTAATCCTAAACATAAACCTTATTCTAACCCCAAACCTAACCCACACCCTTACAATCACCGTAAACATAACCCTAAACCTTACACTAACAATAACCCTAACCCTAACCCTAACACTCACCCTAACCATAACCGTAACACTCACGCTAAACCTAACCATTATTGTAAAACTACCCCTAAACCTAACACTAACCCTCACCCTACCTCTAACTCTCATCCTCACCCTAAACCTCACACTAACCCTGACACTAATCTTCAATCTAACCCTCAACCTCACCCTAACCCTAACACTAAACCTCACCCTAACCCTAACCCTAACACTAACACTAACTCTAACCCTAAACCTCACTCTCACCCTGACACTAACTCTAACCCTAACCATAAACCAAAACCTCATCCTTACCCTAACCCTAAGCCTCACTCTCACCCTCACCTTAACAGTAACCCTAACACTAACCCTAACAATAACTCTAACCCTAACCCTAACCCTCACCCTATCCATAACCCTCACCCTAACCCAAAGCCTCACCTTAACACTTACCCTCACCCTAACACTAACCCTAACCTTAAAACTAACGCTCCCCCAACCCTATATCTAACCCTAAACCTCACCATCACCCTAACCCTAACCCTAACCCTAACCCTAAACTCCACCGTAACCCTAACCCTAACCCTCACCCACAACCTCACCCTCACCATTACTCTAACCCTAACCCTAAAATTAAACTAACCCTAAAAATAACCATCAACCTAACCCTAATCCTCACCCCCACCCTCACACTCAGCCTAAGCCTAAGCCTAAGGCTAACCCTAACCCTAACCCTAACACTCACCCTCACCCTAACCCTAATCCTAACCCTAATCCTAACCCTAACCCTAAACCTCAAACTAACAGTCACGCTAACCTTAACCCTAACACTAACCCTAACCCTAACCATCGAACTAACCCTCCCCCTAACCCTAAACCTAACCCTAAACCTCACCCTCACCCTAACCTAAACCTAAACCTAACCCTATCCAAAACCTCAAGCTAACCTTCACCCTCACCCTAACCCTAACGCTAATCCTAACCCTAAACCTCACCCCAACCCTCCCTCTAACCCTAACTCTAACCCTAAACCTCACCCTCACCCTCACCCTAATCCTCAAACTAACCATAAACCTCACCCTAACCCTAACCCTAAACCTCACCCTCACCCTCACCCTAACCCTAAACCTAAAGCTTAAACCTCACCCTAAACCTCACCCTAACCCTAACCCTCACCCTCACCCTCAAATTCACAGTAACTCTAACCCTAACCCTAACAATAACACTAACTCTAACCCTAACCCTAACCCTAACCTAACATAACCCTCACCCTCAGCCTCAACCTCACCGTAACTCTAACCCTAACCATAACACTAACAATAACCCTATCCCTAATCCTCACCCCACCCTCACCCTCAGCCTAACCCTAAACCTAAACCTAACCTTAAACCTAACCCTAATCCTCAGCCTCACCCTCACCCTAACCAAACCCTAACGCTGACCCTCACCCTAACCCTAACCCTCACACTCACTCTCACCCTAACACTAATCCTAAACCTAACCCTACCCCTAACCCTAACCCTCACACTAAGCCTCACCCTAGCCCTCAACATAACCCTAATCCTAACTCTAAACCTCATCCTAACACTCACCCTAACCCTAACCCTAACCCTCACCCTCATGATAGGCCTAAGCATAAGCCTAAGCCTAAGCCTAACCCTAACACTAACCCTAACACTAACATTAATTCTAACCCTAAACCTCACTCTCACCCTAACCCTAACTATAACCCAAACCTTAAACATAAACCTCATCCTAATCGTAACCCTTACACTCACCCTAACACTTACCCTAATCCTAATCCTAACCCTAAGCCTAACCCTCACCCTCACCCTAAACCTCACCCTAACCCTAACTCTAACACTAACCCTATCAATAACCCTAATCCTCAGCCTCACCCTAACAATAACTATAACCCTAAACCTCACACTAACCCTAACCCTAAACCTAAACCTCAACCTAAACCTCACCCTAACCCTAACCCTAAACCTCACCCTCAACCTGAAAGTAACTTTAACCCTAAACCTAACTCTAACCCTAACCCTAACCATAACCCTCAACCTCAGCCTCATCCTCACTGCAAACATAACCCTAAACATAACACTAACAATAACCCTAACCCTAACCCTAACCCTAATCCTCACCCCCACTCTCAACCTCAGCCTAACCCTAAGCCAAAACCTAACCCTAACATTAACCCTAACCCTCAGCATAATACTAACTTTAACCCTAATGCTAAACCTAACCCTAACCCTAACCCTAAACCTAACCCTAATCCTCAGCCTCACCCTCAGCCTCACCCTAACCCAAACCCTAACCCGAACCCTCACCCTAACCCTAAGCCTAATCCTAACCCTAACCTAAACCTCACAGTCACCCTCACCCTAACCCTAATCCTAAATGTAACCCTATCCCTACCCCTAACCCTCAACCTAAGCCTCACCCTAGCCCTCACCCTAACCCTAACCCTAACCCTAAATCTCATCCTAAACTTCACCCTAACCCAAACCCTAACCCTCACCCTAACCATAACCATAACCCGCAAGCTCATGTTCTGCCTAAGCCTAAGCCTAAGCCTAAGCCTAGCCCTAACCCTAACCCTCACCCTAACCCTAACCCTAACACTAACCCTAACCCTAAACCTAATTCTCAATCTAACCCTCACCCTAACAATAACCCTAACCCTAAATCTAAACATAAACCTCACCCTCAGTCTAAACGTCACCTTTACCCTTACCATCATCCTCACCCTAACACTAAACCTCATCCTAACCCTAACCCTAACCGTAAACCTAACCATCACCCTAACCCTAACCCTCACCCTCAACCTCATGCTCAGCCTAACCCGAAGCCTAAGCCTAAACCTTACTCTAAACCTAACCCTAATCCTCAGCCTCACCCTCACCCTAACCAAACCCTAACCCTGACCCTCATCCTAACCCTAAGTCTAACACTAAACCTCACCCTGACCCTAACCCTAAACTTAGCCCTATGCCTCAACCTCAACCGAACCCTAAACCTAACCCTGACCCTCACCCTATCCCTCACACTAACCCTAAACCTCATTCTAACCATAACCCTCACCCTGAACCTAACCCTCACCCTAACACTTACCCTCAGGCTAACACTAACCCTAACCCTAACACTAACCATCACACTAACCCTAACCATCACCCTAACCCTAAACCTCACTCTAACATTAACCCTAACCCTCACCCTCACCCTAGCCCTCACCCTAACCCTAACCCTCATCCTCACTCTAAACCTAACACTAATCCTCAATCTAACCCTCACCCTCACCCTCACCCTAAACCTAACACTCACCCTAACCCTAACCCTCACCCTTAACGTAACCCTCACCCTCAACTTAATCCTCAACTTTACCCTTACCGTCACCCCCACCTTAACCCTGACCCTAACCCTAACCATCACCGTAACACAAACTCCACCCTTAAACCTCAACCTCACCCTAACCCTAACTCTAACCCTAACCCTAACACTAAACCTCAACCTAACCCTAAACCTAACCCTGACCCTCAACCTCACGCTCAGCCTAACCCTAACCCTAAGCCTACCTAAACCTAACCATAACCCTAACCCTCACACTCATCGTAATCCTTACCCGAATCCTAATCCTAACCCAAACCCAACCCTAACCCTCACCCTAACATTAAGCCTAACCCTAACCCTAACCCTAATCCTCAAACTCACCCTCACTCTTACCCTTATCCTAAACCTACCCCTACCCCTAACCCTAACCCTCATCCTAACCCTCAGCCTAGCCCTCACCCTAATCCTAATTCTAATCCTAAACCTCATCCTAACACTCACCTTAACAATAACCCTAACCCTCACCCAAACCCGAACCCTAACCCTCACCCTCATGCTTGGCCTAAGCCTAAGCCTCAGCCTAAGCCTAAACCCAACCCTAACCCTCATCCAAAACTAAGCCGAACACTAACTCTAACCCTAAATCTCACCCACACCCTAACCCTAATCCTAACCCTAAACCTAAACCTCATCCTAACCCTTACTTTAAACCTCAACCTCACCCTACACCTCACCCTAACCCTAATCCTAATCCTCATCCTAACACTCACCCTAACACTAACCCTAACCCTAAACCTCACCCTCACCCTAATACTAACCCTAACCCTCAACCTAACCCTAACCCTCACCTTCAAGGTAATCCTTACATTAACCCTCACCCTAAACCTAAACTTAATCTGAAACCTATCTCTCACCCAAACCCTAAATCTAAACCTAACCCTAACAATAATCCTAAATCTAAATCTCACCCACACCCTTCTCCTAACCCTAACCCTCACCGTAACCCTAACCCTCACCCCACGGTCAACCTCACCCTCACCTTAACTCTCACGTTAACCCTTACCATCACCCCAAACCTAACAATTACTCTAACGATAACTCTACCCCTAAACCTCACCTCACCCTAACCCTAACTCTAACCCTAACCCTAACCCTGAAGCTAACACTAAACTTAACATTAACACGAACCCTAACCCTAACCCTCAACCTAACCATAACCCTCACCCTAACCCCAACCCTCACACTAACACTTACCCTCAACCTAACCCTATCCTTAACCCTAACACGAACCCTAAACCTAAACCACGAACTAACCCTCCCCCTAACCCAAATCTAACGCTAAACCTCACCCTCACCCTAACCCTCATCCTACTTCTAACCCTATACCTCCCCCTAATTGTAATCTTAACCATCACCCTCAACCTCACCCTCACCCTCACCTTAACTCTAACCCTAACCCTACCAATAACACTATTTCTAACCCTAAACCTAACCCTAACCCTAACCATAACTCTAATCCTCACACTCACCCTCACCCTAACCCTAACACTAACCCTAACCCTCACCCAAACCCTAAGCCTCACCTTCACCATAACCTTAACCCTCATCCTAACCCTCACCCTAACCCTAAACCGAACCCTAAACCTCACACTAACACTAACCCTCATCCTCACCCTCACCCTAGCCCTCACCCTAACCCTAATCCTAACCCTAATTTTCCTCCTAAGCCTCAGCCTAATCCTAAACCGAACCCTCACCCTAACCCTAACCCTAAACATCAACCTAACCCTAACCCTGAAGCTCACCGTAACCCTAACCATAACACTCAACCTAACCCTAACCCTCATTCTAACACTTACCCTCACCCTAACACTAACCCTCACCCTAACAATAACCCTCACATTAACCTTAACCCTCAACCTCACCCTAGCCCTCACCCTAAACCTAATGCTCAATCTAACCCTCAACCACACCCATCCCCTAACCCTATCCCTCACCCTAACCCTAACCCTCACCCTTACCGTAACCCTCGACCTCAGCCTAACCCTCAGGTTTACCCTTACCGTCACCCCCAACCTAACCCTCAACCTAACACTAACCCTCAACCTAACCCTCACCCTAACCTTAACTCTACCCTAAACCTTACTCTCACCATAGCCCTAACTCTAACCCTAACCCTAACACTAAACCTCACCCTAACCCCAACCCTAACCCTCACCCTAAAGCTAACCCTCATTCTCAACCTCACCCTCAGCCTAAACTTGAGGCTAACACTAATCCTAACCCTAACACTCACAATCACTCTAACACTAACCCTAATCCTAATCCTAAACCTAACCATAAACCTCACCCTCAGGCTAACCCTCAACCTAAACCTAACCCTAACACTAACCCTAAACGTAACCCTCAACCTCAGCCTCAACTTAACCCTAAATCTAACACTAAACCTCACCCACATCCTAACCCTAACTCTAAACCTAACCCTAACCCTAACCCTCCCCAAACTCTCAACCTAACCCTAGCACTAATACTAATCCTAACCGTAAACCTCAACCTAACACTCACCCTAACGCTAACTCTAACCCTAAACTTCAGCCTAAACCTAACTCTAACCCTAAACGAAACCTTAAACCTCAACCTGACCCTAACCCAAACCCTAAACATCACCCTAACCCTAACCCTCACCCTCACACTCATAGTAACTGTAACCCTAACCCAAACCCAAACCCTAACCCTCACACTAACCATAACCCTCACCCTAACGCTAAACCTCACCCTAACACTTACCCTCAACCTAACACTTACCCTCACCCTAAAACTAACCTTAACCGTAACACGAACACTAATCCAACCCACGAAATAACCCTCTCCCTAACCCAAATCTAACCCTAAAAGTCACCCTCACCCTAACCCTAATCCTACCCCTAACCCTAAACATCACGCTAACCCTAACCCTAACCCTCACCCTCACCCTCACCTTAACTCTAACCCAAACCCTAACAATAAAACTAATTCTAAACCTAACCTAAACCTAACCCTAACCCTAATCCTAACTCTCACCCAAACCCTAACCCTCACCCGCAGCATAACCTTAACCGGCATCCAAACCCTCACCCTAACCATAAACCTAAGCCTAAACCTCACTCTAACACTAACCCTAACCCTAACCCTCACCCTAGCCCTCACCCTAACCCTAATCCAAACCCTAATTCTCCTCATAACCCTCAGCCTATACGTAAACCTAACCCTCACCCTAACCCTAACCCTAAACATCAACCTAACCCTAACACTCACGCTCACCGTAACCCTAATCATAACCCTCACCCTAAACCTAACCCTCACACTAACACTTACACTCACCCTAACACTAACACTAACACTAACACTAACCCTCACACTAACCCTAACCATCACCCTAACCCTAAAACTCAGCCTAACTTTAACCCTAAACCTCATCCTCACCCTAGCCCTCACCCTAATCCTAATCCTCAATCAAACCCTCACCCACAACCTTCGCCTAATCCTAACACTCACCCTAACCCTAACCCTCACCCTTACTGTAACCCTCACCATCATCCTAACCCTCAGGTTAACCCTTACCATCACCCCCAACATAACCCTCACACTAACTCTAGCTCTGAACCTAACCCTCACCCTAACCCTAACTCTATCCCTAAACCTTACCCTCAACCTAACCCTAACTCTAACCCAAACCCTAAAACTAAACCTCAACCTAACCCTAACACTTACCCTCACTCTAAACCTAACCCGCACCCTCACCCTAGACCTCACCCTAACCCTAACCCTAAACACACGACTCACCCTAAACATAACCCTCACTGTAACCCTAACACTCACACTAACAAAACCCTAACCCTCACCCTCACCCTCACCCTCACCCTCACCCTAACCCTAAACCTCACCATCACCCTAAACCAAACCCTAATCCTAACCCTCATACTAACCCTAAGCCTAACCCTAACCCTAACCCTAACCCTCACACTCACCCTCAACCTAAACCTAACCCTAATCCTAAACCTAACCCTCACCCTTACCCTCACCTTCACCCTCAATGTAACTCTAACCTTAACCCTAACAATAACACTAATCCTAACCCTAAACCTAACCTTAACCCTAATCCCATCCCTAACTCTCACCCTCAGCCTCCCCCTCACTGCAAATATCAACATAATCATAACAATAACAATAATCCTAAACCTAACCCTAATCCTAAACCTCACCCTCACCCTAACACTAATCCTAACCCTAAACCTCACCCTAACCCTAACCCTAACCCTCACCGTAAACCTAACCCTCATCCTAACAGTCACCCTAACCCTCACACAAACGCTAAACCTCACCCTAACACTAACCTTAACACTCACCCTCACCCTAGCTCTCACCCTAACCATAATCCTAACCCTAATCCTCATCCTAACTCTTATTCTAACCCTAACCCTAATCCTCACCCTAACCCTAATCCAAACCCTAACCCTCACCCTCAACATAACCCTAACCCTAACCCTCACCCTAACCCTAAACTTAACCAGAACCCTAACTCTCACCCAAATGCTAACCCTAACCCGAACCCTAACCCTAAACCTCACCCTCATCCTCACCCTCACCAAAACACTAATCCTAAACCTAAACCTTTCCCTAACCTTAACCCTCACCCTAACCCTCACTCTAACCCTACCCCTAACCCTAACCCAAACACTAACCATCACACTAACCCTCACTTTAACACTAACTCTAACCCTAAACTTCAGGCTCACCCTAACCCTCACTCTCACCTTCATGCTCAGCCTTTCCCTAAGCCTAACACTAACCCTAACCCTAACCCTCAAACTCATCCTCACCCTAACCCTAATCCTAATCCTAACCCTAAACCTAACCTTCACCCTAACCCTAACCCTCACCCTAACCGTAACCCTAACACTAACCCTAAACCTAAACCTCACGCTATCCCTCACCCTAACACTAACTCTAACCCTAAAACTCACCCTCACCCTCACCCTAACCCTAACCTTAAACATAACCCTCACTCTAGCCCTCACCCTAAGCCTAACCGTAACCTGAACCCTAACCATCACCCTAAACCTACCCCTAACCCTAAACCTAAACCTCACCCTAACCCTAACACTTACCCTCACACTCACCCTAGCCCTCACCTTAACCCTCATTTTATCCCTAACCCTCATACTAACCCTCACCCTCTCCCTAACCTAAACCTCACCATAACCCTAAACCTAATTCTATCCCTCAACCTAACCCTAAACATGACCCTCACCGTAACTCTAACCCTAACACTCACCCTAACCCTAAACCTAACCCGAAAACTAAACCTCACCGTAACCCTCACCCTAACCCTCACCATAACCCTAGACATCATCCAAACCATAATCCAAACCCTAACCCTCATCCTAACCCTAAGCCTCATCCTAACCCTCACCCTAACCCTAAACCTAACCCTCACCTAACCCTAAACCTCACACTCAACCTCACCCTTAGCCTAACCCTAAACCTAACCCTAAACCTAACCGTAAACCTAACCCTAACCCACACATTCACCCTCACCCTCACCCTAATCCTAACCCTAACCCTAATCCTAACCCTCACCCTCAACCTAGCCTTCACCCTAACCCTAATCCAAGCCCTAACCCAAACTCTAACCTTAACCCTAACCCTAAACCTCACCCTAAACCTCCCCTCCCCCTCCCCCTCACTGTAACTCTAATACTAACCCTAACAATAACACTAAAACTTATCCTAACCCTATCCCTATCCCTCACCGTAACCCTAACCCTTACCCAAACTCTCACCCTAACCCTAACCCTCAACCTAAACCTCACCCTAACCCTAACTCTAACCCTAAAGCTCAACCTCACCCTAACCCTACTTCTAACCCTAACCCTAACACTAAAACTCACCCTAACCAAAACGCTAACCCTCACTCTAACCCTACCGCTCACCCTCACCATAACCCTAACCCTAACACTCACCCTAACTCTAAAATTAACCCTAACCATAAACCTCACCCTCATGCTAAACCTAACCCTCAGGCTCACCCTAGACCTCACCCTAGCCCTAATTACAAACCTAAACCTAAACCTCACCTTAACCCTCACCCCAACCCTAAAACCCTAACAATCACCCTAACCCTAACACTCAACCTCACGTTAACCCTAACCCTAACCCTAAACCTCACCCTCCCCTAACCCTAACCCTAACCCTCACCCCCATCCTAACCCTCACCCTAACCCTAACTGTAACCCTAACACTAACCCTAAACCTAACCCTCAAACTCAGCCTCACGCTAACCCTAACTCTAACCCTAAACCTCAACCTCACCCTGTCCCTAAAGCTAAAACTCACCCTAAACCTCACCGTCACCCTAGTCCTTACCTTAACCCTAATCCTAATCCTAACCCTCATCCTAAACCGCCCCTTAACCAGAACCTTAAACCTCAACCTAACCTTAACCCTCACCCTCAATCTCACCCTCACCCTACCCTAAGCCTAACCCTAAAAAACACACTCACCCTTACCTTAACAATAATCCTATCCCTAACCCTAACCCTAACCCAAACCCTCTCCTTAACACTCACTCTAAACCTAACCCAAACACTAACACTAACCCTAACCCTCAACCTAACCCTTACCCTAAACCTAACTCTAACCCTAAACCTCACCCTCACCCTAACACTAACTCTAACTCTAAACCTCAACCTAACCCTAACCCTAACCCTAAACCTAAACCTAAACCTAAACCTAAACCTCACCCTAACCCTAACCATAAACATAACCCTCACCCTAGCCCTCACATTAACACTATTCCTAACCCTAACCCTCATCCTAACCCTCCCCATAACCCTATCCCTAACCCTCACCCTAACCCTAAACCTCACACTCACCCTCATTCTCTGGCTAACCCTAAGCATAAACCTAAGCCTAACCATAAACTTAACCCTAAACCTCAGACTCACCCGCACCCTCACCCTCACCGAAATTCTAACCCTAATCCTAACCCTAACCCTAAACCTCACCCTAACCCTAACCCTCACCATCACCCGAACTCTAACACTAACACTAACCCTAACCCTCACCCTAACCCTCCCCCTAACCCTATATATAAGCCTCAACCTCACCCTCATTCTAAAACTAACCCTATTCCTAAACCCCACCTTAACCCTAAGCCTAACCCTCACCCCCACCCTCACCATCACAGTAACTCAAACCCAAAATCTAACAATAACACTAAACCTAACCCTAACCATCACCCTAACCCTAATCCTCACCACCACTCTCACCCTCAGCCTAACCCTAAGCCTAAGCCTAACCCTCACCCTAACCCTCATACTCACCCTCACCCTAACCCTAATCGTAAACCTAACCCTATCCCTAAACCTCAAACTAACCCTCACCCTCACCCTAACCCTAACACTAACCCTAAGCTTAAACCTCACCCAAACCCTCCCAAACAACCTAACTATAACCCTAAAACTCACCCTCACCCTCACAGTAACCTTAACCCTAATCCTCACCCCCACCCTCACCCTCATCTTAACCCTCACCCTAGCACTCACCATAAGCCTAAATCTAAACCTCAACCTCACCCTAACCCTAACCTCAACCTCACCCTAACCCTAACCCTAACCCGAACCCTAATGCTCAATCGAACCTTCACTCTAACACTAACCTTAACCCTAAACCTAAACCTAAATCTCACCCTAACCGTAATCCTAAACCTCACCATCACCCTAGCCCTCACCCTAACCCTAATCCAAACCCTAACCATAAGCCTAACACTTACCCTAACACTAACATTAACCCTAACCCTCAACCTAACCCTAAACCTCACCCTCACTGTAACCCTTACCCTAACCGTCACCCTAACCCTAAACTTAACCCGAAACCCCAACTCTCACCCTAACCTTAACCCTAACACTCACCATAACACTAACCCTCACCCTAACCCTCACCACCCAAACACTAAGCCTAAACCTAACCCTAACTCTAACCCTCACACTCACCCTAACCCTAAACATAATCCTAATCCGAACACTAACCCTGAACCTCACCCTCACCCTAACCTTCACCTTAAGCCTATCCCTAATATTAATCATAACCCTAAACCTAACCCTAAAACTCATCCTCAACCTAAACCTCACACTAACCCTAAAACTAATCCTCAATCTAACCATCACCCTCACCCTCACCCTAGCCCTCACCCTAACCCTAACCCTCATATTCACCCTAAACCTCACACTAACCCTAATACTAATCCTCAATCTAACCCTCACCCTCATGCTAACCGTAAACCTAATCCTCACCCTAAACCTAACCCTCACCCTTACCATAACCCTCACCTTCAGCCTAAACCTCACCTTTACCCTAACCGTCACCCCCACCCTAACCCTCAACCTAACCCTAACCCTCACCCTGACCCTAACCATACCCCTAAACCTCACCCTCAACCTAACCTTAACTCTAACCATGACCCTAACACTAAACCTCACCCTATCCCTAACCCTAATCCTCACCCCCACACTCACCCTCAGCCTAACCCTAAGCCTAAGCCTAAGCCTCACCCTAACCCTCATACTCAAATTCATCCTAACCCTAATCCTAACCCTAACCCTATCCCTAAACTTCAACCTAACCCTCACCCTAACCCTAACACTAACCCTAACCCTAAACCTCACCCTAACCCTCACCCTAACACTAACTCTAACACTAAACCTCCCCCTCCCCCTAACCCTAACCCTAACGCTAAACCTCACCCTAAATCTTACCCTCATCCTCAATCTCAACCTCACTGCAACTCTAACCCTAACCCTAACAATAACACTAACACTAACCTTAATCCTAACCCTAACCATTACCCTCAGCCTCACCCTCACCCTCACTGCAAACTCAAACCTAACCACAACACTAACAATAACCCTAAACCTAACCATAACGCTAATCCTCACAACCACCCTCACCCTCAGCCTAACCATAACCCTAACCCTAACCCTCAAGGTAACCCTAACCCTAACACTAACATTAAACCTAAACCCAACCCTAAACCTAACCCTAAACCTAACCCTAATCCTCAGCCTCACCCTCACGGTAACACAAACCCTAACACAAATCCTCACCCTAATCCTAAGCCTCACCCTAAACCTCACACTCACCCTGACCTTAACCCAAATCCTAAACCTAAACCTATCCCTAAACCTCACCCTAACCCTCACTATAGTCCTCACCCTAAACCTAATCCTAACCCTAAACCTCATCCTAAACCTCTCCATAACCCTAACCCTAACCCTCACCCTAACCCTAACCCTAACCTTCACCCTCATGCTCTGCATAAGCCTAAGCCTAAGCCTAAGCCTAACCCTAACTCTATCCCTAACCCTAACACTATCCCTAACTCTAACCCTAAACCTCACACTCACCCTAACCCTAATTCTAACCCTAACCCTAAACCTAAACCTCATTCTAATCCTAAACCTAACCCTAACCCTCACCCTCAGCGTAACAGTAACCCTAACCCTAACCCTAACAATAACCCTAACCCTAACCCTAACCCTCACCCTAACCATAACACTCACCCTAACTCTCACCTTCACCCTAACATTTAACCTCACCCTAACATAAACCCTAACGCTAACACTAATGCTCACACTAACTCTAACCATCACCCTAACCCAAAAACTCACCCTAAAATTAACCCTATACCTCACTCTCACCCTAGCCCTCACCTTAACCCTAATCATCATCCTCAGACTAAACCTCACATTAACCCTAAAACTAATCCTCAATCTAACCCTCACCCTAACCCTGACACTAACAATAACCCTAACCCTAACCCTAAACCTCACCCTAACCAGAACCCTCACCATAACATTAACCGTCACCCTAACACTTAACCTCATCCTAACACTAACCCTAAACCTAACACTAACCCTCACACTAACCCTAGCCCTCACCCTAATCCTAAACCTCAACTTAACCCTTACCCGAGCTCTAAACCTCACCAACACCCTAGCCCTCACCATAACCCTTATTCTAACCCTCATCCGCACCCTAAGCCTAAACCTCACCCTCACCCTAAACCTAACGCTAACCCTAAACCTAACCCTAACCCTCACCCTTATCTTAACCCTCACCCTCAGCCTAAACCTCACCTTTACCCTTACCATCATCCTCACCCTAACCCTAAACCTAATCTTAACCTTCATCCTAAACATAAAGCTAACCATCACCCTAACCCTAACCCTCACCCTCAACCTCATGCTCAGCCTAAAGCTAAGCCAAACCCTAACCCTTACTCTAACCCTCACCCTCACCCTAGCCCTCACCCTAACCCTAATCCTAACCATATCCCTCATCCTAACCCTCACCCTAACCCTAACCCTAACTATCACCCTAAACCTAATCCTCACCCCCACCCTCAGCCTCACCCTAACCCCACGCCTCAGCCTAACCCTAACCCTAACCCCCACATACCCTCACCTAACCCTAATCCTAACCCTAACCCTCCCCCTAACCCTAAATTTAATCCTAAAACTCACCCTCACCCTAACCCAAATCCTAACCCTAACTCTCACCCTAACACTAACCCTCACCCTCCCTGTGATCCTAACACATATCCTAACCCTCACCCTAACCTTAACCCTAAACCTCACCCAAACACTAATCCTAACCCTCACACTCAGCCTAGCCCTCACCCAAACCCTAATCTTAACCCTAATCCTCATCCTAAACCTCACCCTAAACCTAACCCTAACCCTCACCCTAATCCTAAGCCTAACCCTAAACCTCAACCTAACAATAACCCTCACCCTCATTGTAACCCTAACCCAAAACCTCACCCTAACCCTAAACTTAACCCGAACCCTAACTCTCACCCTAACCCTACCCCTAACTCTCACCCTAACCATAATCCTCACCCTTACCCTAAGCCTAAACCTAACCCTAAACCTAACCCTAACACTAAGCCTCCCACTCACCCTAACACCCTAATCCTAATCCTAACACTAAGCCTAACCCTCACCCACACACTAAACCTCAATGTAACCCTAACTCTAACACTAACCATAACCCTAACCCTCACCCTCAGCCTCACCCTAACCCTAACTCTAACCCTAAAGCTCACCCTCACCCTAACCCTAACCCTAAACCTAACCCTAAACCTCATCCTAAGCCTAACCCTAAAGCTTACCCTCACTCTAGACCTCATCCTAACCCTAATCCTAACCCTAAACCTCATCATAAGCCTCACCCTAACACTAACCCTAACCCTCACCCTCAACCTCACCCTAACGCTAACCCTAGCCCTAACCCTCAACCTAACCCGATTCCTCACCCTCACAGTCACCCTTACCTTCACCCTCACAATAACCCTAAACTTAACCGAACCCTAACTCTCACCCTAACCCTAACTCTAACCCTCACCCTAACCCTAAACCTCAACCTCACCTTCACTCTCAGCCTAACCCGAAGCCTATGCCGAAGCCTAACCCTAACCTTCGCACTCACCCTAACCCTTACCCTAATCCTAATCTTCACCCTAAGCCTAACGCTCAACCTCACCCTCACCCTCACCCAAACCCTCAACCTAACCCTAACTCTAACACTAACCCTACACCTAACCCTACACCTAACCCTCAACCTCAGCCTCAATCTTACCCTAACTCTAACCCTAATCCTCACCCTCAACCTAACCCTAACTCTAACCCTAAACCTAACAGTGAACCTCACCCTAATCCTAACCCTAACCCTCACCCTCACTTTAACCGTAACCCTAACCCTAACCCTTACAATAACCCTACCCCTACCCTCACCCTAACCATAACCGTCACCATAACATTAACCCTCACCTTAACACTTACCCTCACTTTAACCCGAACCCTAACCCTAACGCTCATCCTCACCCTAACCTTCACACTAACCCTAACCCTAACCCTAATTCTCAATCTAACCCTCACCCTAACCCTAACCCTAACCCTCAACCTAACCCTAACCCTCACTCTCACCATAACCCTTAACCTAAGGCTCACCATAATCCTAGACTTAACCCGAACCCTAACTGTAACCCTAACCCTACCCCTAACTCTCACCCTAACCCTAACCCTCATCCTCAACCTTAACCTAAGCCTAACCCTAACCCTAAACTTAACCCTAACCATAACCCTCACACTTACCCTAACACACTAATCCTAATCCTAACCTTAAGCCTAACCCTCAACCTCACCCTAACCCTCACTGTAACCCTAACTCTAACACTCACCCTAACCCAAACCGTCAACCTCAGCCTCACCCTAAGCCTAATTCTAACCCTAAACCTCACCCTCACCCTAACCCTAACCCTAAACCTAACCCTAAACCTCACCCTAACCCTAGCCCTAACCTTCAACCTAACCCTATCCCAAACCCTCACAGTAACCCTTAACCTAACCCTCACCCTAAACCTAAACTTAACACGAACCCTAACTCTCACCCTAACCCTAACCCTCACCATAACACTAACCTTCACCCTAACCCTCACCCTCAGCCTAACCCTAAGCCTAACCCTATCCTTAACCCTAACTCTCATCCTATCCCTCACCCTAACGCTAACCCTCATCCTAAAACTAAACCTCACCCATTCCCTCATCCTCACCCTCACCGTAACGCTAACTCTAACCCTAACTATAACACTATACCTAACCCTAAACCTCAACCTAAACCTTACCCTCACCCTAAACCTAACCCTAACCCTAACCCTAACCCTCAGCATAACCCTCCCACTAACCGAAACTCTAATCCTATACCTCACACTCACCCTAACCCTAATCCTAACACTAACCCTAAACCTCCCCCTAAACCTAACCCTAACCCTCACCCTTACCCTCACCCTCACCCTAATCCTTACCCGAATCCTAATCCTAACACTAAGCCTAACACTAACCCTCACCATAACCCTCACTGTAACCCTAACTCTAACACTAACCCTAACCCTAAACCTCACCCTCAGCCTCACCCTAACCCTAACTCTAACCCTAAACCTCACACTCACCATAACCCTACCCCAAAACCTAACCCTAAACCTCACCCTAACCCAAACCCTAAACCTCACCCTCACCCTAGCCCTCACCCTAACCCTAATCCTAAAACTAAACCTCATCCTAAACCAAACCCTAACACTAACCCTAACCCTCACCCTCACTCTCACCCTCCCCCTAACCCTAACCCTAATCATCAACCTAACCCTAACCATCACCCTCACTGTAACCGTTACCCTAACACTCACCCTAACCCTAAACTTAACCTGAAACCTAACTCTCACCCTAACCCTAACCCTAATCTTCACCCTAACCTTAACCCTCAACCTAACCCTCACCCTCAGCCTAACCCTAAGCCTAACACTATCCCTAACCCTAACTCTCATCCTATCACTCACCCTAACCCTAACCCTCATCCTATCCCTAACCCTCACCATTACCCTCACTCTCACCCTCACCGTAACTCTAACTCTAACCCTAACAATAACACCTAACCTAACCCTAAACCTAAACCTCAACCTAAACCTCACCCTCACCCTAACCCTAAAACTAACCATAACCCTAACCCTCACCATAACCCTCCCCCTAAACTTAACTCTAAACCTATACCTCACACTCACCCTAATGCTAATCCTAACCCTAACCCTAAACCTCACCCTAAACTTAACCCTACCCCTCACCCTCACCCTCAGCCTCAACCTCACTGCAAATGTAACCACAACCATAACACTAACAATAATCCTAAACCTAACCCTAATCCTAACCCTCACCCTTACCCTAACCCTCATCCTATCACTAACCCTCACCCTAAACTTAACCCTCAAACTCACCATAATCCTAACCCTAACCCTAATCCTCACCCTCAACCTCACGCTCAGCCTAAACCTAAGCCTAAGCCAAACCCTTACTCTAACTCTCACTCTCACCCTAGCCCTCACCCTAACCCTAATCCTAACCCTATCCCTCATCCTAAACCTAACCCTAACCCTAACCATCACCCTAACCCTAATCCTCACCCCCACCCTCACCCTCAGCCTAAACATAACCCTAAGCCTAACCCTAACCCTAACCTTCACTTACCCTCACCCTTACTCTAACCCTAACCCTAAACCTCAACCTAACCCTCACCATAACTTTATCCATAATGCTAACCCTAACCCTCGACCTAACCTTCCCCCTAACAATAAATCTAACCCTAAAACTCACCCTCAGCCTAAACATCACCTTTACCCTAACCCTCACCCTCACTGTAACCCTAATCCTCATCATAACCCTCACCCTAACCCTAAACCTAAACCTCACCCAAACACTAACCCTAACCCTCACCCTCACCCTAGCCCTCACCGTAAACTTAATCCTAACCCTAATCCTCAACCTAACCCTCACCCTAAGCCTAACACTAATCCTCACCCTAATCCTAAGCCTAACCATAACCCTCAACCTAACCCTAACCCTCATGCTCACAGTACCTCTAACCCTAACCCTCATCCTAAACTTAAACTTAAACCGAACCCTAGCTCTCACCCTAAACATACCCCTAACTCTCACCCTAAACCTAACCCTTACCCTCACCCTCACCCTCAGCCTAACCCTAAGCCTAAACCTAACCCTAACCCTAACCCTCACACTCACACTAACCCTTATCCTAATCCTATTGCTAACACTAAACCTAATCCTCACACTCACCCTAACCCTTATTGTAACCCTAACTCTAACACTAACCGTAACCCTAACACTCACCCTCATCCTAACCCTAACCCTAAACCTAATGCTAAACCTCACCCTAAACCTAACCCTAAACCTCACCCTCACCCTAGCCCTCAAACTAACCCTAATCCTAACCCTAACCCTCATCCTAACCCTTACCCTATCACTAACCCTAACCTTCACCCTCACCCTAACCCTAACCCTAGCCCTAACCCTCAACCTAACAATAACCCTCACCCTCACTGTAACTGTTAACCTAACCCTCACCCTAACCCTCAACTTCAGCCTAAACCTAACATTAATCCTAACCCTAACCTTAACCCTAAACCTCATCTTAAACACTAAACCTCACACTAACCCTCACACTAATCCTCAACCTAACCCTCACCCTAACCTTAACCCTAACACTAACCCTAATATTAACGCACGACCTAACACTAAAACTAACCCTAAATCTAACCCTAAACCTCCCCGTCACCCTAACCCTAATCCTAACCCTCACCCTAAACCTCACGATAAACCTAACCCTCACCCTCACCCTCACTCTCACCCTCTCCATATCTCTAACCCTAACCCTAACAATAACACTAATCCTAACCATAAACCTAACCCTAACCCTAACACTAATCCTAATCCTAATTCTAACACTATCCCTAAGCCTCACCCCCACCCTAACCCTCCCCTTAAGCCTAACCCTAACATTAATCCTAAACCTAACCCTAACCCTAAAACTCATCCTCACCCTAAACCTCACACTAACCTTCAAGGTAACTCTAACTCTAACACTGACCTTAACACTAACCCTCACCATCAGCCTCACCCTAACCTTAACTCTAACCATAAACCTCACCCTCACCCTATCCCTAACGCTAAACCTAACCGTAAACCACACCCTAACCCTAACCCTAAACCTCACCCTCACCCTAACCCTAACCCTAATCCTAACCCTAACCCTCATCCTAAGCCTCACCCTGAACCTAACCCTAAGACTCACCCTCACGCTAACCCTAACCCTAACGCTCAACCTAACACTATCCCTCAACATCACTGTAACCCTTACCCTAACCTTCACCGTAACCCTAAAATTAACCAAACCCTAAGTCTCACCTTAACCCTATCCCTCAACCTCACCCTTACTCTCAGCCTAACCCTAAGCCTAAGCCTAACACTAACCCTAACCCTCACACTCACCCTAACCCTTACCCTAATCCTAATCCTAACCCTAGCCTAACCCCCACCCTCACCCTCACCCTCAATCAAACCCTCAACCTAACCCTAACTCTAACACTAACCCTGCACCTAACCCTCAACCTCAGCCTCACCCTTACCCTAAATCTAACCCTAAACCTCACCCTCACCCTAACCCTAACTCTAACAATAACATTAACACTGAACCTCACCCTAACCCTTAACCTAACACTCACCCTCATCATAACCGTAACCCTAACCCTAAGCCTAACAATAACCCTAACCCTAACCCTCACCATAAACATAACCCTCACCCTAACATTAACCCTCACCCTAATACATACCCTCACTCTAACCCTAACCCTAACACTAACCCTCACACTAACCCTAAACTTCAAACTAATCCTAAACTTCACCCTAACCCTAACCCTAACTCTAACAATCACACTCACCCTAGCCCTCACCCTAACCCTAATTCTAACCCTCACCCTCACCCTAATCCTCATCCTCAACCTAAACCTCACACTAACCCTAACCGTAACCCTAATCCTCAATCTAACCCTCACCCTAACCCTAACCCTAACCCTAAACCTAACCCTAACCCTCACCCTGATCTTAACCCTCACCCTCAGCCTAAACCTCAACTTAACCCTTACCAACATCCTCAACCTAACCCTCACCCTAACCCTAAACTTCATCCTAACCCTCACCCTAACCATAATCAAAACCATCACCCTAACGCTCACCCTCAACCTCTCACTCAGCCTAACCCTAAGCCTAAGCCAAGCTCTAACCCTAACTCTCAAACTCACCCTAACCCTTACCTGAATCCTAACCCTAAACCCAACCCTCCCCCTCACAGTAACCCTCACCGTAACCCTAAATCTAACACTAAGCCTAACCCTAACCCTCACCCTCAGCCTCACCCTTACCCTAACTCTAACCCTAAACCTAACCCTCACCCTAACCCTAAGCCTAAACCTAACCCTAAACCTCAGCCTAACCCAAACCATAAACCTCACCCTCACCCTAGCCCTCACCCTAACCCTAATCCTAAAACTCACCCTCATCCTAACCCTCACCCTAACCCTCACACTCACACTCACCGTAAGCCTAAACCTAAACCTAATCCTCAACCTAACCCTAACCCTCACCCTCACTGTAACCATTACCTTAACCCCCAACCTAACCCTAAACTTAACCCAAACACTAACTCTCACCCTAAACCTAACTATAACCCTCACCCTAACCCTAACCCTCAACCTCACCCTCACTCTCAGCCTAACCCTAAGCCTAAGCCTAACCTTAACCCTAACCCTAACACTCACCCGAACATTTACACTAATCCTAATCCCAATCCTAAGCTTAACCCTCACCCTCACCCTCACCTTCACCCTAAACCTCACCCTAACCCTAACTCTAACAATAACCCGAAACCTAACTCTCAACCTCAGCCTCAACCTTACCCTAACTCTAACCCTAAACCTCACTCTCACGCTAACCCTAACTCTAACCCTAACCCTAACACTACACCTCACTCTAAACCTAACCCGAACCCTCACCCTAACCATAATCCTCACCCTAACATTAACCCTTACCCTAACACTTAACCTCACCCTAACACTAACCCTAACCCTAACACTAACACTCACAATAACCCTAACCCTCACCCTAATCCTGAACCTCACCCTAACCCTAACTCTAACCCTCACCATCACCCTAGCCCTCACCCTAACCCTAAATCTAACCCTCACCCTCACCCTAACCCTAACCCTCATCCTCAACATAAACCTCACACTAACCCTAACACTAACACTAATCCTAATCAAAAGCTTACCATAACCCTAACCCTAACCCGAAAACTAACCCTAACCCTCACCCTTATCTTATCCCTCACCCTCAGCCTGAACCTCACCTTTACCCTTACCATCATCCTCACCCTATCCCTAAACCTCATCCTAACCCTCAACCTAACCTTAAACCTAACCATCACCATAACCCTAACCCTCACCCTCAACCTCATACTCAGCCTAACCCTAAGCCTAAGCCTAAACCTAACCAATAACCCTCACACTCACCTGAACCCTTACACTAATCCTAATCCCAATCCTAAACCTAACCCTCACCCTCACCTTCACCCTTAACCTCACCCTAACACTTACTCTAACACTAACCCTCAACCTAACTCTCAACCTCAGCCTCAACCTTACCCTAAATCTAACCCTAAACCTCACTCTCATGCTAACCCTAACTCTAACCCTAACCCTAACATTAAACCTCACCCTAAACCTAACCCAAAGCCTCACCCTAACCATAATCATCACCCTAACATTAACCCTTACCCTAACACTTAACCTCACCCTAACACTAACCCTAACCCTAACACTAACCCTCACAATAACCCTAACCATCACCCTAATCCTAAACCTCACCCTAACCCTAACTCTAACCCTCACCATCACCCTAGCCCTCACCCTAACCCTAATTCTAACCTTCACCCTCACCCTAACCCTAACCCTCATCCTCACCATAAACCTCACACTAACCCTAACCCTAACCCTAATCCTCAATCTGAAGCTCACCATAACCCTAACCCTAAACCTAAACCTAACCCTAACCCTCATCCTTATCCCTCACCCTCAGCCTAAACCTCACCATTACCCTTACCATCATCCTCACCCTATCCCTAAACCTCATCCTAACACTCAACCAAACCTTAAACCTAACCATCACCATAACCCTAAACCTCACCCTCAACCTCATGCTCAGCCTAACCCTTAGTCTAAGCCTAACACTTACTCTAAACCTCACCCTCACCCTAGAATCCACACTAACCCTAATCCTAACCCTATCCCTCATCCTAACCCTGACCCTAACACGAACCCTAACCCTCACCCTAACCCTAATCCTCAACCCCACCCTCAACCTCAGCATAACCCTAACCTTAAGCCTAACCCTAACCCTAACCCTCACATACCCTCATCCTAATCCTAACCCTAACCCTAACCCTAACCCTAAACCTCAACATAACCCTCACCCTAACCTTAACCCAAAGACTGACCCTAACCCTAACCCTCTACCTAACCCTCCCCCTAACCCTAAATCTAACCCTAAAACTCACCCTCACCCTAACCGAAATCCTAACACTAAACCTCACCCTAACCCTAATACTCACCTTCATTGTAACACTCACCCTCATCCTAACCCTCACCCTAACCCAAATCCTAAACCTCACCCAAACACTAACCCTAAACCTCACCCTCAACCTAGCCCTCAGCCTAACCCTAATCTTAACCCTAATCCTAACCCTAATCCTCATCCTAATCCTCACCCTACCACTACCACTAACCCTCACCCTAACCCTAAGCCGAACCCTAACCCTCACCCTAATGCTAACCCTAACCCTCACCCTAACCCTAACCCTCACGCTCACCATAACCCTAACCCTCACCCTAAACTTAAACGGAACCCTAACTCTCACCCTAACCCTACCCCTAACTATCACCCTAATCCTATCCATCACCCTCACCCTCACCCTCAGCCTAACCATAAGACTAACCCTAACCCTAACCCTCACACTCACCATAACCTGTATCCTAATCCTAATCCTAAAACTAAGCCTAAACCTCACCATCACCCTAACCCTCACTGTAACCCCAACTCTAACACTAACCCTAACCCTAACCCTCACCCTCAGACTCACCCTAATCTTAACTCTAACCTAAACCTGACCCTCACCCTAACCCTAACCCTAACCCTCACCCTAACTGTACCCCTAAACCTCACCCTCACCATAACCTTAAGTCTAACCCTAACCCTAACACTAAACCATACCCTAACCCTCACTCTAACCCTAAACCTCATCCTAACCCTCACCCTAACTGTAAACCTAACCATCACCCTAACCCTAACCCTCAACCTCAACTTCACGCTCAGCCTAATCCTAAGCCTAAGCCTAACCCTTACCCTAACCCTCACCCTCACCCTAGCCCTCACCCAATCCTAATCCTAATCCTAAACCTCATGCTAACCCTCACCCTAACCCTAGCCCTAACTATCACCCTGAACCTAATCCTCACCCCCACCATCACCCTCAGCCTAACCCTAAGCCTAAGCCTAAGCCTAACCCTACCCCTCACACTCACACTCACCCTCACACTAATCCTAACCCTAACCCTAACAGTAACCCTAAACCTCAACGTGACACTCACCCTAACCTTAACCCTAAAACTAACCCTAACCCTCACCCTACACCAAAACCTCCAGCTGACCCTAAATCTAACCCTAAACCTCACCCTCACCCTAACCCTAATCCTAACCCAAACCCTAAACCTCACCCTAACCCTAACCCTCACCCTCACCCTCAGCCATACCCTCACCATAACTCTAACCATAACCCTAAAAATAACAGTAATCCTAACCCTAAACCTAACCCTAACCCTAAACCTAATCCTAACACTCACCCTCACCCTAACCATAATCTTAACCTTAACCCTCAACCTAACCCTAACCTTCACCATCACTATAACCCTAAACCTTACCCTCACCCTCACCCTAACCCTCAACCTCACCCTCACCTTCAGCCTAACATTAAGCCTAACCCTATCCCTAACCTTAACCCTCACACTCACCCGAAACCTAACCCTAATCCTAATCCTAACACTAACCCTAAACCTCACCCGAACCCTAACCCTTACCTTAAGCCTAACCCTAACATTAATCCTAACCCTCACCCTTAACTTAACCCTCAACCTCAGCCTAAACCTCATCTTTACCCTTACTATCATCCTCACCCTAACCCTCAACCTAACCCTAAAGCTCATCCTAACCCTCAACCTAACCATCACCCTAACCCTAACCGTCAACCTCAACCTTATGCTCAGCCTAACCCTAAGCCTAAGCCTAACCCTTACTCTAACCCTCACCCTCACCCTAGCCCCCACCCAACACTAATCCTTACCCTATCCCTCAAGCTGAGCCTCACCCTAACCCTAACCCTCAACCTAACCCTAATCCTCACCCCCACCCTCACTTTCAGCATAACCCTAATCCTAAGCCTAACCCCAACCCTAACAGTCACATACCCTAACACTAACCCAAATCCTAACCCTAACCCTAACCCAAAGCCTAAACATCAACCTAAACCTCACCCTAACCTTAACCCTAACACTAATCCTAACCTTAACCCTCGACCTAACCCTCCCCCTAACCTTAAAACTAACCCTACAACTCACCATCACCCTAATCCTAATCCTACCCCTAACCCTCACCCTAACCCTAAACCTCACCCTCACTGTAACACTAACCCTCATCCTAATCCTCACACTAACCCAAACCCTAACCCTAATTCTCACCCAAACACTAACCCTAACCCTGACCCTCACCCTAGACCTCACCCTAATCCTAATCCTAACCCTAATCTTCATCCTAACCATCACCCTAACCGTAACATTCACCCTAATCGTAAGCCTAACCCTAACCCTCAACCTAACCCTAACCCTCATGCTCACCGTAACCCTAACCCTAACACTCACCGTAACCCTAAACTTAACCTGAACCCTAACTCTCACCCTAACTCTACCCCTAACTCTCACCCTAACCCTAACCTTCACGCTCAACATAACCCTAACCCTCACCCTAACTCTAAACTTAACCTGAACCCTAACACTCACCCTAATCCTACCCCTAACTCTCACCCTAACCCTATCCCTCACCCTCACCCTCACTCTCAGCCTAATCATAAGGCTAACCCTAACCCTAACCCTAACCTCACACTCACCCTAACCTCTACCCTAAACCTAAACTTATCACTAAGCCTAAACATCACACTCACCCTCACCCTCACTGTAACCCTAACTCTAACACTAACCCTAACCCTAACCCTCACCCTCAGCCTCACACTAACCTTAACTCTAACCCAAAACTTGACCCTCACCCTAACCCTAACCCTAAACTTAACCCTAAACCTCACCCTAAACCTAACCCTAAACCTCACCCTCACCTTAGCCCTCACCCTAACCCTAATCCTAACCCTAACCCTCATCCTAAACCTCACCCTAACACTAACCCTCACCCTCACCCTCACCTTCACCCTAACCCTAACCCTAACCCTAACCCTAACTCTCACCCTAACCCTAAAAGTAACCCTCACCCTCACCGTAACCCTCAACTTCACCCTCACATTCAGCCTAAAACTAAGCCTAACCCTAACCCTAACACTAACCCTCACACTCACCCTAACACTAACCCTAATCTTAATCCTAACACTAACCATAACCCTCACACTAACCCTAAACCTCACCCTAATCCTAAACCTCACCCAAACCCTAAACCTAACCCTGACCCTCACCCTCACCCTAATCCTGACCCTCATAATCACCCTAAACCTCACACTAACCCTAACACTAAACCTCAATCTAACCCTCAACCTCACCCTAACCCTAACCCTAACTCTCATCCTAAACCTAACCCTCACCCTTACCTAACTCTCACCTTTACCCTTACCGTCACCCCCACCGTAGCCCTCACCCGAACCCTAATCCTCACGCTGACCCTAAACCTACTCCTAAACCTCACTCTCGTCCTAACTCTAACTCTAACACTAACCCTAAAACTAAATCTCACCCTATCATTAACCCTAACATTCACCCTCAACCTCATGCTCAGCCTAACCCTAAGCCTAAGCCTAACACTTACCCTAACCCTCACCATCACCCTAGCCCTCACCCTAACCTTAAGCCTACACCTAACCCTAATCCTAGCCCTCATCGTAACCCGAACCCTAACATCACGCTAACCCTAATCCTCACCCACTCCCTCACCCTCAGCCTAACCCACAACCTAAGCCTAACCCTAACTCTAACCCTCACACTCACCTCACCCTAACCCTAATCCTAACCCTAACCCTAACCCTAAACCTCAACCTAAACCTCACCCTAACCTTAACCCTAACAATAACCCTAACATTAACGCTCGAACTAACCCTCCAACTAAGTCTAAATCTAACCCTAAACTTCACCCTCACCCTAACCCCAATCCTAAACCTAACCCTAAACCTCACCCTAACCCTAACCCTAACCCTCACCCTGACCCTCACCGTAACTCTAAACCTAAAACTAACAATAACACTAACCCTAACTCTAACTATAACCCTCACCCAAAGCCTCACCCTCACTGCAAACTTAACCCTAACCATAGCACTAACAATAACCCTAAAATTAAGCCTAACCTAACCCTAAATCTAATCCTAACCACCACCCTCACCCTCAGCTTAACCCTAAGCGTAACCCTAACCCTAAACCTAACCCTAATCCTCAGCCTCTACCTCACCCTAACCCAACTCTACCCCTAATCCTCAGCCTAACTCTAAGCCTAACCCTAACCCTAACTCTAACCCTCACACTCACCCTCAACTTAACACTAATCCGAAACCTAACTCTATCCCTAACCCTAACCCTCACCCTAGCGCTCACCCTAACTCTAACCCTAACCCTCACCCTCAACCTAGCCCTCAACCTAAACCTAACACTCACCCTCACTGTAACCCTTACCCTAACCCTCACCCTAACCCTACACTTAAAGTGTACCCTAACTCGCACACTAAACCTAACCCTAAATGTCACCCTAACCCTAATCCTCAACCTTACCATAACCGTCACCCTCAGCCTAACCCTCACGTTTACCCTTAACTTCACCCCTAACCTAACCCTCACCATAATCCTCACACTCACCATAACCCTCACCCTAAAACTAACTCTAGCCCTAAACCTCACCATCACCATAACCATCACTCTAACCATAACCCTAACACTAAAACTCACCCTAACCCTAACCCTACCCCTCAAACTAACCATAACCCTCACCCTCAGGCAAACCCTCAGCCTAAACCTAAGGCTAACACTAACCCTAACCATAACCTTCACACTCACCCTAATCCTAGCCCTAATCCTAATCCTAACCCTAACCCTAACCCTCACCCTCACATTCAGCCTCACCCTAAACCTAATTCTCACCCTAAACCTCACACTCACCCTAACCCTAATACTGAAACTCACCCTCACCGTAACCGAAACCCTAAACCTAACTCTAACCTTAAGTCTAACCCTAACCCTAACTGTACTGCTAACTCTCGCCCTAACCCTAACCCTAACCCTAACCCTAAACCTCACCCTAACCCTTACCCTAAAACTGACCCTCACCCTCACTGAAACCAAAAGCCTAAACCTAACCCTAACAATAATCCTAACACTAATCCTAACCCTCACCCTAACCATAACCCTCAGCCTAACCCAAACCCTCACCCTAAAACATACCCTCACCCTAACACTAATCCTAACCCTAACACTAACCCTCACACTAAACCTAACCATAAACATAACCCTAAACCTCAACCTAACCCTCACCCTCACCTTAACTCTAACACTAACCCTATCCCTAACCCTCATCCTAACCCTAACCATAACCCTAATTCTAACCCTAAACCTCACCCTCACACTAACCCAAACCCTAATCCGAAACCCCACCCTAACCCTAAGCCTAACCCTCACCCGCACCCTCACCCTCACCGTAACTCTATGCTTAACCCTAACAATAACACTAACCCTAACCCAAACCATCACCGTAACCCTAATCCTCACCCCCACCCTCACCTTCAGCCTAACCCTAAGCCTATGCCTAACCCTCACCCTAACTGTCACACTCACCCTCACCCTACCCCTAATACTAAATCTACCCTATCCCTAAACTTCAACCTAACCCTCAACCTCCCCGTAACCCTAACAATAACCCTAACCCTAAACCTCAACCTAACCATCCCCCTAACGCTAACTCTAACCCTAAACCTCACCCTCACCCTAACCCTAACCCTAAACCTCACCCTAAACCTCACTCTAACCCTAACATTCACCCTAACCCTCAATCTCACCGTAAATCTAACCCTAACCCTAAAAATAACACTAACCCTAACCCTAACCTTAACCATAAGCCTCAAATTCAGCCTCACCCTCAGTGCAAACTTAACCCTAACCATAACACTAACAATAACCCTAATCCTAACCCTTACCCTAATTCTCAACCCCACCCTCACACTCAGCCTAATCCTAAGACTAACCCTAACCCTAACCCTAACTCTAAGACTAAGCCTAAACCTAACAAAAACCTAACCCTAAACCTAACCCCAATCCTCAGCCTCACTCTCACCCTAACCAAAACCCTAACCCTAACTCTCACCCTAAACCTAAGCCTAACCATAACCCTGACTCTCACACTGACCCTCAACCCAACCCTAATTCTAAACCTAAACCTATCCCTAAACCTAACCCTCACACTAACCCTCACCCTAGTCCTTACCCTAAAACTAATCCTAAACCTAAAGCTCATCCTAACTCTCATCTTAACCCTAACCCTAACCCTCACCCTCATGCTTGGCCTAAGCCTAAGCCTAAGCCTAACTCTAACCCAAACCCTCACCTTAACGTTAACCCTAACCATAACACTAAACATAACACTAACCCTAACTCTATCCCTAAACCTCACTCTCACACTAACCCTAACTCTAACCCTTACTCTAAACCTAAACCTCATACTAATCCTAAACCTAACCCTCACCCTCACCCTCACCGTAATGGTAACCCTAACCCTAACCCTAACAATAACCATAACCCTAACTCTACCCCTCAAACTAAACATAACCCTCAACCTAACCCTAACCCTCAACTTAACACTTACCCTCACCCTAACTCTAACACTAACCCTCACCCTCACACTAACCCTAATCCTAACCCTAACCCTCAACCTAACCCTAACCCTCACCCTCACCATAACCATTACTCTAACCCTCACCCTAACCCTAAACTTGACCCGAACCCTAACTCTCACCCTAACCCTAACCCTAACCCTCACCATAACCCTAACCCTCTACCTTAGCGTAACCATCACGCTCAGCCTAACCCTCACATTTACCCTTACCATCACCCCTACCCTAACCCTCACCCTAACCCTCACACTCACCCTAACCCTCACCCTAAAACTAACTCTACCTCTAAATCTCACCCTCACCCTAACCATAACTCTAACCCTAAGCCTAACACTAAACCTCACCCTAAACCTAACCCTAACCCTCAAACTAACCCTAAACCTCACCCTCAGCCAAACCCTCAAGCTAAACTTACGGCTAACCCTAACCCCAACCATAACCCTCACACTCAACCTAAACCTAACCCTAAACCTCATCCTAACCCTAACCCTAAACCTCACCCTCACCCTCAGCCTCACCCTATCCCTAAGTCTAACCCTAAACGTCACCCTCACCCCAACCCTAATCCTAACCCTCACACTCACTGAAAATGAAACCCTAAACCTAACCCTAACCTTAACCTTAACCCTAATCCTACAACTAACTTTCACCCTAACCCTAACCCTAACAGTAACCCTAACCCTAAACCTCACCCTAACCCTCACCCTAACCCTAAATCCAACCGTAAACCTCACCCTCATCCTAACCCTCACTCTAACCCTAACCCAAACCCTAAACCTCAACCTCACCCTCACCGTAACCAAAACCCTAAACCTAACCCTAACAATAACCCTAAACCTAATCCTATCCCTCACCCAAATCATAACCCTCACCCTAACCAAAACTCTCAGCCTAAAACTTACCCTCACCCTAACACTAACCCTAAACCTAACACTAACCCTCACACTAACCCTAACCATAACCCTAAACCTCAACCTAACCCTCACCCTCACCCTAACCCGAACACTAACCCTATGCCTAACCCTAACCATAACCCTCCCCCTAACCTAAATCTAAACCTAAACCTCACCCTCACACTAACCCTAACCCTAACCCTAAACCCCACCTTAACCCTAAGCCTAACCCTCACCCGCACCCTCACCCTCACCATAACTCTAACCCTAACCATAACAATAACACTAACCCTAACCTGAACCATCACGCAAACCCTAATCCTCACCCCCACCCTCACCCTCAGCCTAAACCTAAGCCTAAGCTTAAACCTTACCCTAACCCTCACACTCACCCTCACCCTAAACCTAATACTAAACTTAACCCTATCCCTAAACCTCAAGCTATACCTCACCCTGCCCTTAACATTAACACTAACCCTAAGCATAAACCTCACCCTGACCCTCCCCATAACACTAACTCTAACCCTAAAACTCACCCTCACCCTAACCCTAACCCTAAACCTCACTCTAAACTTCACCCTAAATCTAACCCTCACCCTCACCCTCAATCTCACCGTAACTCTAAACCTAACCCTAAAAATAACACTAACCCTAACCCTAACCCTAACCATAACCCTCACCCTCAGCCTCACCCTCACTGCAAACTTAACCATAACCATAACACTAACAATAATCGTAATCCTAAACCTAACATTAAACCTCAACCCCAACCTCACCCTCAGCCTAACCCTAAGCCTAACACTAACCCTATCGCTAACCCTAATTGTAACCCAAACCCTAACCCTAAACATAACCCAAAACCTAACCCTAAACCTTACCCTAATCCTCAGCCTCACCCTCACCCTAACCAAACCCCTAACCCTAACCCTCACCCTAAACCTAAGCCTAATCCTAAACCTGACACTCGCACTCACCCTAAGCCTAACCTTAACCCTCTTAAACCTAACCCTATCCCTAAACCTAACCCTCACCCTAACCCTGACCCTAACACTAATCCTAACCCTAAACCTCATCCTAAGCCTCACCCTAACCCTAACCCTAAACCTCACCTTAACCATAAGCCTAACCCTCACCCTCATGCTTGGCATAAGCCTAAGCCTAAGCGTAACTCTAACCCAAACTTTCACTATAACCCTAATTCTAACATTAACCCTAACTCTAACCATAAACCTCACTCTCACCCTAACTCTAACTCTAAACCTAACCTTAAACCTAAACCTCATCCTAACCCTAACCCTAACCCTCACCCTCACCCTCACTATAACTGTAACCCTAACCCTAACAATAACCCTAACCCTAACCCTAACCCTCAACCTAACCATAACACTCACCCTAAACATAACACTCACCCTAACACTTACTCTCACCCTAACACTAACCCTAACCCTAAGACTCACCCTCATACTAACTCTAATCATCACCCTAACCTGAAACCTCACCCTAAAGCTAAACCTAACCCTCATCTCACCCTAGCCATCACCCTAATACTAACCCACATCCTCACCCTAAACCTCACACTAACCATAACACTAATTCTCAATCTAACCTTAACCCACACCCTTCCCCTAACCCTAACCCTCACCCTAACCCTAACCCTCATCCCACTGTAACCCTCACCCTCAGCCTAACCCTCACGTTTACCCTTACCATCACCCCCATGATAACCCTTACCCTATCCTTAACCTTCACCCTAACCCTCACCCTAACCTATTTCCAACAGAAAACCTCACCCTCACCCTAAACCTAAAAATAATCCTAACCTAACCCTAACCCTCATCCTCACCCTAAACCTTACACTAACCCTAACCCTAAACCTCAATTTAACCCTCACCCTAAGCCTAATCCTAACCCTCACCCTAACCATAAACCTAACCCTAACACTCACCATTATCTTAACCCTCACCCTCAGCCTAAACCTCACCTTTACCCTTACCATCATCCTCACCCTAAACCTCAACCTAACCTTCACCCTTACCATAAACCTAACCATCACCCTAACCCTAACCCTCAACCTCTACCTCACGCTCAGCCTAACCCAAACCCTAACCCTCACCCTAGCCCTCACCCTAATCCTTATCCTAACACTAAGCCTCATCCTAACCCTCACCCTAACCCTAATCCTAACCCTCAACCTCACCCTCACCCTAACCCTAATCCTAACCCTCACCCTCAAACTCACCTTCAGACTAATCCTAAGCCTAACCCTAAACCTAACCCTAACACACACACTCACCTGCATGCTAACCCTAATCCTAACCCTCACCCTCACCCTAACCCTAAACCTCGGCCTAACTCTCACCCTAACCCTAACCCTAACCCTCAACCTAACACTTACCCTAACCCTAACTCTAACCCTAAACCTCACCCTCACCCTAAACCTCACCCTAACCCTAACCCTAAACCTCACCCTCACCTGAACCATAGCAGTACACTTAAACCAACACCTAACAATAACCCTAAACCTAATGCTAAACCTCACCCTAACCATAACCCTCACCCTAACCCAAACCCTCACCCTAAGTCGTACCCTAACGCTAACGCTAACACTAACCCTTCCACTTACACTAACCCTAAATCTAACCCTAAACCTCAACCTCACCCGAACCATAATCCTAACCCTAACCGTAAACCTCACCCTAACCCTAAACCTAACCCTCACCCGCATCCTCACCCTCACCGTAAATCTAACTCTAACCCTAACAATAATAATAACCCTAACACTAACCGTAACCCTAACCCTATCCATAAACATAACCCTCACCCTCAGCCTCACCCTCACCACAAACTTAACCCTAACCATAACAGTAACAATAACCCTAACCATAAGCCTAAACCTAACCCTAACCCTAATCATCACACCCACCCTCACCCTCAGCCTAACGCTAAGTCTAACCCTAACCCTAATCCTATTCCTAACCCTCAACATAACCCTAACACTAACCATAACCCTAACACTAACCCTATCCCTAATCCTAACCCTAAACCTAATCCTCAGCCTCACCCTCACCCTAACCCAAAACCTAACCCTAACCCTCACCCTAACTATAAGCCTAACCTAACCTTAACACTAACCCTCACACTCAACCTCACCCTAACCCTAATCCTAAACCTAACACTATCCCTAACCCTAACCCTCAACCTAACCCTCAGCCTAGCCCTCAGCCTTACCCAAATCCTAACCATAAACCTCATCCTAACTCTCAACCTACCCCTAACCCTAACCCTAACCCTCACCCCAACCCGAACCCTAACCCTCACCCTCAACCTCACCATCAGCCTAACCCTAAGCCTAACCCTAAACCTAACCCTAACACACACACTCATCACCACCATAACCCTAATCCTATCTCTCACCCTAACCCTAACCCAAAACCTCCCCCTAACTCTACCCGTAACACTAACACTAACCCTAAACCTCAACCTAACACTCACCCTAACCCTAACTCTAACCCTAAACCGCACCCTCACCCTAAACCTCACCCTAATTCTATCCCTAACCCTCACCCTCACCCGCACCCTCAGCCTCACCCTCACCACAAACTTAACCCTAAACATAACACTAACAATAACCCTAACCCTAAGCCTAATCCTAACCCTAACTCTAATCCTCACACCCACCCTCACCCTCAGCCTAACCCTAAACCTCACCCTCACAATAAACCTAACTCTAACCCTAAACAAAACCTCATACCTCAACCTAAACCTAAACCTAACCCTCACCATAACACTAAACCTCACACTAAGCCTAAACTTAAGCCTAACCCTAAACCTAACACTAACACACACACTCACCCTCACCCTAACCCTAATCCTAACAATAACCCTCACACTCATCCTAACCCTAACCCTAACCCCAAACCTTACCCTCAACCTCAGCCTAACCCTAGGCCTATCCCTAACCCTAACCCTAACCTTCACACTCACCCTAACCGTAACCCTAATCCTACTCCTCACCCTAACTCTAACCCTCACCCTCAACTTAACCCTCACCTTACGCCTATCCCTAACATTAATCCTAACCCTAACCCTCACCCTCAGCCTCACCCTAAATGTAACTCTAACACTAAACCTCAACCTGACCCTAACCCTAACCATAACCCTATCCTTAAAACTCATCCTAGCCCTAAATGTAATCCTCATACTCACCATAACCGAAACCCTAACCCTAATGATAACAATAATCCTAACCCTAACCCTAACCCTCACCCTAACCATAAAACTCACCCTAACCCTAACCCTCACCCTAACACTTACCCTCACCCTAACACTAACCCTAACCCTAACACTAACCCTCACACTAACCCTAACCATCATCCTAACCCTAAACCTCACCCTAACACTAACCCTAAACCTGACCCTCTCCCTAGTCCTCACCCTATCCCTAACCCTCATCCTCACCCTAAACTTCACACTTACCCTAACACTAATCCTTAATCTAACCCTCACAAACACCTGAACCCTCACCCTAATCCTAACCCTCACCCTTACTGTAACCCTCACCCTCAGCCTAACCCTCACCTTTATCCTTACCGTCAACGCCACCCTAACCCTCACTCTAATGCTAACCCTCACCCTAAACCTAACTCTACCCCTAAAACTCATCCTCACCCTAATCCTAACTCTAACCCTAATCCTAACACTATCCTTCACCATAACACTAACCCCAACCATCACCCTAAACCTAATCCTCACCCCCACCCTCACCCTCAGCCTAACCCTAAGCATAAGCCTAACCCTAACACTAAAACTCACAGTCACCCTCACCCTAACCTTAACCCTAACACAAACCCTAACCCTCACCCTCTACCTAACCCTCCAACTGAACCTAAATCTAAACATAAATCTCACCCTCACCCTAAACCTCAGCCTCACCATAACTCTAACCCTAACCCTAACAAGAACACTAATCCTAACCCTAAACCTAACCCTAACCCTAATGCTAACACTCAACCTCACCCTAATCCTAATCCTAACCCTAATCCTCACCCTAATCCTAACCCTAACCCTAACCCTAACCCTAAACTTTACCCTAACCCTCACCCTTACACTTACCATCATCCTCACCCTAACTCTCACCCTAACCCTAAACCTCATCCCAACCCTCACCCTAACCGTAAACCTAACCATCACCCTAACCCTAAACCTCACCCTCAACCTCATGCTCAGCCTAACCGTAAGCCTAAGCCTAAACCTTACCCTAACCCTCACCCTAACCGTAGACCTCGCCCTAACCATAATAGTAATACTAACCCTCATCTTAAAACTCATCCTAGCCCTAATCCTAAACATCACCCTAAACCTAATCTTCACCTCCACCCTCACTCTTAAGCCTAAACTTAAGCCTAAGACTAACCCTAACCCTAACCCTCACACTCACCTTCACCCTCACCCTAATCCTAACCCTAACCTTAACCATAACCCTAAACCTCAACCTAATCTTCTCCCTAACCTGAACCCTAAAACTAACACTAAACCTAACCCTCGACCTAACCCTCCAACTAACCCTAAATCTAACCCTAAACCTCACCCTCACCCTAACCCTAATCCTAAACCTAATCCTAAACCTCACCCTAACGCTATCCATAAGCCTCACCCTCAACCTCACCCTCACCACAACTCTAACCCTAACCCTAACAATAACACTAATCCTAACCCTATATCTAACCCAAACCCTAACCCTAATCCTAACACTCACTCTCATGCTAACCCTAATCCTAACCCTAACCCTCACCCTATCCCTAATCCTCACCCTCACCGAAACCCTAACCCTCAACCTAACCCTCACCCTAACTGCAACTCTAACCCTAAACCTTAATCTAACTCTAACCCTAACCCTCACCCTCACCCTAGCCCTCACAATAACCCTAATCCTAACCCTAATCCTCATCCTTTCCCTCACCCTAACCCTAAACTTAACCCTCACCCTAGCCCTAACTTTAAGCCTAATCCTCAACATAACCCTAAACCTCATGCTCAACGTAACCTTAACCCTAACCCTCACCCTATCCCTAAACATAATCGAACACTAACTCTCAACCTAACCCTTATCCTAACCCTCACCCTAAACCTAACCCTCACCCTGAACCTCACCCTAATCCTAACCCTCAACCTAAACCTCACCCTAACCGTAAACCTCAACCTCACTCTCACCCTCACTATAACTCTAACACTAACCCTAACAATAACACTAATCCTAACCCGAAACCTAACCCTAACCCTAATGCTAACACTCACCCTCACGCTAACCCTAATCCTAAACCAAACCCTAACCCTAACCCTAATCCTCACCCTCACCGTAACCCTAACCCTCAACCGAACCCTCACCCTATCCCCAAACCTAACTATCACCCTAAACCTAATCTTCACCCCTACCCTCACCCTCAGCTTAACCCTAAGCCTAAGCCTAACCCTAATCTTAACCCTCACACTCACCCTCAACCTCATTCTGATCCTAACCCTAACCCTAACCATAAACCTAAACCTCAACCTAACCCTCACCCTAACCTTAACCCTAAAACTAACCCTAACCTTAAACCTCGACCTAACCCTTCAACTAACCCTAAATCTAACCCTAAACCTCACCCTCACACAAACCCTAATCCTAACCCTAACCGTAAACTTCACCCTAACCCTCACCCTCACCCTCACCATTACTCTAACCCTAACCCTAACAATAATACTAATCCTAATCATAAACCTAACCCGAACCCTAACCCTAACTGTAATCCTAAAACTCACCCTCATGCTAACCCTAATCCTAACCCTAACACTCACCCTAACCCTAATCCTCACCCTCACTGTAAACCTAACCTCAACTTAACCCTCACCCTAACCCTAACCCTAAACCTTAATCTAACAGTAACCCTAACCCTCACCCTCACCCTAGCCCTCACCCTAACCCTAATCCTATCCCTAATCCTCATACTTACCCTCACCCTAACCCTAAACTTAACCCTCACCCTAGCCCTAACCCTAAGCCTAATCCTCAATGTAACCCTAAACCTCATGCTCACCATAACCCTAACCCTAACCCTCACCCAAACCATAAACATAGCCTTACCCTAACTCTCACCCTAAACCTCTAACCCTAAACCTTAAGCTAACACTAACCCTAACACTCACCCTCACCCTAGCCCTCACCCTAACCCTAATCCTAACCCTAATCCTCATCCTTACCCTCACCCTAACCTAACCTTAACATTAATCCTAACCCTAACCCTCACCGTCAGCCATACCCTAATACTAACTCTAACACTAAACCTCACCCTAAACCTAAACCTCACTCTCACCATAGCCCTCACCCTAACCTTAATCCTAACACTAAAACTCATCCTAACCCTCCCCCTAACCCTTACCGTAACCCTCACCCTAACCCTAACCCTTACCCTCAACCTCAACCTCAGCCTAACCCTAAGCCTAACCCTAAACCTAACTCTAACACACACACTCACCTAACCATAACCCTAATCCTAACCCTAACCCTCACCCTCACCCTCACCCTCTGTGTAACCCTAAGCCTAACCCTAAGCCTAACCCTAACCTCACACTCACCCTAACCCTTACCCTAATCCTAATCCTAAACCTAATCCTAACCCTCACCCTCAGCCTCAGCTTAACCCTAACTCTAACCCTAAACCTCACCCTCACCCTAATCCTAACACTAATCCTAACCCTACACCTCACCCTAACCCTACCCCTAAACTTCACCCTCACCCTAGCCATCACCCTAACCCTAATCCTTACCCTAACCCTCATCCTAACCTTGCCACTAACCCTAACCCTAACCCTCACCCTAACAATAACCCTCATCCTCACCCTCACCCTAACTCTAATCCTAACCCTAACCCTAAACCTCACTCTAACCCTAACCCTAAACCTCACCCCCACTCTCCCCTCACCATAACTCAAACCCTAAACCTAGCGATAACACTAATCCTAATCCTAATCCTAACCTTAACTGTAATCCTAACACTCACTCTCCTGCTAACCCTAATCCTAACCCTAACCTTCACTCTAAACCTAATCCTCACCCGCACCGTAACCGTAACCCTCAACCTCACCCTCACCCTAACCCTAACCCTAACCCTAATCCTTAATCTAACACTAACCCTCACCCTCAGGCTAGCCCTCACCCTAACCCTAATCCTAAACCTAATCCTCATCCTTGCCCTCACCCTAACCGTAACCTTAACCCTCACCCTAGCCCTAACCCTAAATCTAATCCTCAATGTAACCCTAAACCTCATGCTCACCATAACCCTAACCCTAACCCTCACCCTAACCTTAAACATAACCGAACCCTAACTCTTACCCTAACCCTAACCCTAACACTCACCCTAACCCTAACTCTCACCCTCACCCTAACCCCAATCCAAACCCTAATACTAACCCTAACCCTAATCCTAACACTCACCCTAAAGCTAACCCTAATCCTAAACCAAACCCTCAACCTAACCCTAATCATTACCCTGACCATAACCATAACCCTCAAACTAACCCTCACCCTAGTTCTAACCCTAACCCTAAACATTAATCTAACACTAACCCTAAACCAGAACCTCACCCTAGCCATCACCCTAACCCTAATCCTAACCCTAATCCTCATCCTTACCCTCACCCTAACGTAACTTTAACCCACACCCTAGCCCTAAACCTAACCCTAATACTCAATGTAACCCTAAACCTCATGCTCACTGTAACCCTAACACTAAACCTAACCCTAATCCTAACACTCACCCTTACACTAACCTTAATCCTAAACCTAACCCTCACCCTAACCCTAATCATCACCCTGACCGTAACCCTAACCCTCAACCTAATCCACACCCTAAACCTAACCCTAAACCAAAACCTTATTCTAAAACTAACCCTAACCCTCACCCTCACCCTAGCCCTCACCCTAACCGTAATCCTAACCCTAATCCTCATCCTTACCCTCACCCTAACCTTAACCCTCACCCTAGCCCTAACCCTAAGCCTAATCCTCAACATAACCCTAAACCTCATGGTCACTATAACCCTAACTCTAACCCTCACCCTAACCCGACACATAACCGAACACTAACTCTCACCCTAAGCCTAACCCTAACACTCACCCTAACCCTAACCCTCAACCTCACCCTAACCCTAATCCTAACCCTATCCCTAAACCTCACACTAACCCTAACCCTTACCCTCACCCTCACCCTCACCCTCACCATAACTCTAACCCTAACCCTAACAATAACACTAATCCTAACCCTAAACCTAACCCTAACCCTAACCCTAACACTAATCCTACCACTCATCCTCAGGCTAAACCTAATCCTAAACCTAACTCTCACCATAAACCTAATCATCACCCTTAACGGAACCCTAACCCTCAAACTTACCCTCACCCTAACCCTAACCCTAAACCTTAATCTAACATTAACCCTAACCCTCACCCTCACCCTAGCCCTCACCCTAACCCTAATCCTAACCCTAATCCTCATCTTTACCCTCACCATCACCCTAAAATTAACCCTCAACCTAGCCCTAACGCTAAGGGTAATCCTCCAAGTAGACATAAACCTCATGCTCACCTTAACCATAACCCTAATCCTCACCCTAACCATAAACATAACCGAACCCTAACTCTCATCCTAACCCTAACCCTAACCCTAAACCTTAATCTAACACTAAGCCTAACCCTCACCCTCACCCTCAGCCTAACCCTAAGCCAAACCCTAACCCTAGCCCTAATGCTCACACTCACCCTAACCCTTACCCTAAACCTAATCCTAACCCTAAGCCTAACCCTCACCTTCAACCTAACCCTCACCCTAACCCTAAATCTAAAACTAACCCTAACCCTAACGCTCAACCTCAGCCTCATCCTACCCCTAACTCTAACCTTAAACGTCACCCTCACCCTAACACTAACCCTACCTATAAACGTAAACCTCACCCTAACCCTAACCCTAAACCTCACCCTCACCATAGCCCTCACCCTAACACTAATCCTAACCCTAATCCTCATCCTAACCCTCACCCTAACACTAACCATAACCCTCAAGCTCACCCTAACCCTAATCCGAACCCTCACCCTCAGTCTAACCCTAACCCTCACCCTCACTGTAACCCTTACCTTAACCCTCAACCTAGCCCTAAACTTAACCCGAACACTAACTCTCACCCTTACCATAATCCTAACCCTCAAGCTAACTCTAACCCTAAAACTCATTCTCACCCTAGCCACACCCAAGCCTAATCCTAACCCTATCCCTTTTCCTAATCCTCCCCCTAACCCTTACCCTAACCCTCAGTCTAACACTAACTCTCAGCCTTACCCTCACTCTCAGCCGTACCCTAAGCCTAAGCCTAAGCCTAACCCTAACCCTAACCTCACCCTCAGCCTAACCCTAAGCCTAACCCTAAACCTAACCCTAACACACACACTCACCCTCACCCTAAACCTCACCCTAACCCTAACACTCATCCTAAACCTCCTCATAACCCTAACCCTAACACTAACACTAACCCACACCCTCACCCCCAGCATAATCCTAAGCCTAACCCTAACCCTAACCCTCACACTCACCATAAACCTAACCCTAAACCTCACCCTAACCCTAACCCTCACCCTCAACCTCAGCCTAACCCTAAGCCTATCCCTAACCCTAATCCTACTACTAACCCTAATCCTAAACCTCACCCTCAACCTAAACCTCAAATTAAGGCTAAGCCTAACATTAATCCTAACCCTAACCCTCGCCTTCAGCCTCACCCTAACACTAACTATACCACTAAACCTCACCCTGAACATAACCTAAATCTCATCCTCACCCTAGCCCTCAACCTAACACTAACCCTAACCCTAACCCTCACCTTAAGCCTGACCCTAACATTAATTCTAACACGAACTCTCACCCTCAGCCTCACCCTCACCCTAACTCTAACGCTAAACCTCACACTGAACCTAACCCTAACCCTAACCCTATCCCTAAACCTCATCCTACCCCTATCCCTAACCCTCACCCTCACACTCACCATAACCTTAACCCTAACCCTAACACAAACAATAACCCTAACCCTAACCCTAACCGTCACCCTAACCCTAACCATCACCATAACGCTTATCTTCACCCTAATACTAACCCTAAACCTAACACTAAACCACACACTAACCCTAAAAATTACCCTAACCATAAACTTCACCCTAACACTAAACCTAAACCTCAACCTCTGGCTATACCTCGCCCAAACCCTAATCCTCATCCTCACCCTAAACTTCACATTAACCCTAACCCTAACACTAACACTAATCCTCAATCTAACCCTCACCCTCACCCTATCCCTAACCTTAACCCTCACCCTAACCATAAACGTCACCCTTCCCATAACCCTCAAACTCAGCCTAACCCTCACCTTTACCCTTACTCTCACCCCACCATAACCCTCACTCTAACCCTAACCCTCCCCCTACCCCTAACTCTACCCTAAACCTCAACCTCAACCTAACCCTAACTCTAACCCTGAGCCTAAAACTAACCCTCACCCTAACCCTAACTGTAACCATCACCCTAACCCTAATCCTCACCCCCACCGTCACCCTCAGCCTAACCCTAAGCCTAAGCCTAAACCTAACCCTAAACCTCACACTCACCCTCACCCTAACCTAATCCTAACTCTAAACCTAACCCTAAACCTCAACCGAACCCTCAACCTAAACTTAACCCTAACATTTACCCTAACCCTAACCCTCGACGTAACCCTCCAAGTAAACCTAAATCTAACCCTAAACCTCAAGCTCAACCTAATGCTAATCCTAATGCTAATCCTAACCCTAACCCTAAACCTCACACTAATCCTAACACTCACCCTCACCCTCACCCTCACCATAACTCTAACCCTAACCCTAACAATAGCAGTAATCCTAACCCTAAACTTAACCCTAACCCTAACCTAAACCTAATGCTAACACTCAACCTCACCTTAACCCTAACCCTAACCCTAAGCCTAACCCTAACCCTAACTCTCACCGTAACCCTAACCCTCATCCTAACCCTCACCCTAAACCTAACCCTAAATCTAAACCTTACCCTAACACTAACCCTAATCCTCAACTTCAACATAGCCCTCACCCAAAACCCTAGTTGTAAACCTAATCCTTATCCTAACCATCACCCTAACTCTAAGCCTAACCCTAATCCTAACCCCAACCCTCACTGTAACCCTAACACTAACCCTAACCCTAACCCTAACACTAAACCTAACTTTAAATTTAACACTAAACCTAATCCTAATCCTCAGCCTCACCCTCACCCTGATACAAACCGTAACCCTAACCCTCATCCTAACTCTAAGATTAAACCTAACCCTAATCCTAACCCTCACACTCACCCTCACCCTAACCCTAATCCTAAACCTAAACCTATAAATAACCCTAAACCTCAACCTAACCCTCAGCCTAGCCCTCACCCTTACACTTATCCTAACCCTTACTCTCACCCTAACAATAAACCTCACCCTAACCCTAACCCTCAACCTAACACTTAACCTCACACTATCACTAAGCCTACCCCTAACACTAACTCTCACACTAACCCTAAACATCACCCTAACCCTAACACTCACCCTAACACTAACCCTAACCCTCATCCTCACCCTAGCCTTCACCCTAACCCTAATCCTCACCCTCACCCTCAACCTCAGCCTAACCCTAAGCCTAACCCTAAACCTAACCCTAACCCTCACACTCACCCTAACCCTAACCCTAATCCTAATCCTAACCCTCACCCTCACCCTAACCATCACCCTAAACCGAACCCTAAACCTAACAATAACCTAAACGCTAACCTTCACCCTCAGCCTCACCCTAACCCTAACACTAACCCTAAACCTCACCCTCACCCTAACCCTAACCCTAAGCCTAACCTTAAACTTCACCCTCACACTCACCCTAGCCCTTACCCTAAATCTAAACCTCACCCTAACACTCCCCCTAACCCTAACCCTCACCCTCAACCTCACCCTCAGCCTAACCCTCAGCCTAACCCTAAACTTAAACCTAACACACACACTCACGCTCACTCTAACCATAATCCTGTCCCTAAACCTAAGTCTAACCCTAAACCTGCCCCTAACTCTGACCCCAACCCCAACCCTAAAACTAACCCTTACCCTAACCCTCAACCTAAACCTCACCCTAACCCTAACTCTAACCCTAAACCTCACTTTCACCCTAGCCCTCACCCTAAACCTAATTGTAACCTAATTCTCATCCTAACACTCACCCTAACTCTAAGCCTAACGCTAACCCTAACCCTAAGCCCAACCCTCACTGTAACACTAACACTAACCCTAAAACTAACACTAACCCTAAACCTAACACTAAACCTAACCCTAATCCTCAGCCTCACCCTCACCGTAACGCAAACCCTAAACCTAACCCTCCTCCTAACTCTAAGTCTAATTCTAACCCTAATCCTAACCCTCACACTCACCCTCAACCTAAACCTAATCCTAAACTTAAGACTATCCCTAACCCTAACACTCACCCTAACCCTCAGCCTAGCCCTCACCCTTACAGTTATACTAACCCTAACTCTCACACTAACCATAAACCTCACCCTAACACTAACCCTTACCCTAACGCTTACCCTCAACCTAACACTAAGCCTAACCATAACACTAACACTCACACTAACCCTAAACATCACCCTAAACCTAAACCTCACCCTAACACTAAACCTAACCCTCACCCTCACCATAGCCTTCACACTAAACCTAATTCTCATCCTCAGCATAAACCTCACACTAACCCTAACACTAATCCTCAATCTAACCGTCAACCTCACACTAACACTAACACTAACAATCACCCTAACCCTTACCCTCACCCTTACCGTAACCCTCACCCTCAGCCTAAACCTCAATTTTACCCTTACCGTCACCCACACGATAACCCTCACTCTAAACCTAACTCTCACCCTAACCCTAACTCTACCCCGAAACCTCACCCTCAGCCTAACCCTAACTCTAACCCTAACCCTAACACTAACCCTCAACCTAACCCTAACCCTAACCATCACCCTAACCCTAATCCTCACCTCCACCCTCACGCTCAGCCTAACCCTAAGCCTAAGCCTAACCCTAACCCTAAACCTCACACTCACCCTCACCCTAACCCAATTCCTAACCCTAAACCTAACCGAAAACCTAAACCTCAACCTAATCCTCACCCTAACCTTAACCCTAACACTTACCCTAACCCTAAATCTCGACCTAACCCTCCAAATAACCTAAATAAAACCATACACCTTACCCTCACCCTAAGCCTAAACCTAACCCTAACCTAAACCACAACCTAACCCTCACTCTAACCTTAACCCTAACACTTACCCTATACCTAGCTCTCGACCTAACCCTCCAAATAACCTAAATCTAACCATAAACCTCACCCTCACACTAACCCTAAACCTAATCCTAACCCTAAACCTCACCCTAACCCTAACACTCACCCTCACCCTCACCCTCACCATAACTCTAACCCTAACCCTAACAATAATAGTAATCCTAACCCTAAACCTTACCCTAACCCTAACCATAAAGCTAACACTCAACCTCACCCTAACCCTAATCCTAACCCTAACTCTCACCCTAACCCTAAACATCACCCTCACCATAACCCTAACACTCATCCTAACCCTCACCCTAACCCTAACCCTAACCCTAAACCTTACCCTAACACTAACCCTAATCCTCACCTTCACACTAGCCCTCACCTTAACCTTAATCGTAAACCTCATCCTCATTCTAACCCTGTCCCTAACTCTAAGCCTAAGCTTAACCCTAACCCTAACCCCAACCCCAACTGCAATGCTAACACTAACCCTAACACTAACACTAAACCTTAACCTAAACCTAATCCTCAGCCTCAGCCTCACCCTAACCCAAACCCTAACCCTAACCCTCATCCTAACTCTAAGACTAATGCTAACCCGAATCCTAACCCTCACACTCACCCTCACCCTAAACCTAATCCTAAACCTCACCCTATCCCTAACCCTAACCCTCACCCTAACCCTTAGCCTAGCCCTCACCATTACACTTATCCTTACCCTAACCCTCACCCTAACCATAACCCTCACCTTAACCCTAAACCACACCCTAACACTTACCCTCAACCTAACACTAACCCTAATCCTAACACTAACCCTAAACATCACCCTAACCCTAAACCTCACTCTAACACTAACCCTAACCCTCAACCTCACCCTAGCCTTCAGTCTAACCCTACCCCTCATCCTCACCATAAACCCTCCACTAACCATAACACTAATCCTCAATCTAACACTCAACCTCACCCTAACCCTAACACTAACCCTCACCCTAACCCTAACCCTCACCCTTACCGTAACCCTCACCCTCAGCCTAACCGTCACCTTTACCCTTACTGTCACCCCCACGCTAACCCGCAACCTAACCCTAACCATCACCCTAACTAAAACTGTACCCCTAAACCTCACCCTCAACCAAATCCTTACTCTTACCCTAATCCTAACACTAAACCTCACTGTAACCCTAAACCTAACGCTCACCCTCACCGTAACCGTAACTCTAACCCTAAACCTAACAGTAACCCTAAACCTAACCCAAACCCTCAACCTAAACATAACACTCACACTAAACCTAACCCTCACACTAACACTTACCCTCAACCTAACACTAACCCTAACCCTAACACTAACCCTCACACTAACCCTAAACTTCACACTAATCCTAAACGTCACCCTAAACCTAACCCTAACCCTAATCCTCACCCTCATCCTAACCCTCACCCTAACCCTAATCCTAACCCTCATCCTCACCATATACCTCAGACTAACCCTAACCCTAATCCTCAATCTAACCCTCACCCTAATCTTAACCCTAACCTTTACCCTAAACCTAAACCTAACCCTAAAACTCACCCTTATCTTAACCCTCACCCTCAGCTTAAATATCACCATTATCCTTAACATCATCCTCACCCTAACCCTCACCCTAACCCTAAACCTCATCCTAACCCTCACCCTAACCGAATACCTAACCATCACCCTAACACTAAACCTCACCCTCACCCTAGCCCTCACCCTAACCCTAATCCTAATCCTAAACCTCATCCTAAACTCAAACTAACCCTAACCCTAACCATCATCTTAAACGTAATCCTCACCCCCACCCTCACCCTCAGCCTTACCCTAAAACAAAGCCTAACCCTAACCCTAACCTTCAAACTCACCCTCACCCCAATCCTAACCCTAATCCTAACCATAACCCTAAACCTCACCCTAACCCTCACCCTATCCTTAACCCTAAAACTAACCCTAACACTATCCCTCGACCTAACATCCAACTAACCTAAATCTAACCCTAATCCTCACCCTAACCCTAACCCTAATCCTAAACCTCACCCTAAACCTCACCCTAATCCTAAACCTAACCCTCACCCTCACCATAACTCTAACCATAACCCTAACAGTAACACTAACCCTAACCCGAAACCTAACCCTAACCCTAACCCTAATCCTAACACACACCCTCATGCTAACCCTAATCCTAACCCTAACCCTCACCCTAACCATAATCCTCACACTCACTGTAACCCTAACCCTCAACCTAACCCTCACCCTAACACTAACCCTAACCCTAAACCTTAATCTAACACTAACCCTAACCCTCAGCCTCACCCTAGCTCTCACCCTAACCCTAATCCTAACCCTAATCATCATCCTTATTCTCACCCTAACCCTAAACTTATACCTCACCCAAACCCTAACACTAACTCTAAATCTCAACCTAACCCTAAACCTCAAGCTCAGCCTAACACAAAGCCTAACATTAATCCTAACTCTCACACCCACCCTAACCCTTACCCTAAAACTAATACTTACCCTAAGCCTAAACCTCACCCTCAACTTAACCCTAAACATAACACTAAACCTAACTCTAACCCTAAACCTCACCCTAACCCTAACTCTATACCTCACCCTCACAATAGCCCTAACCCTAAACCTAATCCTAACCCTAAAGCTCACACTAACACTAAACCTAACCCACACCGTCACCCTAACACTAAACCTAACCCTCACCCTCACCCTCACCCTAACCCTAATCTGAACCCAAACCCTCAACCTAACCCTAAACTTAAACCGAACCCTAACTCTCACCCTTAACCTAACCCTCACCCTCACCCTAACCCTTACCCTAAACCTCACCCTCACCCTAGCCCTCATCCTCAACCTCTCACTCAGCCTAACCCTAAGCCTAACCCTAAACATAACCCTAACACACACACTCACCCTCACCCTCACCCTAATCCTAACGTGAACCTTCATCTTAACCCTCCCCATAACCCTAACCCTCACCCTAACCTTAAACCACACCCTCAACCTCAGCCTAATCCTAAGCGTAACCCTAACCCTAAACTTCACACTCATCCTAACCCTAACCCTCAACCTCACCCTAACCCTAACCCTCACCATCAAGCTCAGCCTAACACTAAGCCTATCCCTAACCCTAACAATGACTTGCACACTCACCCTAACACTAACCCTAATCCTATTCCAAACCCTAACCCTAACGCTCACCCTCAAACTAACCCTCACCTTAAGCCTAACCCTAACATTAATCCTAACCCTAACACTCACCTTCAGCCTCACCCTAACCCTAACTCTAACACTAAACCTCACCCTGACCCTAACCCTAACCCTAACCCTCTCCCTAAACCTAATCCTAGCCCTAAACCTAACCCTCACCCTCACCCTCACCATAACCTTAACCCTAACCTTAACACTAACAATAAGCCTAACCCTAACCAATACCCTCACCCTAAACATAACCCTCACCCTAACCCTCACCCTAACCCTAAACCTCACCCTAACCCTAACCCTCACTCTTACCGTAACCCTCACACTCAGCCTAACCCTCACATTTACCCTTACCGTCACCCCCACCCTAACCCTCACTCTAACCCTAACCCTCACCCTAACCCTAACTCTACGCCTAAACCTCACCCTCACACTAACCCTAACTCTAAACCGAACCCTAAGACTATCCCTCCCCCTAACCCTAACCCAAACCATCACCCTAACCCTTATCCTCACCCCCACCCTTACCCTCATCCTAAGCCTAAGCCTAAACCTAACCCTAACCCTAAACCTCACACTCACCCTCACCCTAACCCTAATCCTAAACCTAAACCTAACCCTAAACCTCAACCTAACCTTAACCCTAACACTTACCCTAACCCTAACCCTCGACTTAACCTTCCAACTAAACCTAAATGTAAACATAAACCTCACCCTCTCCCTAACGCTAATCCTAACCCTAACAATAAACCTCACCCTCACCCTAGCCCTCACCTTAAGCCTAATCCTAAACCTAACCCTCATCCTAACCCTCACCCTAATCCTAAACCTCACCCTAACTTTAAGCCTAACCCTAATCCTCATCCTCACACTAGCCCTCACCCTAACCCTAATTCTAACCCTCATCCTCACCCTAACCTTAACCCTCATCCTCACCTGAAACCTCACACTAACCCTAACCCTAATCCTCAATCTAACCCTCACGCTCACCCTAACCCTATCCCTAACACTTGCCCTAACCCTAACCCTAACCCTAAACCTCACCCTTATCTTAACCCTCAGACTCAGCCTAAACCTAAACTTTACCCTTACCAACATCCTCACCCTAACCCTCACCCTAACACTAAACCTCATCCTAATCCTCACCCTAACTGTAAACCTAACCATCACCATAATGCTAACACTCACCCTCAACCTCATGCTCAGCCTAACCCTAAAACTAAGCCTAATCCTTACCCTAACCCTGACCCTCACCCTAGCCCTCACCCTAACGCTAATCCTAAACCTAACCCTCATCATCCTAGCCCCAACCCTAAACATCACCGTAAAACTAATCTTCAACCCCACTGTCACCCTCAGCCTAACCCTAAGCCTAAGATTAAGTATAACCCGCACACTCACCTTCACCCTCACCCTCACCCTACTCTTAACCCTAACCCTAACCATAACCCTAAACCTCAACCTAACCCTCACCCTAACCTTAACCCTAAAACTAACCCTAACCCTAACCCTCAACCTAACCCTCCAACTAACCCTAAATCTAACCTAAATTTCACACTCACCCTAAGCCTAATCCTAATCCTAACCTAAACCTCACCCTAACAATAAGCCTAAACCTCACCCTCACCCTCACCCTCATCATAACTCTAACCCTAACCCTAACAATAACACTAATCCTAACCCTAAACCTAACCCTAACCCTATCCCTAACTATAATGCTAACACTCACGCTCATGCTAACCCTAATCCTAACGCTAACCCTCACCCTACCCCTAATCCTCACCCTCAACGTAACCCTAACCCTCAACCTAACCCTCACCCTCACCCTAACCCTAACCCTAAACCTTAATCTAACACTAACCCTAACCCTCACCCTCAACCTTACCCTCACCTTAACCCTAATCCTTACCCTAATCCTTATGCTTACCCTCACCCTATCCCTAACCTTAACCCTCACCCTAACCCTAACCCTAAACCTAACCCTCAACCTAATCCTAACCCTCACGCTCACCGTAACACTAACCCTCACCCTCACCCTCACCCTCAGCCCAAACCTAAGCCTAACTGTAACCCTCACACTCACCCTAAACCTTACCCTAATACTAATCCTAACCCTAACCCTAACCCTCACCCTCAGCTTCACCCTAACCCTAACTCTAACCCTAAACCTCACAATCTCCCTAACCCTAACCCTGACCATAACCTTAAACCTCACCCTCACATTCACCCTAGCCCTTACCCTAACCCTAATCCTAACCCTAACCCTCATCCTAACCCTCCCCATAAACCTAAGGCTCAGCTTCAACCTCAACCTCTGCCTAATCTTAATCCTAACCCTAAACCTAAACCTAACACACACACTCCCCCTCACTCTAGCCCTAATCCTATCACTAAACCTAACCCTAATCCTAACCGTCCCCCTAACTCTTACCATAAAACTAACCCTAAATCTAACCCTTATCATAACCCTCAACCTAAACCTCACCCTAACACTAACTCTAACCCTAAACCTCACCCTCACCCTAACCCTAACTCTAACTCTAACCCAAACCATAAACCTCACCCTAACAGTAACCCTAACCCTAACCCTCGACCTAAGCCTCCAACTAAACCTAAATCTAATCATAAACCTCACCCTCACCATAACCTTAATCCTAAACCTGACCCTAAACCTCACCCTAACCCTAACCCTAACTGTCAAACTAACCCTCACCCTCACCCTAACCCTAACCCACACCCTCACCCTCAGGCTAAATCCTAAGCCTAAACCAAACCCTAACCCTCTCACTCACCCTAACCCTAACCCTAAAACTCACCCTAACCCTAAACCTAACCCTCAACCTTAGCCTAACCCTAAGCCTATCCCTAACCCTAACCCTAACCCTCACACTCACCCTAAACCTGACCCTAATCCTACTCCTCACCCTAACCCTAACCCTCACCCTCAACCTAACCCTCACGATAAGCCTAACCCTAACATTAATCCTAATGCTAAACCTCACCCTCAGCCTCACCCTAACCCTAACTCTAACACTAAACCTCACCCTGACCCTAACCCTAACCAGAAACCTATCCCTAAACCTCTTCCTAGCCCTAAACCTAACCTTCACCCTCACCCTCAACATAATCTTAACCCTAACCCTAATGCTATCAATAATCCTAACCCTAACCCTAACCCTCACCCTAAGCATAACCCTCACCCTAACCCTAACCCTCACCCTAACACTTACCCTCACCCTAAGACTTACCCTCACCCTTACACTAACCCTAACCCTAAAACTAACCCTAACCATCAACCTAACCCTAAACCTCACTCTAACCTTAACCCTAAACCTCACCCTCTCCCTAGCCCTCACCCTCATACTCACCCTAAACTTCACACTAACCCTAACCGTAATCCTCAATCTAACCCTCACCCTCACCCTAACCCTCACTCTAACGCTCACCCTAACCCTCACGCTCACCCTAACTGTAACACTCACCCTCAGCCTAAAAGTGACCTTTACCCTTACCGTCACCCACCCTAACCCACACTCTAACGCTAACCCTCACCCTAAACCTAACGCTACCCCTAAACCTCACCCTGACCCTAACCCTAAATCTAACCCTAACCCTAATACTATCCCTCACCATAACCCTAACACTAACCATCACCCTAACCCTAATCCTCACCCCAGCCCTCACCCTCAGCCTAACCCTAAGCCTAAGAATAACCCTAACCCTAAACCTCACACTCACCCTCACCCTAACACTAATCCTAAACCTAACCCTAACCCTAACCCTAAACCTCAACCTCACCCTGACCCTAACTTTAAACCTAACACTAACCGTAACCCTAACCCTCGACCTAACCCTCCAACTAAACCTAAATCTAACCTAAACCTCACCCTCACCCTCACACTAATCCTAACCCTAACCCTAAACCTCACCCTAACCCTAACCCTAACCTCACCCCAACCTTCACCCTCACCATAATTCTAACCCTAACCCTAACAATAACAATAATCCTAACCCTAAACCTAATCCTATCCCTAACCGTAACCCTAATGCTAACACTCAACCTCACCCTAACCCTAATTCTAACCCTAACCCTCACCCTAACCCTAACTCTAAACCTAACCCTAACACTAACCATCACCCTAACCCTAATCCTCACCCCACCCTCACCCTCAGCCTAACCCTAAGCCTAAGACTAAGCCTAACACTAAACCTCACCCTCACCCTTACCCCAATTCTAAAACTAATCCTAACCCTAACCCTAAACCTCAACCTTACCCTCAACCTAAACTTAACCCTAACACTTTCCATAACCCTAACCCTCCACCTAAGCCTCCAAATAAACCTAAATCTAACCATAAACCTCACCCTCACCCTAATCCTAACCATAACCCTAAACCTCACCCTAACCCTAACACTCACCCTCACCCTCACCCTCACCATAACTCTAACCCTAACCCTAAAAATAACAGTAATCCTAACCCTAAACCTAACCCTAACCATAACCATAACCCTAATGCTAACACTCAACCTCACCTTAACCCTAAACCTAACCCTAATCCTCACCCTCACCCTAACCCTCATCCTCACTGTAACCCTAACGCTCATCCTAACCCTCACCCTAACTCTAACACTAACCCTAAATCTTACCCTAACACTAACCCTAATCCTCACCTTCACCCTAGCCCTGACCCTAAACCTAATCGTAAGTCTAATCTTCATTCTAACCTTCACCCTATCTCTAAGCCTAAACCTAACCCTAACCCTAACCCCAACCCTCACTGGATCCCTAACACTAACCCTAACATTAACACTAACGCTAAACCTAACCTAAACCTAACCCTAAACCTAACCCTAATCCTCAGCCTCACCCTCACCCTAACCCAAAACCTAACCCTAAACCTCATCCTAACTCTAAGCCTAATCCTAACCCTAGTCCTAACCCTCACCCTAACCCTAATCCTAAACCTATCCCTATTCCTAACCCTAACCATCAGCCTAACCCTTAGCCTAGCCCTTACCCTTAAACTTATCCTAACCCTAACCCTCACCCTAATCATAAAACTCACCCTAACCCTAAACCTCACCGTAACACTTACCCTCACCCTAACACTAACCCTAATCCTAACACTACCTCTCACACTAACCCTAAACATCACCCTAAACCTAAACCTCACCCTAACACTAACCCTAACCCTCACACTCACACTAGACTTCAGGGTAACCCCAACCCTCATCCTCTCCATAAATCTCACACTAACCCTAACACTAATCCTCATTCGAACTCCCAACTAGCACTGACCATCAACCTAACCCTAACACTCACCGTTACCGTAACCCTCAGCCTCAGCCTAACCCTCACCTTTACCTTTAACGTCACCCCCACGTTAACCCGCACCCAAACCCTAACCCTCACCCTAACACTAAATGTACCCCTATACCTCACCCTCTCCCTAATGCTAACACTTACCCTAACCCTAACACTAAACCTCACCCTCAACCTAACCCTAATCCTAACCCTAACCCTAAACCTCACCCTAACCGTAAACCTAACAATCACCCTCACCCTCACCCTCACCATAACTTTAACCCTAACCCTAACAATAACACTAATCTTAACCCTCAACCTAACCCTAACCATAACTGTAATCCTAACACTCACCCTCATGTTAACCCTAATCCTAACCGAAACCCTCACCCTAACCCTAATCCTCACCCTCACTGTAACCCTAACCCTCACCCTAACCCTCACCCTAACCCTAACCCTAACCCTAAACCTTAACCTAACACTAACCCTAACCCTCACCCTCAACCTAGCCCTCACCCTAACACTAATGCTAAACCTAATCCTCATCCTTACCCTCACCGTAACCCTAACCTTAACCCTCACCCTAACCCTAACCTTAACCCTCACCCTAACCCTAACCCTAACCCTAACCCTAACCCTCACGCTCCCCTTAACTCTAACCCTCACCCTAACCCTAAACATAAACTTACCCTAACTCTCACCCAAACCCTAACCCTAACCCTCCCGCTAACCCTAAGCCTCACCCTCATCCTCACCCTCAGCCTGACCCTAAGCGTAACCGTAACCCTCACACTCACCCTAACCCTTACCCTAAACCTAATCCTAACCCTAACTCTAACCCTCACCCTCAGCCTCACTGTAACCCTTACTCTAACCTAAACCTCACCCTCACCCTATCCCTAACCCTAACCATAACCTTAAACCTCACCCTCACACTCACCCTACACCTTACCCTAAACCTATTCCTAATGCTAACCCTCATCCTAACCCTCCCCCTAACCCTAAACCTCACCCTCAACCTCACCCTCAGCCTAACACTAAGCCTATCCCTAAACCTAAACCTAACACACACACTCCCCCTCACTCTAACCTTAATCTTATACCTAACCCTAACCCTAATCCTAACATTTCCCCTAACTCTCACCCTAACCCTAACCCTAAAACTAACCCATAACATAACCCTCAACCTAAACCTCACCCTAAACCTAACTCTAATCCTAAAACTCACCCTCACCCTAACCCTAACTCTAAACCTAATCCAAACCGAAAAGGTCACCCTCACACTAAGCCTAATCCTAAGATTAACCCTAACCCTAACCCTCACACTCATCCTAACCCTAACCCTAAACCTCACCCTAACCCTAACCCTCACACTCAACCTCAGCTTAACCCTAAGCCTGTCCCGAACCCTAACCCTAACCCTAACCCTAACCCTCACCCTAACACTAACCCTAATCCTACTCCTAATCCTAACCCTAACCATCACTCTCAAACTAACCCTCAACTTAAGCCTAACCCTAACATTAATCCTAACCCTAACCCTCACCCCCAGCCTCACCCTAACCCTAACACTAACACTAAACCTCACCCTAACCCTAACACTAACCCTAACCCTATCCTTAAACCTCATCCTAGACCTAAACCTAACCATCATCCTCACCCTCACCATAACCTTAACCTTAACCCTAACACTAACAATAACCCTAACATTAACCCTAACCCTTACTCTCACCCTAACACTACCCCTAAACCTAACACTAAACCTCACATTAAACCTAACCATCACCCTAACCATAAACCTCACCCTAAATCTAACCCTAAACCTCAAGCTCTCGCTAGACCTCGCCCTAACCCTAACCCTCATCCTCAACTTAAACTTCACACTAACCGTAACACTAATCCTCAATCTAACCCTCACTCTCATCCTAACCCTAACCATAACCCTCACACTTACTGTAACTCTTACCCTAAGCCTAACCCTGACCTTTACCCTTACCGTCACCAACACAGTAACCCTCACTCTAACCCTAATCCTCACCCTAACCCTAAATCTACCCCTAAACCTCACCCTCACTCTAACCCTAACTCTAATCCTAACCCTAACACTAACCCTCACCCTAACCCTAACCCTAACCATCACCCTAACCCTAATCCTCACCCCTACCGTCACCCTCAGCCTAACCCTAAGCCTAAGCCTAACCCTAACCCTAAACCTCACATTCACCCTCACCCTAACCCTAATCCTAAACCTAACCCTAACCCTAGCCCCAAACCTCAACCTAACCCTCAACCTAACCTTAACCCTAACACTTACCCTAACCCTAACCCTCCACCCAACCCTCCAACTAAACCTAAATCTAACCATAAACCTCACCTCACACTAACCCTAATCCTATCCCTGACCCTAAACCTCAACCTAACCGTAACACTCACCCTCACCCTCATCATAACTCTAACCCTGAACCTAACAATAACAGTAATCCTAACCCTCAACCTAACCCTAACCATAACCCTAACACTAATGCAAATACTCAACCTCACCCTAACCCTAATCCTAACCCTAACCCTCACCCTAAACCTAATCCTCACCCTCACTGTAACCCTAACCCTCAACCTAACCCTCACCCTAACCCTAACCCTCACCCTAAACCTCATCCAAACACTAACCCTAAACGTCACCCTCACCCTAGCCCTCACCCTAACCCTAATTCTAACCCTAATCCTCATCCTAACCCTCACCCTAACCCTAACCCTAACCCTCACCGTAACCCTAACCCTCACCTTAACCTTTATCCTCACCCTCACCCTCATCCTAAACCTAAGCCTAACCCACACCCTAACCCTAACCCTCACACTCACCCTATACCTAACCCTAATCCTCATCCTAACACTCACCCTCACACTAACCCTAATCCTACTCCTAACCCTAATCCTAAACCTCACCCTCAAACTAACCCTCATCTTAAGCCAAAGCCTAATATTAATCCTAACCCTAACCCTCAGCCTCAGCCTCATCCTATCCTTAACTCTAACACTAAACCTCACCCGGACCCTAATCCTAAACCTCGCCCACAAACTAGCCCTCACCCTAACCAGAATCCTAACCCTAACCCTCACCCTAAACCTAACCATAACCCTCACCCTCAACCTAACACTAACCCTCACCCTCAACCTCACCCTCAGCCTAACCCTAAGCCTAATCCTAAACCTAATTCTAACACACACATTCACCCTCACCCTAACCCTAAGAAAACCCTAACCCTTACCCTCACCGTCACCCTCAGTGTAACCCTAAGCCTAAACCTAACCCTATCCCTAACACTCACACTCACCCGAACCCTTACCCTAATCCTAATCCTAACCCTAACCCTAACCCTCAAACTCAGCCTCACCTTAACCCTAACTATAACCCTAAAACTCATCCTCACCCTAACCCTAAAAGTAACCCTAACCCTAAACCTCACTCTAACCCTAACCCTAAGCTGCCCCCTTACCCTAGCCCTCACCCTAACCCTAATCCTAACCCTAACACTCATCCTAACCCTCCACCTAACCCTAACCCTAACCCTCACCCTTTCCCTAACCCTCACCCTCACCCTCAGCCTAACACTAAGCCTAACCCTAACCCTCACCTTCACACTCACCCTAACCCTACCCCTAATACTAACCCTAACCCTAACCTTAACCCTCACCCTCATGCTAACCCAAATCCTAACCCTAACCTTAATCCTAACCCTCCCTCTAACTCTCACCCTAACCCTAACCCTAACACTAACCCTAAACCTAAACCTCAACCTAACCCTCACCCTAACCCTACCTCTAACCCTAAACCTCACCCTCACCCTAAACCTCACCCTAAACCTAAGCCTAACCCTCACCCTCACCGTAACCTTAACCTTAAACCGAAACCTAAAAATAACCCTAACCCTAATCCTAACCCTCACCCTAACCATAACCCTCATCCCAACCAAAACCCTCATCCTAAGACTTACCCTCACCCTAACATTAACCCTAACACTAACACTAACACTCACCCTAACACTAACCCTAAATCTAACCCTAATCATCTCCCTCACCCTCACCTTAACTCTAGCACTAACCCTAAAAATAACACTAACCCTTAACCGAACCATCACCCTAAACCTAATCCTAACACCCACCCTCACGCTCAGCCTAACCCTAAGCCTAAATCTAACCCTCACCCTAACACTCATACTCACCCTCACTCTAACTCTAATCCTAAACGTAACCCTATCCCTAAACCTCTACCTAACCCTCACCCTCACCCTAACCCTAACACTAACTCTAACCCGAAACCTCACTCTAACCCTTCCGCTAATCCTAACTCTAAACCTAAACCTCACCCTCATCCTAACCTTAACTCTAACACTAAACCTCACCCGGACCCTAATCCTAAACCTCGCCCACAAACTAGCCCTCACCCTAACCAGAACCCACACCCTAACCCAAACCCTCACCCTAACTCTTAACCTAACCCTAACACTAACCCTAACCCTAACCCTAAACCTCACCTAACACAAACCCTAAATCTCACCCTAAACCTCTCCCTCAACCTAACCCTAATCCTAACCCTAACTGTAAACCCCACCCTAACCCTAACCCTATCACAAACCCTAACTCTAACCCTAAACATCACTATTAACCTAACCCTAATTCTAAACATAACCCTAAACCTAAACATCATCCTAAACCTAACCCTAAACTTCAACCTCACCCTCACTAAAACCTAAACCCTAAACCTAACCCTAACAATTACCCAAACTCTAACCCTCACCCTAACACTTACCCTTACCCTAACACTAACCCTAACCCTAACACTAAACCTCACACTAACCCTAACCATTACGCTAACCCCAAACCTCACGATAACCCTATCCCTAACCCTCACCCTCACCCTAGCCCTCACCCTAACCCTAACCCTCATCCTCACCCTAACACTCACTCTCACCCTCACACTCACCCTCAGCCTAACCCTAACCCTAATCCTAATCCTAAGCATAACCCTCACCCTAACCTTAACCCTCACCATAACCGTAACCCTTAAGGTAACACTAACCCTAAACCTAACCCTCACACTAACCCTAACCCTAAACCTAACACTAACCCTAACAATAACCCTCAAGCTCAGCCTCACCCTAACCCTAAATCTAACCCTAAACTTCACTCTCACCCTAACCCTAACCTTAAACCTGACTCTAACCCTAAACCTAAAACTCACCCTCAACCTAGCCCTTGCCCTAACCTTAATGCTAACCCTAACCCTCACCCTAACACTTCCCCTATCCCTCATCCTAAACCTAACCCTCACCCTCAACTTCACCCTCTGCCTAACCCTAGACCTAACCCTAACACACACACTCACCTTCGCACTAACCCTAATCCTATCCCTAAACCTAACCATAACCATAACCCTCCCCCTAACTCTCAAACTAACACTAACCCTATCCCTCACCCTAACCCTAACTCTAAACCTAAACCTTACTCTCAGCCTAACCCTAACTCTAACCCTAACCCAAACCCTAAACCTCAACCTAACCCTAAGCCTAACCCTCAACCTCACCCTCACCATAACCGTAACACTAAACCTAAACCTAACAATAACCCTATTCCTAACCCTAACCCTCACCCTAAACATAACTCGCACCCTAACCCATACCCGCACCCTAACACTTACTCTCACCTTAACACTAACCCTAACACTAACACTAACCCTCCCACTAACCCTCACCCTAACACTATACCTCAACATAACCCTCACCCTCAACCTAACCCTAACACTACCCCAAAACCTAACACTCACTCTAACCCTCCACCTAACCCTATATCTAAACCTCACACTCACCCTAACCCTAACCCTCATCCTAACCCTAACACTCACCCTAACCCTAACCCTCACCCTAAAAATTACCCTAACCCTAACACTAACCCTAACCCTAACACTAACACTCACACTAACCCTAACCATCACCCTAAACCCAAACCTCAAGCTAACCATATCCCTAACCCTCACCCTCACCTTAGCCCTCACCCTAACCCTAACCCTCATCCTCACCCTAACCCTCACCCTGACTCTCACCCTCAGCCTAACCCTAACCCTAATCCTAACACTCACCCTAATCCTAGTCCTAACCCTAACCCTCACCCTAATCGTAACCCTCACTCTAACACTAACCCTAACCCTAAACCTAACCGTAATCCTCAGCCTCAGCCTCACCATAACCCTAACCCTCACCTTAACTCTAAGCCTAAACCTAAGCCTAACCCTAACCCTCACACTCACCCTCACCCTAACCCTAATCATAAAACTAACCCTATCCATAACCCTAGCCCTCTCCCTAACCCTCATCCTAGCCCTCACCCTTACCCTAATCCTAACCCTAAAACTCATCCTAACCCTCACCCTAACCCTAATTCTAATACTAACCCTAATCCTAACCCTCAACCTCAGCCTAACCCTAACCCTAAATCTAACCCTAAACCTCACCCTCACTCTAAACCTAACCCTAACCCTAACCCTAAACATCACGCTAATCCTAACCCTAAACCTCACCCTCACCCTAGCCCTCACCTTAACCCTAATCCTAACCCTAAACTTCTTCCTAGCCCTCACCCTAACACTAACCCTAAACCTCACCCTCACCCTAACCATAATCCTAACACTAAGCCTCAACCTAAACCTAACCGTCACCCTCACCGTAACCCTTACTCTAACCCTCACCCTAACCCTAAACTTAACCCGAACCCTAACTCTAATGGTAAGCCTAATATTAACCCACATCCTAACCCTAACCTTCAACCTTACCTTAACCCTCACCCTCAGTCAAACCCTCACTTTTACCCTTACCGTCAGCCCTACCCTAACCCTCACCCTAACCCAAACACTCACCCTAACCCTCACCCTAAAACTAACTCTATGCCTAAACCTCACCCTCACCCTAACCATAACTCTAACCCTAACCCTAACACTAAACCTCACCCTAACAATAACCCTAACCCTAACCTTCACCCTCAACCAAACCCTCAGCCTAAACCTAATGCTAACCTTAACCCTAAACTTAACCCTCACACTCACCCTAACCCTCACCCTAATCCTAATCCTAACCCTAACTCTAACCCTCACCCTCACCCTCAGTCTCACCCTAACCCTTATTCTAACCCTAAACCTTATCTTCACCCTAACCCTAATCCTAACCCTCATCCTCACCGTAACCGAAACCCTAAACCTAACCCTAACCCTAACCCTAACTCTAACCTCCCCCTAACTCTCAACCTAACCCTAACACTAACCCTGACCCTAAACCTCACGGTAACCCTAACTCTAACACTAACCCTCATCCTAACCCTCACCCTAACCCTAACTCCACCCTAAACCTCACCCTCACCCTAACCCTAACTCTAACCCTAACCCTAACACTAAACCTCACCCTAACCCTCATCCTCACTCTAAACCTCACACTAACCCTATCCCTAATCCTCAATCATACTCTCACCCTAACCCTAACTCTAGCCCTTAATCTAACCCTAAACCTAACCCTAACGCTCACCCTTATCTTAACCCTCACCCTCAGCCTAAACCTCACCATTACCCTTACCATCATCCTCACCCTAAAAATCCCCCAACCCTAAACCTCATACTAACTCTAACACTAACTGTAAACCTAACCATCACCCTAACCCTAACACTCACCCTGAACCTCACACTCAGCCTAACACTAGGACTAAGCCTTACACTTACCCTAACCCTCACCCTAACCCTAGCCCTCACCCTAACCCTAATCTTAACCCTAACCCTAATCCTAACCCTCGCCCTAACCCTAACACTAACCCTCACCCACAACCTCACACTAAGCCTAATCCTAACGCTAACCCTCAACCTAACCCTAAAACTCACCCTCACTGTAACCCTTACCCTAATGCTCACCCTAACCCTAAACTTAACCCGAACCCTAACGCTCACCCTAAACAAAACCCTATCCCTCACCCTAACCTTAACCCTAAACCTTAACCTCACCCTAGCCCTCACCCTAACCCTAATCCTAACCTTAACCCTCATCCTAACCCGCCCCCTAACCATAATCCTAACCCTAACCCTCACCCTCAACCTCACCCTCAGCCTAACCCTAAGCCTAACCCTAAACCAAACCCTAACACACACACTCACCCTCATCCTAAACCTAATCTTAAACTTAACCCTAACCCTAAACCTCTCCCTAACTCTCACCCTAACCCTAACACTAACACTAACCCTAACCCAAACCCTCAACCTAACCCTCACACTGACTCTAACCCTAAACCTCACCCTCACACTAAACCTCAACCTAAGCCTAACCCTAACCCTCATCCTCACCCTCACTGTAACCGTAAACTTAAACCGAACCCTAACAATTACTCTAAACCGATTCCTAAACCTCAGCTTAACCATAACCCTCACCCTAACCCAAACCCTCACCATCACCCTTAGCCTCACCCTAAAACTAAATCTAAGGCTAACAGTAACCCTCACCCTACAACTAACCCTAAATCTAACCCTAAACCTCACCCTCAACCTAACACTAACCCTAACCCAAACCGTAAACCCCACCCTATCCCTAACCCTAACCCTCACCTGCACCCTCAACCTCACTGTAACTCTAAACCTAACCCTAACAATAACACTAATCCTAACCAGAACCATCACCCTAACCCTAAACCTCACCCTCATGCTCGACCTAAGCCTAAGCCTAAGCCTAACCCTAAACCTAAACCTCACCCTAACCCTAACACTATCACAAACCATAACTCTAATCCTAAAACTCACTGTCACCCAAACCCTAATTCTAACCCTAACCCTAAACCTTAACCTCAACCTAAACATAACCGTAACCCTCACCCTCACCCTCACCATAACCCTAAGCCTAACCCTAACCTTAACAATAAACTTAACCATAAACCTAACCCTCACCTTAACCATAACCCTCACCCTAAACCTAAATCTCACCCTAACACTTTACCTAACCCTAACAATAACCCTCACCCTAACACTAATCCTCACCCTAACCCAAACCCTAACCCTAAACCTCACCCTCATGCTTGGCCTAAGGCTAAGCCTCACCCTAACCCTAACCCTCAACCTAACCCTAACTCTAACCCTAACCCTAAACCTAAACCTCATCCTAACCCTAACCCTAATACTCACGCTCACCCTCACAGTAACCGTAACCCTACCCCTAAACCTAACAATAAACCTAACCCTAACCCTAACCCTCAACCTAACCATAACCCTCACCCTAACCTTAACTCTCACCCTAACACCCTCACCCTAACCCTAACACTAGGAACCATCACACTCACCCTAGCTTTCACCCTAATCCTAACCCTCATCCTCACCCTAAACGTCACACTAATCCTAACACTAATCCTCAATATAACGCTCAACCTCACCCTAATGCTAACACTAACCCTAACCCTAACCCTAACCTTCACCCTTAGTGGAACCTTCACCCTCAGTCTAACCCTCACCTTTACCCTTACCATCACCCCCAGGCTAACCTGCACCCTAACCCTAACCCTCATCCTAACCCTAACTGTACCCCTGAACCTCACCCTCACCATAAGCCTAAGTCTAACCCTAACCCAAACACTAAACCTCACCTTAACCCTCACCCTAATCCTAAACCTCATCCTAACCCTCACCCTAACTGTAAACCTAACCATCACCCTAACCCTAACCCTCACCCTCAAACTCATGCTCAGCCTAATCCTAAGCCTAAGCCTAACCCTTACCTAATCCTCACCCTCACCCTAGCCCTCACCCTAACATTAATCCTAATCCTAACCATCATCCTAAACCTCACCCTAACCCTAACCCTAACAATCACCCTAAACTTAATCCTCACGCCCAACCTCACTCTCAGCCTAACCCTAAGCCTAAGCCTAACCCTAGTCCTATCCATCACACTCAACCTCACCCTCACCCTAATCGTAACCCTAACCCTAACCAAAAGCCTAAACCTCAACCTAACCCTCAACCTAACCTTAACCCTAAAAGTAACCCTAACCTCACCCTAGGCCTAACCCTCCAACTAACCCTAAATCTAACCCTCAACCGCACCCTCACCCTAACCCTACTCCTAAACCTAACTATAAACCTCGCCCTAACCCTAACCCTAAACCTCACCCTCACCCTCACCCTCACAATAACTCTAACCCTAACCCTAACAATAACACTAATCCTAACCCTAAACCTAACCCTAACCCTAATGCTAACACTCACACTCAAACTAACCCTATTCCTAACCCTAACCCTCATCCTAACCCTAATCCTCACCCTCACTATAACCCTAACCCTCAACCTAATCCTCACCCTAACCCTAACCCGAAACCTAAACCTTAATCTAATACTAACCCTAAACCTCACTCTCACCCTAGCCCTCACCCTAACCATAATCCTAACCCTAATCCTCATACTTACCCTCACCCTAGCCCTAAACTTAACCCTCACCCAAACCTTAACACTAACCCTAACTCTCAACCTAACCTTAACCATCACGCTCACATTAACCCTAACCCTAACCCTCACCCTAACCCTAACCCTCACACTTACCCTTTACCTAACCCTCACCCCCACCCTCATCCTCAGTCTAACCCTAACCCTAAACCTAACCCTAACCATATTGCTCACACTCACCCTAAGCCTTACCCTAAACAAAATCCTAACCCGAAGCCTAACCCTCACACTCAACCTTACCCTCAACCTAACCCTAAATCTAACACTAACACTAAACCTAACCCTGAAACTCAGGCTCACCCTAACCCTAAATCTAACCCTAAACCTCTCCCTCACCCTTACCCTAACACTAACCCTAACCCTAAACTTCAACCTAACCCTAACCCTAAACCTCACCCTCACCCTAGCCCTCACCCTAACCCTAATCCTAACCCTAACCCTCATCCTAACCCTCAGCCTAACACTAAACCTAACCCTCACAGTCACCCTCACCCTAAACCTAATCTGAAACCTAACCCTCAACCTAAACCTAACCCTCACCCTCACCGTAACCCTTACCCTAACCCTCAACCTAACCCTAAACATAAGCCGAACCCTAACTCTCAACCTTACCCTAACCCTAACCCTCACCCCAAACCTAACCCTAAAGCTCACCCTCAACCTAGCACTCACCCAACCCTAAACCTAAGCATAACCCTCTTCCTAACCCTCCCCCTAACTCTTACCCTAACGCTCACCCTAACCCTAACCCTAACCCTCAAACTCACGCTCAGCCTAAACCTAAGTCTAACCCTAAACCTAACACTAACACATACACTCGCTCGCACCCTAACCCTAATCCTAACCCTAACCCTCATCCTAACTCTCAACATAACCCTAACCCTCATCCTAACCCTAACCCACACCCTCATGCTCAGCCTAACCCTAAGCCTAACCCTAAACCTAACACTCACACTCACCCTAACCCTAACCCTATACCTCATGCTAACCCCAACCCTAACCCTCAACCTCAGCCTAACCCTAAGCCTATCCCTAACCGTAACCAAAACCCTAACACTCACACTCACCATAACCCTAACCCTAATCCTAATCCTAAAGCTAACCCTAACCGTCACCCTCAACCTAACCCTCATGTTAAGCCTAACCCTAACATTAATCCTAATGCTAAACCTCACCCTCAGCCTCACCCTAACCCTAACTCTAACACTAAACCTCACCCTAACACTAACCCTAAATCTAACCCAAAACCTCACCTTCAACCTAACCCTAACCCTAACCCTAACCGTAAACCCCACCCTCACCCTCACCCTCACCGTAACCGTAATGCTAACCCTAACAATAAACTTAACCATAACCCTAACCCTCACCCTAACTGTAAACCTCACCCTAACCCTAACCCTCACCCTAACACTTAGCCTAAACCTAACAATAACCCTAACCCTAACACTAACCCTCACACTAACCCTAACCATTACCCTAACCCTAAACCTCACGCTAACCCTATCCTTAACCCTCACACAAACCTAGCCCTCTCCCTAAACCTAACCCTCATCCTCACCCTAACCCTCACCCTCACCCTAACCTTCAGCCTAACCCTAATCCTAAATCTAACCATAACCCTCACCCTAACCCTCACCCTAACCGTAACACTAAACCTAACACTAACTCTAACCCTAAAACTCACCCTCAGCCTCACACTAACCCTAACTCTAGCCCTAAACCTCACCCTCACCCTAACGTAACCCTAACAATAAATCTCACCTTAACTCTAACACTAAACCTCACCCTCACCCTAGGCCTTGCCCTAACCCTAATCCTAAACCTAACCCTCATCCTACCCCTCCCCCTAACCCTAACCTTAACCTAACCATCATCCTCCCCCTCAGCCTAAATCTAAGCCTAACCCTAGACTTAACACTAACAAACACATTGACCCTCACCCTAACCCTAACCCTAATCCTATCCCTAACCCTAAGACTAACCCTTACCCTCCCCCTAACTCTCACCCTAACCCTAACCCTAACCATCACCCTAAACCTAACTCTAACCCTAAACCTCACTCTCACCCTTACCCTAACTCTCACCCTATCCCAAACCCTAAAGCTCAAGCTAACCATAACCCTAACCCTCACACTCACCCTCACCGTAACCGTAACCCTAAACTTAAACCTAACAATAACCCTAACCCTAACCTTAACCGTCACCCTAAACATAACCATCACCCTAACCCATACCTCACACTAACACTTACCCTCACCCTAACACTAACCCTAACACTAACACTAACCCTCACACTGACCCTAACCCTAACCCTAACCCTAAACCTCAACCTAAGCCTCACACTCAACCTAAACCTAACACTAACCCTAAGCCTAACCCTCCCCCTAACCCTCATGCTAAACCTATATCTAAACCTCTCCCTCACCCTAACCCCAACCCTAACACTAACCCTAAACCTAACCCTAAACCTAACACTAATCTTCAGCCTAAACATCACCCTAACCCAAACCCTAACCCTAACCCTCATCCTAACTCTAAGCCTAACCCTAACCCTAATCCTAACCCTCACACTCACCCTCACCCTAACCCTAATCCTAAACCTAACCCTATCCCTAACCCAAACCCTCACACTAACCCTCACCCTAGCCCTCACCCTTAAACTTATCCTAACCCTAAACCTCAACATATCTCCAAACCTACCCCTAAACCTAACCCTAACCCTCACCTGAACACGAACACGAACCCTCACCCTCATGCTCGGCCTAAGCCTAAGCCTAAGCCTAACCCTAACCCTCACCCTCAAACTAACCCTAACTCTAACCCTAACCCTAAACCTAAACTTCATCCTAACCCTAACCCTAATCCTCACCCTCACCCTCACAGTAACCGTAACCCTACCCCTAAACCTAACAATAAACCTAACCCTAACCCTAACCCTCACCCTAACCATAACCCTCACCCTAACCTTAACCCTCACCCTAACACTTACCCTCACCCTAACCCTAACCCTAACACTCACACTCATCCTAGCCTTCACCCTAACCCTAACCCTCATCATCACCCTAAACCTCACACTAACCCTAACACTAATCCACAATCTAACCCTCACCCTCAATCTAATGCTAACACTAACCCTCACCCTAACCCTAACCCTCACCCATACCGAAACCCACACCCTCATCCTAACCCTCACCTTAACCATTACCGTCAACCCCAGACTAACCTGCACCCTAAACCTAACCCTCATCCTAACCCTAACTGTACCCCTGAATCTCACCCTCACCATAACCCTAAGTCTAACCCTAACCCAAACACTAAATCTCACCCTAACCCACACCTTAACCCTAAAACTCATCCTAAACATCACCCTAACTGTAAACCTAACCATCATACTAACCCTAACCTTCACTCTCAACCTCAAGCTCAGCCTAATCATAATCCTAAACCTAACCCTTACCCTAACCCTCACCCTCAACCTATCCCTCACCCTAACCCTAATCCTAATCCTAACCCTCACCCTAACCCTAACCTTAACCATTACCCTAAACCTAATCCTCACCCCCACCCTCACCCTCAGCCTAACTCTAAGCCTAAGCCTAACCCTAACCCTAACCCTCACACTCACCCTCACCCTAACCCTAATCCTAACCCTAACCCTAACCGTAAGCCTAAACCTCAACCTAACCCTCACCCTAACCTTAATACTAAAATTAAACCTTACCCTCACCCTCGACCTAATCCTCCAACTAACCCTAAATCTAACCCTAAACTTCACCCTCACCCTTACCCTAATCCTAATCCCTAACCCTAAATCTCAACCTAACACTAACCCTAACCCTCACCCTCACCCTCACCCTCATAATAACTCTAAACCGAACCCTAACAATAACACTAATCATAACTCTAAACCTAACCCTAACCCTAACACTAACACTAATGCTAATACTCACCCTCAAGCTAACCTTAATCCTAACCCTAACCCTAACCCTAACCCTAATCCTCACCCTCACTGTAACCCTTATCCTCAACCTAATCCTCAATCTAACCCAAACCCTAATCCTATACCTTAATCTTACACGAACCCTAACCCTCAAACTCACCCTAGCCCTCACCCTAACCCTAATCCTAACCCTAATCCTCATCCTTACCCTCACCCTAACGCTAACCTGAACCCTCACCCTAACCCTAACACTAACCCTAAATCTCAACCTAACCCTAACCCTCACGCTCACAGTAACCCTAATCCTAACACTCACCCTAACCCTAACCCTCACACTCACCCTTAACCTCACCCTCACCCCAGCCCTCACCCTCAGTCTAACCCTAAGACTAACCCTAACACTAACCATATCGCTCACACTCACCCTAACCCTTACCCTAAACCTAATCCTAACCCTAAGCTTAAACCTCACACTCAACTTAAACCTCACCCTAACCCTAAATCTAACACTAACACTAACACTCACCCTCAAACTCAGCCTCACCCTAACCCTAAAACTAACCCTAAACCTTACACTCACCCTAAACCTAACACTAACCCTAACCCTAAACCTCACCATAACTCTAACACTAAACCTCACCTTCACCCTAGCCCTCACCCTAACCCTAATCCTAACCCTAACCCTCATCCTAACCCTCACTTTAACACTAAACTTAACCCACACCGTCTCGCTCACCCAACCCCTAACCCGAACCGCAACCCTCACCCTCAGCCTCACGCTAACTCTAACTCTAACACTAAACCTCACCCTCACACTAACCCTAAATCTAACCCTAAACCTCACCCATAACCTAAACCTAACCCTAACTCTAACGGTAAACCAAACCCTAACCCTAACCCTAACCCTCACCTGCACCCTCACCCTCACTGTAACTCTAACCCTAACCCTAAAAATAACAATAATCCTAACCAGAACCATCACCCTAACCCTAACCCTCAACCTCATGCTCAGCCTAAGCCTAAGCCTAACCCAAATCCTCACCCTAACCCTAACCCTATCACAAACCCTAACTCTAACCCTAAACCTAACTGTCACCCGAACCCTAATTCTATCCTTAACCCTAACCCTAAACCTCATTCTAACACTAACCGTAACCCTCATCCTCACCCTCACCATAACCCTAACCCTAACCCTAACAATAACCTTAACCATAACCCTAACCCTCACCCTAACTATAACACTCACCTTAACTCTAAAACTCACCCTAACACGTACCCCAACCCTAACAATAACCCTAACCCTAAACCTAACCCTAATCATCAGCCTAACCCTAAACCTCACGATAACCCTAGCCCTAAACCTCACCCAACCCTAGCCCTCACCTAACCCTAACCCTCATCCTCACTCTAACCCTCACCCTCACCCTCACCCTCAGCCTAAACCTAACCCTATACCCAACCCTAACACTCACCCTAACCCTCACCCTAACCCTAACCCTTAACCTAACACTAACCCTAACCCTAACCCTCACCCTCAGCCTCACCCTAACCCTAACTCTAACCCTAAACCTCACCCTCACCTTAACCCTTACCCTAACCATAAACCTCACCCTAACTCTAACCCTAAACCTCAACCTCACCCTAGCCCTTAACCTAACCCTAATCCTAACCTTAACCGTCATCCTAACCCTCCCCTTAACCCTAACACTAACCCTAACCCTAACTCTAACCATCACTCTCACCTTCAGCCTAAACCTAAGCCTAACCCCAGAACTAACCCTAACAAACACACGGACCCTCACCCTAACCCTAACCCTAATCCTATCCCTAACCCTAACACTAAGCCTTACCCTCCCCTTAACTGTCACCCTACCTAACCCTAACCGTCACCCTAAACTTAACTCTTAACCTAAACCTCACCCTCACCCTAACCCTAACTCTAACCCTAACCCAAATCCTAAACCTCATCCTAACCCTAACCCTAATCTTCACACTCACACTCACCGTAACCGTAACCCTAAACCTAAACCTAACAATAACCCTAACCCTAACCCTAACCCTCACCCTACCCATAACCGTCACCCTAACCCATAACCGCACCCGAACACTTACCCTCACCCTAACACTAACACTAACACTAACACTAACCCTCACACTGACCCTAACCCTAACCCTAACCCTAAACCTCAACCTAACCCTCACACTCAACCTAAACCTAACACTACCCCTAACCCTCACCCTAACCCACCCCCTAACCCTACATCTAAACCTCACTCTCACCCTAAACCTAACACTAACACTAACAGTAACCCTAAACCTAACCCTAAACCTAACAGTATTCCTCAGCCTCAACCTCACCCTAAACCAAACCCTAATCTTAACACTCATCCTAACTCTAAACCTAACCCTAACCCTAATCCTAAACCTCACCCTCACCCTCAACCTAACCCTAATCCTAAACCTAACCCTATCACTAACCCTAACCCTCACCCTAAACCTCAGCCTAACCCTCACCCTTAAACTTATCCTAGCCCTAAACCTCAACCTAATTCTCAACCTAACCCTAAACCAAACCCTAAACCCCACCTGAACCCGAACCCGAATCTTCAACCTCATGTTGGCCAAAGCCTAAGCCTAAGCCTAAGCCTAAGCCTAAGCCGAAACCCTCACCCTAACCCTGATTCTAACCCTAACCCTAAACCTAAACCTCATCCTAACCCTAACCCTAATCCTCACCCTCACAGTAACCGTAACCCTACCCCTAAACCTAACAATAAACCTAACCCTAACCCTAACCCTCACCCTAACCATAACCCTCACCCTAACCTTAACCCTCACCCTAACACCCTCACCTTAACCCTAACCCTAACCCTCACACTCACCCTAGCCTTCACCCTAACCCTAACCCTCATCCTCACCCTAAACATCACACTAACCCTAACACTAATCCTCAATCTAATCCTCACCCTCAACCTAATGTTAACACTAAACCTCACCCTAACCCTAACCTTCACCCTTACCGGAACCCTCACCCTCAACCTAACCCTCACCTTTACCCTTACCGTCACCCCCAGGCTAACCTGCACCCTAACCCTAACCCTCATCCTAGCCCTAACTGTACCCCTGAACCTCACCCTCACCATAACCCTAAGTCTAACCCTAAACCTAACACTAAACCTCACCCTAATCCTCACCCTAACCCTAAACCTCATCCTAACCCTCACCCTAACTGTAAACCTAACAATCAACCTAACCCTAACACTCACCGTCAATCTCATGCTCAGCCTAATCCTGAGCCTAAGCCTAACCCTTAACCTGACCCTAACCCTCACCCTAGCCCTCACCCTCACCCTAACCCTAACCCTCATTCTCACTCTAAACCTCACACTAGCCCTAACCCTAATCCTCAATCTAACAATCACCCTGACCCTAATCCTACCCCTTACGGTAAACCTAAGCCTAAACCTAACACTCACCCTTATCTTAACCCTCACCCTCACCCTAAACCTCACCTTTACCCTTACCATCATCCTCACCCTAACCCTCACCCTAACCCTAAACCTAAACCTAACCCTAAACCTAACCCTAATCCTAACACTCACTCTCACCCTAACCCTAATCCTAACCCTAACCCTCACCCTAACACTAACCCTCACACTCCCTGTAACCCTAACCTCAACCTAACCCTCACCCTAAAGCTATCCCTAATCCTAAACCTTAATCTAACACTAACCCTAACCCTCACCCTCACACTGGCCCTCAAACTCACCCTCACCCTCAGCCTAAACCTAATCCTAACGCTAAGCCTAACCCTCACCCACAACCTAACCCTTGCTCTAACACTAACACTAATCCTAACACTAAACCTCACCCTAACCCTAACCCTCAACCTCAGCCTCACCCTAACCCTAACTCTAACCCTAAACTCAACTTCACCCTAAACTTAACCCTAACCCTAACAGTAAACCTCACCCTAACCCTAACCGTAAACCTCACCTGAAACTAGCCCACACCCTAACCCTAATCCTAACCCTAACCCTCATCCTAACCCTCACCCTAACACTAACCCTAACACTAACCTTCACCCTATCCCTAATCCTAACCCTAACTCTCAAACTGACACTAACACTCACCCTCACCGAAACTCTTAGACTAACCCTAACCCTAACCCTAAACTTAACCCGAACCCTAACTCTCACACTAACCCTAACCCTAACTCTCACCCAAACCCTAATCCTCACCCTTGCCATAACCCTCACACTCAGCCTAACTGTCACGTTTAACCTTACCTTCACCCCCACCTTAACCCTCACCCTAACCCTAACTCTAAACCTAACCCTCACCCTAACCCTAACTCTACCCCTAAACCTCACCCTCACTCTAACCCTAACTTTAACACTAACCCTAACACTAAACCTCACCCTAACCCTAACCCTAACCCTTAAACTAACCCTAACACTCACCCTCACCCTCACCCTCAGCCTAAACCTAAGGCTACCCCTAACCCTACCCCTAACCCTCACACTAACCCTAACCCAAACCCTAATCCTAATGCTAACAATAATCCTAACCCTCACCCTCACCCTCAGCCTCAACCTAACCCTAATTCTAACTCTAAACCTCACCCTCACCCTAACACTAAGGCTAACCCTAACCATAAACCTCACCCTAACCGTAATCCTAACCCAACCCTAAACCCCACCCTAACCCTAACCCTAACCCTCACACTCACCGTAACTCTAACCCTAACCCTAACGATAACACTAACCCTATCCCTAACCATCACCCTAACCCTAATCCTCACCCCCACCCTCACCCCCACCCTCACCCTTAGCCTATCTCTAAGCCTAAGCCTAATCCTCAGCCTAAACCTCACACTCAGCCTCCCCCTAAACCTAACCCTCACCCTTACCTTAACCCTCACCCTCATCTTAACCCTTACCCTCAGCGTAAACCTCACCTTTACCCTTACCATCATCCTCACCCTAACCTCACCCGAACCCTAAACCTCATCCTAACCCTCACCCTAACAATAAACCTAACCATCATGCTAACCCTAACCCTCACCCTCAAACTCACCCTCAGCCTAACTGGAAGCCTAAGCCTAAGCCTTACCCTAACCCTTACCCTCACCCGAGCCCTCACCCTTACCCTAATCCTAACGATCACACTAACCTAAACCTCACCTCCATTCTCACCCTCAGCCTAACCCTAAGCCTAAGCGTAGCCCTAACCCTAATCCTCACCCCCCACCCTCACTCTTAGCCTAACCATAAGCCTAAGCCTAATCCTCACCCTAAACCTCACACCCAGTCTCACCCTAACCCTAATCCTAAACCTAACCCTATCCCTAAACCTCAACCTAACCCTCACCCTCACACTTACCTTAACACTACCCATAATCCTAAACTTCACCCTATCCCTCCCCCTAACCCTAACCATACCCATAACCCTCAACTTCAGCCTCTTGCTCACCGCAAAGTTAACCCTAATCATAACACTAACAATAAACCTAACACTAAGCCTAACCCAAACCCTAACTCTAAGCCTCAACCTCACCCTCACCCTCATCCTAAGCCTAAGCCTAACCATAACTCTAACCCTAAATCTAACCCTAAAACTAATCCTAATCCTCAGCCTCACCCTCACACTAACCCAAACCCTAACCCTAACCCTCACCCTAATTCTAAGCCTAACCCTAACCCTAAACTTCACACTCACCCTCACCCTAACCCTAAACCTAACCCTATCCCTAACCCTAGACCATACCCTAACCCTCACCCTAGCCCTCACCCTTACCGTAATCCTAACCCTAATCCTCAATCTAAATTTCACACTAACCTGAACCCTAACCCGAACCCTAACCTTCACCCTCATGCTCGGCCTAAGCCCAAGCCTAAGCATAATCCTAAGCCTAAACCTAACCCTCATGCTAACACTAACACTAACACTAAACCTAACTCTAACCCTAAATCTCACCCTCAACCTAACCTTAACTCTAATCCTAAGACTAAAACTAAACCTCATCCTAACCCTAACCCTAACCCTAACACTAACACTAACCATAACCCTAACCCTAACCCTAACAATAACCCTAACCCTAACCCTCACACTCACCCTAACAATAACTCTCACCCTAAACCTAACCCTCACCAAAACACTTACCCTCAACCTAACATAAACCCTAAAGCTAACACTAACACTCACACTAACCCCAAGCATCACCCTAACCATAAACCTCATCCTAACACTAACCCTAACCCTCAAGCTCACCCTAAACCTCACACTAACCCTAACACTATTCCTCAATCTAACCCTCACCCTCATCCTAAACCTAACACTAACCCTCACCCTAACCGTAACCCTCACCATTACTGTAATCCTCACCCTCAGCCAAACCCTCAAATTTACCCTTACTTTCAACCCCACCCTAACCTTGACCCTAACCATCACACTAAACCTAACTCTACCCTGAAACCTCACCCTCACCTTAACCCTAACCCTAACCCTAACCCTAACCCTAACCCTAACAATAACCCTAACCCTAACCCTAACCCTCACCCAACCATAAACCTCACCCTAAACCTAACCCTCACCCTAACACTTCCCCTCACCCTAACACTGACCCTAACCCGAACACTAACCCTCAAACTAACGCTAAACCTCAACCTAATCCTAAATCTTACCATTACCCTAACCCTAACCCTAACACTGACCCTCACCCTAGCCCTCACCATAACCCGAATTTTAACCCTCACCTTCACCCTAACCCTAACCCACATCCTCACCCTAAACCTCACACTAACCCTAACCCTAATCCTCAATCTAACACTCACCCTGAACCTAACCCTAACCCTTACCCTAACCCTAAACCTAACCCTAACCCTCACCCTAACACTCAAACTCAGCCTAAACCTCAACTTTAACCTTACCATCATCCTCACCCTAACCCTCACCCTAACCCTAACCCTCACCCTCACCATAAACCTAACCCTCAACCTAACCCTCACCCTAACCCTAACTCTAAACCTAAACCTTAATTTAACACTAACACTAAACCTCAACCTCAACTTAGCCCTCACCCTATCCCTAATCTTCATTCTTAACCTCACCCTAACCATAAACTTAACCCTTACCCTAACCATAATCTTAACCCTAAGCGTCAACCTTACCCTAAAACTCAAGCTCACCATAAACCTAACCCTAACCCTCACCCTAACCCTAAATTTACCCGAACCCTAACTCTCACTGTAAACCTAACCCTAACCCTCACTCTCAACCTCACCCTCAGCCTAACCCTAAGCCTAACCCTAACCCTAACCCATACACTCACCCTAACCCTTATGCTAATCCTAATCCTAACCTTTTGCCTCATCCTCACCCTCAACCTAACCCTCACCCTAACCCTAACTGTAACACTAACCCTAACCCTAAACCTCAATTTCAGCCTCACCCTAACCATAACTCTAACTGTAAACCTCACCCTCACCCTAACCCGAACCCTAACACTAACCCTAAACCTCATCCTAACGCTAACCCTAAACCTCAACCTCAAACTAGCCCTCACCCTAACCCTAATCCTATCCCTAACCCTCATCGTAACCCTCACCCTAACACTAACCTTAACCTTCCCCTCACACTAACCCTAATCCTAACACTAACCCTCAACCTAACCCTAACCCTCACTGTCACCATATCCCTTACCCTAACGCTTAACTTAACCCTAAATTGAACCCGAACCCTAACTCTCACCCCAACCCTAAACCTAACCCTCACCCTAAGCCTAACCCTCACCCTTACCGTAAGCCTCACACTCAGCCTAACCCTCACCTTTAACCTTACCGACACCCTCACCCTAACACTAACCCTAACACTAAACCTAAACCTAAACCTCACCCTAACCCTAACCCTCACCCTCACCCTGAACCTCACCATAACTCTAACCCTAAACCTAACAATAACACTTACCCTAACCGTAATCATAACCCTAAACATAACCATAACCTTCACCTCAGCCTCAACCTCAGCCTAACTGTAAGCCTAAGCCTAATCCAAACCCTAACCCTCACCGTAATCCTAACCCTAACCCTCAACCTAACCGTAAACTTAACCCTATCCCTCCCCATAACCCTAACTCTAACCCTAACCCTAGCCCTCACCCTTACCCTAATCCTAACCCTAAACCGCAAGTTAACTTTCACTGTAACCCTCACCCTCACCCTCACCCTCACCCTCACCATAACTCTAACCCTAACCCTAACAATAACTCTAACAATACACTAACCATAACCATAACACTCAACCTCAGCCTCACCCTCACACCAAACTTAACCCTAACCATAACACTAACAATAACCCTAACACTAACCCTAACCCTAACACTAATCCTCACACCCACCTTCACCCTCAGCCTAACCCTAAGCCTAATCCTAACTCTAACCTAACCCTCACCATAACCCTAATTCTAACCCTAAACCTAACACTAACCCTAACCCTAAACCTAACCCTAATCCTCAGCCTCACCCTCACACTAACCCAAACCCTAACCCTAACCCTCACCCTAACTCTAAGCCTAACCCTAACCCTAAACCTCACACTCACCCTCACCCTAACCCTAATCCAAAACATAACCCTATCCCTAACCCTAGCCCTCACCCTAACCCTAATCCTAACCCTAAACCTCAATCTAACCTTCACCCTAACCCGAACCCTAACCTGAACCCGAAACCTCACCCTCACCCTCACCCTCACGGTAACTCTAACCCTAACCCTAACAATACCTCTAACCCTAACCCTAACCCTAACCATAACCAAAACCCTCGCCCTCAGACTCACCCTCACAGCAAACTTAACCCGAACCATAACACTAACAATAACCCTAACACTAACTCTAACCCTCACCCTATTCCTCACACCCACCCTCACCCTCAGCCTAACCCTAAGCCTAACCCTAACCCTAACACTAACCCTATCCCTAACAATAACTCTAATTCTAAACCTCACCCTCACCCTAACCCTTACTCTAAACCTATCCCGAAACCGCACCCTAACCCTAACCCTCAACCTCATCCTCACCGTATCTCTAACCCTAACCCTAAGAATAACAATAACCCTAACCCTAACCTTAACCATAAGCATAACCCTCACCTTCAGCGTCATGCTCACCGCAAACTTAACCCTAAGCATAACACTAACAATAAGCCTAAACTTAAGCCTAAACCTAACCCTAACTCTAATCCTCAAACCCACCCTCACCCTCATCCTAACCCTAAGCCTAATCCTAACTCTAACCATAACTCTCACCATAACCCTAACACTAACCCTAACACTAACACTAACCCTAACAATAAACCTAACACTAAAAATAAGCCTAATCCTCAGCCTCACCCTCACACTAACCCAAAACCTAACCCTAACCCTCACCCTAATTCTAAGCCTAACCCTAACCCTAAACCTCACACTCACCCTCACCCTAACCCTAATCCTAAACCTAAACCTATCCCTAACCCTAGCCCTCACCCTAACCCTAACCCTAAAACTCAATCTAACCTTCACCCTAACCCGAACCCTAACCAGAACCCTACCCCTCACCCTCATGCTCAGCCTAAGACTAAGCCTAAGCCTAAGCTTAACCGTAACCCTCACCCTAACCCTAACACTAATACTAACCCTAACTGTAACCCTAAATATCACCCTCACCCTAACCTTATCTCTAACCGAAACCCTAAAACTAAACTTCATTCTAACTGTAACCCTAACCCTAACCCTAATCATAACCCTAACACTAACCCTAACCCTAACAATAACCCTAAAACTCACACTCACGCTATCAATAACCTTCACCCTTACACTAACCATCACCCTATCCCTTAACCTCATGCTCACCCAACCCTCACACTAAGCCTAAAATGCAACTTAACCCTAACTTTAACCCTGACCATCACACTCAACTTCACCCTCACCCTAACCCTCAACCTCACCCTCACCCTCACCCTAACCCAAAACCTAACCCTAACCCTCACCCTAACCCTAACCCTCACACAACCTTAAACTTAACCCTCACCCTCACCATAACTCTAACCCTCACCCTAACCCTAATCCTCACACTAACCCTAAACCTAACACTAACCCTTATCCTCACACTAACCCGCACCCTAACCCTAACCTTAACTCTAAGTCTCACCCTCACCATAACCTTCACCTTCACCCTAACCCTCACCCAAACCCTAACCCTCACACTCACCCTAACGCTCACCCTCACCCTAAAGCTAACACTAAACCTAAACCTCACCCTAACACTCACAATAAACCTAACCCTCACTCTAACCATAAACCTAACACTAAACCTTACCCTAACCCTTACCCTAACCGTTACCCTCACCAAAATCCTAACCCTAATCCTCACACTAACCCTAACACTAACCCACACACTAAAACTCACCCTAACCCTCACCCTCACCCTAACCATAACCCTCACCCACATCCTCACCTTCAGCCGAACCCTAACTCTAACCCTAATCCTAACCCTGAACCTCACCCTCACTCTGAACCTAACCCTAACCCTAAACCTCACCCTCACCCTCACCCTAACCCTATCCGTAAACCTATCACTAACCTCACCCTAATCCTAACCTTCAACCTAAACCTCAATCTAACACATACCCTCACCCTCACCCAAACCCTCACCTTAACCCTCACCCTAAACCTCACCCGCACCCTAAACCTCACCCTAAACCTTATCCTAACCCTAACCCTAACCTTAACCCTAAACCTCACCGTCACCCTAACCCTAACCCTAAACGTATCCTTAATCTTAGCCCTAACGCTAACCCTAAACTTAAAACGAACACACACTCTCATCGTCACTCTAAACATAACCCTAACCATATCCCTAACCCTCACCGTAAATCATACCCTCATCCTAATCCTAACCCTAATACTAACCCTAAACCTAACAATAACCCTAACCCTAAACCTAACCCTAAACCTAACCCTAATCCTCAGCCTCACCCTCACACGAACCCAATCCCTAACCAAAACCCTCACCCTAACTCTAAGCCTAACCCTAACACTAAACCTCACACTCACCCTCACCCTAACCCTAAACCTAAACCTAACGCTATACCTAAACCTAGCCCTCACCCTAACCTTAACCCTAGCCCTCACCCTTACCCTAATCCTAAATCTAAACCTCAATCTAACCTTCACCCTAACACGAACCTTAACCCGAACCCTAAAACTCATCTTCATGCTCGGCCTAAGCCTAAGCCTAATCCTAAGCTTAACCCTAACCCTCAACCTAACCCTAACCCTAACACTAACCCTAAATCTAACCCTAAATGTCACCCTCACCCTAACCTTAACTCTAACCCTAACCCTAAAACTAAACTTCATCCTAACCCTAACCCTAACACTAACCCTAAGCATAACCCTAACCCTAACCCTCACCTTAACACTTACCCTAACCCTAAAATAAACCCTAATGCTAACACTAATGCTCAACCTAACCCTAACCCTCACACTTACTGTAAACCTCACCCTCAGCCTAACCCTCAAATTTACCCTTACCTTCAACCCCACCCTAACCCGCAACCTAACACTAACCCTCGCCCTAACCCTCACCCTAATCCTAACTCTAACCCTAAACCTCACCCTCACCTTAACCCTAACTCTAACCTTAACCCTAACACTAAACTTCACCCTAACCCTAACCCTAACTCTCACCCTCACACTCACCGTAACTGTAACCGTAAACCAAACCCTAAAAATAACCCTAACCCAAACCCTCACCCTAACCATAACCCTCACCCTAATCCTAACCCTCACCCTAACACTTACCCTCACCCTAACCCTAATCCTCACACTAACCCTAAACCTAACCCTAACCCTAACCCTCACACGAACCCTCAACCTAACCCTAACCCTAACCTTAATTCTCACCCTCACATTAATCCTCACCCTATCCCTTAACCTCATGCTCACCCAACCCTCACACTAAGCGTAAACCTCAACCTAACCCTAAGCCTAACCCTCACCATCACCCTCAACTTCACCCTCACCCTAACCCTCACCCTCACCCTCACCCTCACCCTAACCCAAAACCTAACCCTACCCTGACCCTTACCCGAACCCTCACAAACCTTAATCTTAACCCTCACCCTCACCATAACGCTAACGCTCACCCTAACCCTAATCCTCACACAAACCCTAAACCTAACACTAACCCTTATCCTCACACTAACCCTCACCCTAACCCTAACCTTAACTCTAAGTCTCACCCTCACCATAACCTTCACCTTCACCCTAACCCTCACCCAAACCCTAACCCTCACACTCACCCTAACCCTCACTCTCACCCTAAAGCTAACACTAAACCTAACCCTCACCCTAACACTCACACTAAACCTAACCCTCACTCTAACCATAACCCTAACACTAAACCTTACCCTAAACCTAAACCTAACACTTACCCTCACCATAACCCTAACCCTAATCCTCACAGTAACCCTAACACTAACCCACACACTAAAACTCACCCTAATCCTCATCCTCACCCAAACCCTAACCCTCACCCACACCCTCACCTTCAGCCTAACCCTAAACCTAACCCTAATCCTAACCCTGAACCTCACCCTCACCCTGAACCTAACCCTAACCCTAACCCTCACCCTCACCCTCAACCTAACCCTAACCATAAACCTATCACTAACCCACACCCTAACCCTAACCCTCAACCTAACCCTCAATCTAACACATACCCTCACCCTCACCTTAACCCTCACCCTAACCCTTACCCTAAACCTCACCCTCACCCTAAACCTCACCCTAACCGTATACCTAACCCTAACCCTAACCCTAACGTAAAAACTAAACCTCACTCTCACTGTCACTCTAACCATAACCCTAACCGTATCCCTAAAACTAAACCTCACCATAACCCTAACCCTAACCCTAACCCTCACCGTCACCCTAACCCTAACCCTAACCGTATACCTAACCCTAACCCTAACCCTAACGTAAAAACTAAACCTCACTCTCACTGTCACTCTAACCATAACCCTAACCGTATCCCTAACCCTCACCCTAACCCTCACCCTAAAACATAGCCTCACCCTAAACCTAACCCTAACCCTCAACCTAACTCTATTCCTCTTCCTAATACTCATCCTCACCCTAAAACTTATCCTAACCTTTACCCTCACCCTAAACCTAACCCTAAACGTACCGCTCACCAGATCCCTCACACCCAAGATCACCCTCAGCCTAACCCTAAGCCTAAGCCTAGCCCTAGCCATAACCCTCACCCTCAACCTCACCCTCACTGCAAACTTAAAGCAAACCATAACACTAACAATAACCCTAATTTAAACCCTAACACTAACCCTAACCCTCACACCCACCCTCACCCTCAGCTTAACCCTAAGCATAAACCTAGGCCTAACCCTAACCCTCACTGTAACCCTAGCCCTAAACCTAACCCTAAACCTAACCCTAGTCCTCAGCCTCGCCTTCACCCTAACCCAAACCCCAACCCTAACCTTCACCTTAACCCTAAGCCTAAACCTAAGCCTAAACCTAACGTTCACACTCAACCTCACCCTAACCCTAATCTGAAACCTAAACCTATCCCTCACCCTAAACCTCACCCTAACCCTCAACCTAGCCCTCACCCTAACCCTAAGTCTAAACCTAAACCTCATCCTAACTCTAACCTAACCCTCACCCTAACCCTAACCCTAACCCTCACACTCATGCTAAGCCTAAGCCTAAGCTTAAGGCTAAGCCTAAGCCTAACCCTAACTCTCACACTAATCCTAACACTAACCCTCACCCTAACCCTAAACCTAACACTAACCCTAACTCTAACCCTAAACCTCACCCTCACCCTAACCCTAACTCTAAACCTAATCCTAAACCTAAATCTCATCCTAACCCCAACCCTAACCCACACCCTTACCCTCACGGTAAACATAACACTATAACCCTAACACTAAAAATAACCCTAACCCTAACCCTAACCATCACCCTAACCATAACCATAACCATAACCCTCACCCTAAACCTAACCCTCAACCTAACACTAACCCTAACCATAACCCTAAAACTCACACTAACCCTAACCATCACCCTAACCCTAAACCTCACCCTAACACTAACCCTAACCCTCACCCTCACCCTAGCCCTCACCCTAACCCTAACTCTCATCCTCACCCTAAACCTCACACTAACCTTAACACTAATCCTCAATCTAACCCTCACCTTCAACTTAACCCTAACCCTAACCCTCATCCTAAACTTAACCCTCACCCTTACCATAACTCTCACACTCAGCATAACCCTCATTTTTAGCCTTACCGTCAAACCAACCCTAACCCTCATGCTAACCATAACCCTCACCCTAACACCCCTCCCTAACCCTAACTCTACCCCTAAACCTCACCCTCACCCTAAGCCTAACTCTAACCCTAACCCTAACACTAAACCTCACCCTAACCCTAAAGCTCACACTCAACCTCATCATAACCGTAATCTTAGCCCTAAACATAACCCTCACCCTAACCCTAACCCTCAACCTAATACTATCCCTAACCCTCACACTCACTGAAACCCTAACCCTAATCCTTATCCTAACCCTAACCCTAACCCTCAACCTCAGCTAAACCCTCAACCTAACCCTAACCATAACCCTCACCCTAACCCAAACCCTCACCCTAACCCAAACCCTCACCCTAACAAATACCCTCAACCTAACACTAACCCTAAACCTAACACTAACCCTCACACTAACCCTAATCCCAACCCTAAACCTCAACCTAACTCTCACCCTCACACTAATCCTAACACTAACACTAAACTTAACCCTCACCCTAACCCTCCCACTAAAACTGTATCTAACCCTAAACTTCACACTCACCTTAACCCTAAACCTAACCCTAACCCTAAACGCCACCATAAACCTAACCCAATTCCTCACCGTACCCTTACAATCACCATAATTCTAACCCTAACCCTAACAATAACACTAATCCTAACACTAAACCCAACCCTAACCCTAAGCCCAACCCTAATCCTAACACTCACCCTCACCATAACCCTAATCCTAACCCTAAACTTCACCCTAACACTAACCCTACCCCTCACCCAAACCCTAGCACTCACCCTAACTCTAATCCTAACCCTAATCCTCATCCTAACCCTCACCCTCACCCTAACCCTAACCCTCACCCGCACCCACACCCTCACCGTAACTCTAACCCTAAACCTAACAATAACACTAACCCTAACCTGAACCATCACCCTAACCCTAATCCTCACCCCCAAACTCACCCCCAGCCTAACCCTAAGCCTAAGCCTAACACTCACACTGACCCTCATACTCACCCTCACCCTAACCCTAAAGCTAAACCTAACCCTATCCCTAAACCTCAACCTAATCCTCCCCCTCCCCCTAACCCTAACACTAAACCTAAACCTAACTCTCACCCTAACCCTCCCCCTCACCCTAACTCTAACCCTAAACTTCACCCTGACCCTAAACAAATCCCTCACTCTCACTCTCAACCTCACCGTAACTCTAACCCTAACCCTAACAATAACACTAACCCTAACCCTAACCCTAACTGTGACCCTAACCATTACCATAACCCTCACCCTCACCGCAAACTTAACCCGAACCATAACACTAACAATAAACCTAAACCTAACCGTAACCCTAAACCTAATCTGCACCCCCACCCTCACCCTCACCCTCAGCCTAACCCTTAGCCTAAGCCTAACCCTCACCATAATCCTAACCTTAACCCTAAACCTAACCCTAATCTTCAGCCTCACCCACACCCTAACCCAAAACCTAACCCTAACCCTCACACTAAACCTAAGACTTAACCTAACCTTAACCCTCACCCTAACACTTACCCTCACCCTAACACTAACCCTAACTCTCACACTAACCCTCACAGTAACACTGTCACCCTAACCCTAAACCTCACCCTAACCCTAACCCTAACCCTCAGCGTCACCCTAGCCCCCACACTAATCTTAATTCTAACCCTAACCCTCACCCTAACACTAACCATCATCCTTACCCTAAACCTCACACTAACCCTAACCCTAATCCTCAATCTATCCCTCACCC